>NC_137454.1:323617893-324217893 GCF_964235325.1 Thermobia domestica | reverse complement strand
GTGTAAAACTCATGACGATACCAAAAAAAAGAAAATGGAGTTAGTTGGTTCGAATCCCATAGAAGGACAATTGTCATTTTTATTAGTATGGTTATTTTATTTATTTTTTTATGTGGGAAAGAATCAAATTGTAACATATGTGTAAAACTCATGACGATACCAAAAAAAAAAAAAAAAGAAAAATAGTGTCGTTGTCGGACTTGCATTAGTGTCCCTAATGTTTGTTTGCAAACAGTTACGTAATTATTTCCCCTGTGCTCACTGCTCACTAAATGTTCACTGGTGCATAACGAATATTTCCAGTAAATGTTAATTCTAATTTGGAGAATTTTATAAATTTTCACAATGTTTAACACTAGATAGTCTTCTATCTACTTGTTTGGACATTTTGATAACAGATTTCCCTATAAAATCTTTAATTTTATATATATATTTAATTACGGAAAAGTTTTACAATGTATTTTTTTAAAATTGAAATTGTTTTGAATTTACCACATGAGGTAAGTAGCCCGAAGGAGGAGAACTCAAGTAACTTATATTCTACGTAAAAGCAACCAATTATAGATTGATGATGTTTCTTATCTTCAGCACATAATCTTTACGTTAGAGAGTCAGACAGAAAAATCCTGTTTTTTCCTCCCCTATGACCACTCATCTTAAAGCTCTACATGTAATGATTCGTGTCACATAATTTCGGCTCTCCAAAGACATTCATATTTAATAATAATAATAATAATAATAATAATTATTATTATTATTATTATTCTGAATATGCCACTCTTACATAATGTGGTAATCTTAGACATCTTAGTTTAAAGTACTTTCTTTAGTAATAATTTGAGCAACCACGTAACAAAATTTAAAATGTAGGACGGGCACGATGTTTTATTTTGCCACTCTATTTTCAGCTCCCTCCCAAAAGAAAGTATTTAATTTCTGACAAGCAGGGCAGACAAAATGAATAAGAAATATATTTAGAGCATCCTTTCCTCCGTGAGTGGAATATCACGTAGCATTTTTTATTCTACCGAAGATGACTCTAGGCAGTTATGGTTAGGTAACAAAAGAAATACGTAATATATTTATAGCGCCCCTTGCCTGTAATATTGCCGCTTCTTCATTTGTTCGAGGGCGCCATACACAACCAAGGGTGACAAAAAGAATAGGAAAAGTGTCTAAAGATTACAAAACACTTTATATTTTGTCAGAAGCATGGCAGTGTTTACACAGCATTGCTTTCGTTAACAAGTGTTTCACCCTTGAGTCGCTTATAAAATTAGCCAAAATAAACTTTTGCCGATCGTTGCTCTAGAGGGATTTGTCCAGGATGGTTTGGTGTCAGGCTAATAACGATGAGTATGTTTATTTACAACACCGTTAAAGAAATAGTAAACTTTCTGAAAGGAACTTACTTAGGAAATATCAGATCCTTCTTATACTTAGCCAGAGCCCATTCTGAAATATTGCATCTGGTGTTCTGGGTGAAAGTTCTATGGGACTATTAGAAAAATAATATATATTCCCGTTTCCACGCTGATGGTAGAATTTCTGAAACAGTTATTGAATTACGTTCGAAGCATTGGCGTAAATAGCGCCCCCACAACCCTGTGGCGTGGGGACCACACAAGCTGCAAAGCCAAAAAATTTATAGAAAGTACGCAGGGGCGGACCAGGCCAAATTTTCACCTGGGCAAAGTGACTTTTTGGCGCCCTCCCCCCTAGTACTAGCCTATATTTTACATTTTATCCTAGTGTTTTTAATAGTTTAAACCCATTTTTCAAAAAGACATTCATTACCTAGGAAAACTTCACAAAGAATATGGCCTGCTATAAACAATACGAACACCGCCCCCTCCCCCACCCAGCTTGATCTAGTGGCTAGCACGCCTGCCTTCTGTGGTCCTGGGTCCAATTCCCGGTGGGTTACTGTTGAACAATAAACGTGGTTTGGATTCCACTATAATCAGTATCCACATCTCCTTTGGCCATTAAGGCATAACCGTGGAGCGCTAAACTCAAACAAACAAACAAAAAAAAAAAAAAAAAAAAAAAAATACTTACTCCCCCTCCACTCTTTATTCTACATGCCATCTCTCCATTTGTCCTTACAGTCCCCTTTAGTGCTATGAAACTCTCTTCTTCCATGGTGAAATGGAAAAAGATTATGTAATTGCTGCTACTTTACAAGAATATAAACCAAAAAAGTCAGTAGGAAACACATAAAATTTACTTTTTGAGGCTCGTTTTGGCGCCCCTCTGATTCTGGCGCCCTGGGCAGTCGCGCGGGTTGCCCGGCCCTTGGTCCGCCACTGAAAGTATGGACGCGTAACTAAGGGCTGCGGATGTGAGGTTAACCTTCATGTAATGCCACTGGTTTGACGTGTTTGAAATGTTCAGTAACTGATCGGTTAGTGAAATAATTTCGACGGTTACTGATATTTAAAGTTTAGCTAAGACAAAGTTACCTAACCAAATACATTTGATATCGCAATGTCAAAACTTGATTTTTCCTCACATAAAAAAAAGAGAAAAACAATAGCAATAAAAACCCTTACTCGTATTAGGCTCGAACTAACAACCTAATTCGTACAAACTAGTTGCTCTGACCAACTGAGTGTCGATTTCTTGCGCGAAAGAAGTCTGTTATATTACGAGGCATGCTTTTCATTATGATCGTGCTGTTAATTTATTCTTTCGATAGGTAATTTCCACTGTTTGCTTTATCTATATAGATAAATGTATAGATTCATATATTAAGAGTCTTTGGGTAATATGTGTAATAATTTCGCGACAAATACACTTGCTTAAATGTATTGTATGCTATGATTTGCCCTGATTGTCTGTTCATTAGGTGGTTGGAAAACACACGTCAAAACTGTTCGAAGTAATACGAACACGACTTAAGAACAGGGACTGAACTGAGTTATCACTCGATTGACCTTGAGGGCAAAAAACACCAAAGGGTAGCTATAAACGAAAGTTCAGCATGCATTTCTGTGGAGCTCTGTTCAGTATCACGGTTCTCTGGCAAACACGTTTGTTCTTAGGAGTAGATTTTACAAACCTAACCTTTCGATAGAGCGCAATGGGAGGGAAGGAATTCTTGCCCTTGTTGCGTCTCCTTGAAATGATACTTTATCGAAAACAACTCGTTTTCCTTTATATATTCGAAGTTTCTGAGGGTTTCAAAATGAGGAAACATTACTGACAAACAAGGACGCATTTAGGGGTGGGATCAGGGGGTCCGGACCCTCTCTGAAATCCCAAGTTTTCTGTAAATTTAACCTAATTTGGGGGGTTATTTTTAAAAAATTTGTTATAATTTATCCTAATATTGAAGTCGGACCCCCCAGATAGCTTTGGAAAAAATTAAATATCTTTGAGTTTTACGTCCCACGGTTATGCCGGTTAGGCTAAAGGAGACGGTGATAATGAGAGATGAGTGAAATGGTGGAATGAAGAAAGTGGGAGGAAACGGGAGAACCCCCGAGAAAACCCACGAGCACGGTGTTTGTCCACCACAAAGTTCACTTGGCGGGGGCTGGGTTCGAACCCGGGACCCCAAGCACCAGAGGTGAACGCTCTACCACTGAGCCACCGCGCCCCCCAGAGATAACTTTGGACCCCTCCCGAAATAAATTCCTGCATACGTGCCTGCTGACAAATATATTTTCAATATATTCGTTAAATAATAAAGTAAAATAACTAAATTAGGAGCAAAAAGCTTCAACACGGTCTAACTTTTGTCCACTGCCAATATTGTTAGAAGAGATATTAATAGCAAAAACTCCTAGTCAATGCTGAACCTTGGAACTTCATCCCGAACACAAGCATATTTTCGAAGCACACTAAGGCCTAGCCAGAAGGCATTGTAAGCGAGTTACGTTTGGCAACATCGCACGGAAACAAATGAATGCTGAATTGCATTCTAACCCGTTCCTACTACTATTACTACTACTACTACTTTTACTACTAACTTTTGCTATGGATCTGTTTAGTACAAGGGCAAACTTATTTTAATGAAGGAAGTTTAATGAAAATTTTAAAAAATAATCGTTAAATCACTTTTGAATATTATTTTTAATCTTTTTTAACGAAAGAAGTGTTATAATTCTTTTAAAAAATAAAAATAACTCTCCTTAGGCAGGGTTTGAACCCACGCCAAAACCAATATTCCTTACTAGCATGCTGCGCTAGCTCACTCAGCTACGAGAGCCGACAGCATTTGGCGTTTACTTTGTGCTATATTTGCGTTATGACTCGTGATGTCACCAACAGTATCACGATATAGACGTCATTATTTTTCCTACATTGCAGAGTCCCCCGAGATTTGATCATTGTCCACTCGGACTGGAATTGTCATTTGGAACAAACACTTTAATATGAAGCCAAAAATTCCTTTAAAATACACGAAAACTTCGAAAGCTTTAAGAATTTTAATATTTTTGGCTTTTTCCATAAGGGGCCATAGCCTCTACACCGAAGAGCCCTCCGAGATTTGATCATTGACCACTCGGACTGAAATTCTCATTTGGAACCAAAACTTTAATATGAAGTAAAAAATTAAACTTTTACATCTATTTGAACTGACTGGGTTCCGGTTAACCACACTATTATGTTTAGTTTAGTTAAGTGGTAATTTGTGACAGCTTCATATCATCAAAAGAATCCTTCAATTCACCGCCCCCCCCCCCAAGAGTCCGTGCTGGATCAGCCACTAAAATCAGTGGACACTTTTCCTATTCTTTTTGTCACCCTTGATTGTGTAGGAGCTCCCTCAAACAAATAAAGAAGCGGTAATATTACAATCAAGGGGCGCTATGTATTAGGTATCTCTTTAGTTACCTACCCCTAACCGCACAGGGCAATCTTCGGTAGAATAAAAATCTACGTGATATTCCAATCATGAAGGGGGAGAGGATGCTATAAATATATTTCTTATTCATTTTGTCTGCCCTGCTTATCAGAAATTATGTAACGTTGTCCCTGTTTGTCAGTAACGTTGTTCTTGTCTGTTGGGAGGGTACTGAAATGAGAGGGGCAAAACAACGTCGTGCCGCCTCCCACATGGTTGCTCAAATTATTACTAAAGAAAGCATTTTAAACTAAGATGTCTAAGGTTACTACATTATGTAAGGATGGCATATTCAGGAATATTATCATTATTATTATATGAATGTCTTTGGAGCACCGAAATTGTGTAAGACGAACCATGGTATGTAGAGGTTTAATTAAGACGGGTGGTCATAGGGGAGGAAAAACTAGGATTTTTCTCCATCTGACTCTCTAACGTAAAGATTATGTGCTGAAGGTAAGAAGCATCATCAATCTATAATTGGTTGCTTTTACGTAGAATATCAGCTACTTCAGTTCTCCTCCTTTGGGTTACTTACCTCATGTGGTAAATTAAAAACAATTTCAATTTAAAACAAATACATTGTAAAACTTTT
This sequence comes from Thermobia domestica, assembly GCF_964235325.1. NCBI lineage: Eukaryota > Metazoa > Arthropoda > Insecta > Zygentoma > Lepismatidae > Thermobia > Thermobia domestica. Next base: position 324,212,443 of record NC_137454.1, on the reverse strand, counting down.
CCGTAAATAAATATATATAAGGAAAATTAAACATTTAATAGGGAAATCTGTTATCAAAATGTCCAAACAAGTAGATAGAAGATTATTTAATGATAAACATTGTGAAACTTTATAAAATTCTCCAAATCAGAATTAGCGTTTACTGGAAAATATTCGTTATACACCAGCGAGCATATTGTGAGCAGTGAGCACAGGGAAAATAATTACGAAACTGTTTGCAAACAAAAATTAGGGACACTAATACAAGTGCGACAACGACATTTTTTCTTTTTTGGTATTGTCATGAGTTTTATACATATGTTACAATTTGATTCTTTGCCACATAAAAAAATAAATAAAATAACCATAGTATAAAAGTGACATTTGCACTTCTATGGGGTCTGAACCAGCTACCTGAGATTTACAGGCTTGTTGCTTCAACTAACTGAGCTATTTGTTTTCTTACGTCAACTAAACCTGTTCTACGGTAAAAATGATTTTTCATTACGATCGTGCTACCAATTCGTCCTTTTCCACAGGTAATTTCCACTTTTTGCTCTACCTATACGTTAATACTTGGCATAGATTCATATATTTGGAGTTTGCAGATAATGCACGTAATAAGACATATTAGAAATGTTTCGTTTGTAGATCTAATCCACATTTCTCTCAATGACATAGATGTCGTTGCTTCGTGTTGAACTGCAGAAATCCCTCGCGTTCTTGAAAATTTCCCAGTTTAGCAGAGTTGGTAATTCTCGTAATTTCGGTCGATTTAACGTTTTTTACTTCTAATTTATTTATTTTAAGCTAATATCTAACACAAATATTAAAAACGGGTTTGTTATTAACGTTTCCTGCTGAGGAAACCTTCCGAAATTTCGAAGATATAAAGAAAACGGAGATATTTTCAAAAAACTTCAAAATAAAGAGATGTGTCATTTATTTTGCTCATAGTAGTACCAGCTATAATAGTCTATACTTATATTTGTACAGATGAAAAAAAAAAAATCGTGACCCGAAAGCTAAATTTCATAACTTTTTCTTGACTTTCATGACCGTTTCCTGATTTCGTGACTTTTCATGACTTTCGTGACCGATAGACACCCTGTACAATTATTCGGTAACTTTGCGCGAAGTAGTTATCTCCGTTTGTCAAATAGTTCCATGATTATATCTGCTTATAAAAAAGAATAAACAACTTCCGCTCTCCTTACATATTATCAAGCACACTAACGAACAAATTATCCATTCCTTCCCGTAAAATTTCAAAATTTTGCATAAACGGACGATCAACTTTGGAATTTAGTCCTTTTGGCTAGGTTAGGGTACACTACGTTCTACTTACCTTCAAGGTTTGTATAGATCGGCAATGCCTTTCAAAAAGTGTGGACTATATTCTCTTGTTTCACTATTGTTTCTTCAATGCACATACTGTATTTTTATTCCATTTACTTTACATATTATTCACATATTAATTACCTTTTACTACCAAGAACTCATTTATCCCGTACAATTTCTGTTTCTTACCTACTTTTGGCTCCCCGCAATTAGAATTAATACCGCAACTCCACTCATCAAAAACAATTTTTAACCCTTTCGGACCCAGGTGGTCAAAGTGACACAGACGGGTGTCACCTTTTTAATCCTTTCCTGTGTGGACACTAATTCAGATATCGGAATATTTTTTTTGGCCAAATATAGTTGGACCATAGCTTATCATATCAGTCTCTTTTTCTTCTGAGTGTCGAATTTCCTTTTCAAATATCAGCCCAAACTCAAAAATTCAAGAATATTCGAATTTTCTTTTTTTTTTCTTTCTTTCTTTCTTTTTACCCTGAGGCTTCCTTCGTTGTAAAGATCTCCTTAAGACTTGTCAAGCAGATACCTCGGATGGATACCTAATTGTTAACATCAATTGGAGAGGACCGCGCGCAGTATAAACCCTTGATTTTTCTAGTATTTCCCTACTTTTCTGTTTACCGTAATCTATTTTTTGTAATTAGAAGCTTTGTTTCTTAAATATCGCCATGATACTTCTAGGAGATATTAGTGTGTTTTTACCAATGTTTATTTTAAGATATTTTGCGTCTGGTAGCAGTGCTGCCAGTTACAAAAATTTCCCGATTTTAGGGGAAATTTTTTGGAAAAAATCCCTTTTTAAATCTAGTATTTCCCTCTTGTTGGCTACATTCGAACAAATGTACCACCGTCTGAAAGCCTCGTCTTTAGCCTACACAACGCATCATAAAAAGTTTCAGTAGGATAATTAGGGCAAGTACAGTTGAAAAAAAAAATGAAATGAAATCTTTGAGTTTTACGTCCCACGATTATGCCGGTTAGGCTAAAGGAGACGGTGATATTGAGTAATGAATGAAATGGTGGAATGAAGAAAGTGGGAGGAAACGGGAGAACCCCGAAGAAACCCACGCACACGGTGTTTGTCCACCACAAAATTCACTTGGTGGGGGCTGGGATCGAACCCGGGACTCCAAGCATCAGAGATGAACGCTCTACCACTGAGCCACCGCGGCCTATTATACTTTTGTTCATAACCAGACTACAGTTCATTGCATTGTGTTGGAAAGTTGAGGAAGGGGCGAATCTGAAGTGATCCCTATTCTCATGGAGAAAATATGGCAGGTTTATTTACGCTGGAAGATGTTAATTTCATATAAGACATTTTAAAGCAAGTACAGTTGAGGTTTATAATAAACCATGTTCTGTAAATGGTAAGAAAAGTGGTGAATTTCTGAGGTAGAATGAGATTTTTTTCATGTTTACTTTGTTAGATATCGCCATGACACTTATAGGATATATTAAAGGGGTACCAAGGTTATTTTCAGATAGTTTGCGTGTATCTGGTGGCAGTGTTTCCACCAAAAAAAAAAAAATAATTCCCGATTTTAGGTGAAAAATTCGGAAAATTTCCCTTTTCCCCCTCTTTTATTTCCCTCTTGCTGGCTACATTGAAACAAATGACAAAAAGCGTGATAACAGTTAGGAAAATTTTTTAAAAACATCAATTTTTAGGATGACTTTAAAAGGGTACAATAGAGAAGCAGATTAAGATAGGGATAACTAGGGTAGGGGTAGGAAAGGGTTAGCTTAAGATTAGGGAAGTGTTATTTTCATAAAATTGTGTATTTTCCTGTTTCTGAGTGAATATACTGGCTGGAGTGGGCATTGTAAAGTTAACCGTTTCAAGGAGCCGAGAATAATATACTTTATGCATTTCCCGCTGGTCTAGCGTGTAGTCCATGCCTTTGGAGCACGAAGCCTCATCTTGGATTCTCGATTAGAGAGCACCGAAAGCATACCCAATCCGATCCCAGTTTCAACTGTAAGCGTCATCCAATATAGCCTTAATATTGAGGAGCGACATTAGTACCAGTCGTCCTTTCAGAAAAAATGTTCCGGGGGGGGGGGCACTGCTGGTACTATTCTATCCATTATTATATTATAGACGTATTATTTTGGTGTGCTCCGGGGGGAAGTGTCCCACCCAAAAAACGTGTCTGGAAGAAAAACTGATTAGTACCAATTGAATCGGTGAGTAGAAAAAGGAGAATATTCCCCAATACGTTACATTTGAGAAACGAAAAGTAAAATTGCTTACCGGAAATGCCATTGCTTACGTAAAAATATCTGTATGGGAGATTTGTAGCGTATGTTAAGACCTTTCATTTCCCAAAATTCCAAAACCGTAATGAGATTGGATATTTAGTTATAGAGAAATTGTTATCGTGTAATGTTATCCTTTATTTTTGGAATGTTCTCCTTTTTCTACTCACCGATTCAATTAAACAATTTAAAAAATCTGTGCGAATATTTGCCCATCTTTGTATGTACAGTGATTCAAAAAAGTATTCATACACTCAAAGTTTTTGACGTACGATTACATAATACATTTATTTATTTATTTTTAATGTTACAATCATTTGAAATCGTACATAATTTACAGTTTGTTCATAAAAAATATCAAAAGAAGAAATCTTTAGATGAAAAAGTAAATAATTGTTTTTTCTCAACTCAAAAAAGTATTCATACAGCAACACGAACTACAAATCTCGACGATTTCTAACAATCTGTACTACAAAATAAAGATTGTAATATTTTGTGTGCATACCTTTAATACAAATTGCCTCGAGACGCCTTGGCATGGACCGAACGAGCGTTTCGATCATTTCTGGGTAAATCTTAGACCACTCGTCCAAAAGTATCTTGGTATCTTTTGTAGTGCTTCCTTGCTCAAAGGATGGCGTTTCTGTACTTTTTGCCCAAATAATCCCACAAGTGCTCGATAGGATTGACGTCTGGGTTTTGTAAAGGAGTCAGAAGCCGCCATGGAGCATTATACAGTAACCACTCCCTAGTTTTCAAAGCGGTGTGCTTACGGTCATTGTCCTGTTGGAAAACAAAGACCCTGTTAAGACCAAACTTCTGCACACTGTTTGATAAATTTTGGCGCAACACACTGATATACTTATTATCCTTCATGACCCCTTCAATAAAAACTAAGTTTCTCACTCTAGAAGACGCCCTGCATCACCAAACTATCACACTTCCTCCTCAGTGACCTACTGTAGGGATATTATGTTGCGATTGAAATTCATTCTCTGGCTTCCGCCATGCCAATTTGTTGCCATCTTATCCGAATATACTAAACTTCGATTCATCGGAAAATACAACAGTATTCCAAAATATGTTAGGTTTAGTATGATATTCGCTGACAAATTTTAAGCACTTTTGTCGGTTTACTTCTGAGATATATGTTATTTTTCTGACTGTCCTAGCATGAAAATTGGCACTATGTAGCACATTTCGTATAGTTTGAGCATTCACAGTGCAAGTAGGTGTTGACGAGATTTCTTCATCCACAGACACAGGACTTCTGAAGGGTGTTTTGCGTGCTAAATTGATTATCTTCTGCTGGTCGCGGCGTGTAATCACTTTCCGGTATCCTGAGCTTTGTGTGTTTTATGTTGTTCAGTTTCTTTATACTTCTTTATGATGGAACTAACAGTACCAAAACTAATTGAGAGAGTCTGCAATTTCACGATAATTCCTGCCTTGTTTATAAAGAGAAACAACCCCATCACGTTGTTAAGAAAATTTCACTTTTCTTGCGCCCATGTTGACCACCAGCACTCACAACGAGAGCAGCAGAATGCAATGAATACTTGTTGCAGACAGAGTACGATTGCTCGAAATGAAATTTTGAGTTTTACGTCCCACGGTTAAGCTAAAGGAGACGGTGATAATGAGTGATGAATGAAATGGTGGAATGAAGAAAGTGGGAGGAAACAGGAGAACCCCGAGAAAACCCACGCACACGGTGTTTGTCCACCACAAAGTTCACTTGGCGGGAGCAGGGTTTGAACCTGAGACCCCTAGCACCAGAGGTGAACGCTCTACCACTGAGCCATACGATTGCTCGAATTGGACAATATAGGTGTTCAAGGCACAGAACAGGATTATAGTCCCGCTGTATGAATAATTTCTTGAGTATCGCGGTAATAGTACACATGAGAATCCCCTGATCTGCTTTTCTTCTGTGTTCTATTACCACTTCTACATGAAATACCATAAATTTTCTACGTAGTGCAATAGTAAGAAGTATCCATATGCACAAGACATGCGATATGCGTTAAATCCCCCCCCCCCCAACACACATAGTCATAGATAAAGTACAAGGGCACTACACATGCAGATATAAAGTACAGGTACGTTCTTTTTTATTTTCGTATTAGTCGATAAGTAAATAAAAGTCGCTTTGTTACCCCCTTTCTAAGTTCGTACATACTCAATGAATAATCCCTAAAAGTGTGAGTGTCCTGCTCCTTCGGGAACTGATGCAGCTTTGTGTATACTATATCCATCTGGGGATCACATATAACTCACCTACAACTAAGTTTTTGGATGTATGAATATTTTTTTGAGTCTCTGTACGTAATAGAAACCACAAATAATTTGATAGATTCTTTAATGAAAGATCAGTAACACCACACCTACATACTTATAAATGTGTCAATCTCTTACCCTAGACATTGCTCGCATAATAAAACTTGCTTCATAAGTCGGCATTATTCAGGTGAAAAAAAAATCACGGAACCAAACATAAACACTTGTTTCGTTCTTGCACATGGGCTTCTTGTTCTTCTGCTTCTTTTATCTGGATGACAAAGAACTGTTGCCAGCTCTAATTGGTAAAATATCGCTAAATTCAGCTTCGAAAGTTGCCAGAAAGTCTCTAAAACACGTATTTGCCGAATTTAAACGTAAAAAGGGTTTTCTTTTCTTTTCTTTCGAAACAACATATACTTATCTTGTATACTTAAACACAATTAATGAAAAAAAAACAGAAACCACGTAAAATAACTTCACCATTCGGAAAGCATCACTGGAGCTCATTCCCTATTATTAACAACGCAACGAAAAAGGTAAAAAGTGATAATACGTGCTATGTCAATTATCGCAAACTAAACCGCAAATTCTGCGTTGCCCATTAAAAATGTGCCCGGCTGATTTCTCTTTCATACTTTCTCTCCTCTTTGGAGTTTACCCATGTATATAAAAAACACGGTTCCTTATGCAGGGTCGTTCTGACGCGTGATTAGAACCATACTAAAGGGATCGACTAACATATGTTTCCTGCAGTAGTCAAATCTTTAGTATGACGCTAATCATACGTCAAAACGACTCTGCATAAGGCCTACGGTATTTTTAAGGGGGAATAAGAAACACAGGTTGTTTACTTTAATAACTCGAATTAATCAATTATAAGGACTATGCAGTACACAGTACACACTGGGTCTTATGCAGTCATTCTGACAAGTGATTAGTATCATACTAAAGAGTTTGACTAACATATGTTTCGTGCAGTAGTCAGGCCATTAGAATGACAATAATCATTCGTCAAAACGACTCTGTATAAGACACACTGTAATTAGACATCATCAAAACTTGAATCGAAATGTCTAATTCAGAGTGATGGGTAAACTATGACTTGCGGGCGAGATCAGGCCCTCTGAAAAGTTCTCTCCGACTCACGATAGGATGTCTAATCTTACAAATGAAAAGAAGAATGGGGTTTCTTAAAAAAAAAAAAGTTGTATTAGGACAGACCTATACATGAATATTTAACTTTTCTTCAGAGAATCACTGCATCCTAGTACGAATCAGATTACCAAAACTTCATTTGGTAATAGAGCTTAGTGTTACAAGAATTGTCAAATGCATTATTCTTATTTTTTAAAATAATAAATTGGGCCGATTAAGATTATTTTCCGTTTTCTTTAGCCCTCTTCTAATAAAGCTCACCCTTCACTGTCCTAGTTCGTTCTTCTGTTTGGAAAACGGAGTGCAATAATCAACCGTACCACAAGAGAAGCCCTAATTTGTCTCACATGGTACGCTCAGGTGGTGACATCATGAACCACACAGATTATTCTCCAATTACTCTAGAGCCTGTCTTTTCTACCTGCCTCGGAAAATATGAGAACTATACTTCTTCTCCACCCTCTGGCGGATGAAACCCTCCCTTTGCTTAGGGAAAAGAAGTGAATGACCTCAGCTGGGTTGCAGATTTGTCATTCAGTCGTTTGGTCTTGATGAGTGAAGATCGTAGGCTACTTAGAGTGGCTAACAGGACAGAACACAACGAAGTCCGTGAAATAATTCACCGTGGCAACGCTTCCGCATCCAATAATTAAAAGATCTCGTCCCCAGCAACTGTCCCTCCTCTTTCGAGGGAAGTACGGGAAATCACTTATCGACAGCAGCGCCAGGAAGGGCACAGTTGAAATACAAAGACTCTAGTGAGTTTCATTTATCCAACTTTTCACAATCGCTCAGTCAGTAATATCAACATTTTAAAAAAAGCAAACCAATGGAAGAATTCGCCACTTTTATCGCCAAGACATTTTAAAAGTTGCTAAAAAGAGTCGTTAGGCACTTCTCTAAAAAAAATTTTTGGACATGCAGAGTCGTTTTGACGTATGATTAAAGTCATACTAAAGAGTTCGACTAACATATGTTTCCTGCAGTAGTCAGGCCTTTAGTAAGACGATAATCATACTTCAAAATGACTCTGCATACGGCCCTTTCCGCCTTATGCAGAGTCCTTTTGAAGTATGATTAGCGTCATGCTAAAGGCATGACTACTGCAGGAAACATATGTTAGTAGAACACTTTAGTATGACACTAATCGATCGTCAGAACGACTCTGCATAAGGCCCTTTGTCTCTATTTGCCTCTCGAAATCCGCTACGAATTTTCAAGCTTAAAATTCAAATTGTACTTTTGGAAAAGGTGCGCTGATATAATTCGCATTCGCAGGATTAAGAATCAATTGAGGGCAAATGAGTTCCCAGTTTGCATTCGCATTTCCATTTGGATGCAGTCGAGGCGCAGGTTAAGGTACTTCGATACTTTGTCCATAATGACGAGTAATAATTTGGTGGTTAGAAGGATATGAGGCCTGGCAACCCCGATCATTTTTGTCAGTGTTTTGTTTCACGCAAAGAAGTAAACATTTGGTACACGAACGATAACAGAGAAGTAGCTGTTCTATAATTTTGGTTCAAGAATTACGTTCAAACTGACATTTTGTGTAATTTGAAGTTAAATTTAGACAACGTTCATTAATTCTGAGGTGTGACGATGGTGCTTTTAATCTGTGTGTATAGTACGAGATGTAGCATTTTGTCTTGGAACTATATACCGCCCTAGTAATTGATTCTGAGATGTGAGGATGGTACTTATGATAATGTGTGTCTAGTACAGGTTGTAACATTTTGTCTTGGAAGTGTGCACCGCCGTAGTAATTGATTCTGACATGTGACGATGGTACTTTTGATATGTGTGTCTAGTACAAGTTGTAGTATTTTGTTTTGGAACTGTGTACCGCCCAACTAAGCATGCCATCGGATTCAGATTCAGATAATGAAGATTTTGTCTCATATGGAACCCCCTTGCCACCTTTGGATGAAGAAACCGTTTTCAGCAGACGCAAAGAAAGTCAATCTGTTCGCGACAAACATGCTAGAGAACGATTTCATGGCGCGTTTACTGGTGGATTTTCTGCTGGATTTTTTAATACTGTTGGCTCTATTGAAGGTTGGAAACCGTCTTCTTTTAAGTCAACACGAGATATGAAAGCTGAAAAAAGAATACAAAAGCCTGAAGATTTTATGGACGATGAGGATTTTAGTGAATTTGGTATTGCACCTAAAAAACTCCGCCCAAGAGATGAATACTGTTATGACACCGATATAGACACAAGACATCGTGCGTCGCTTGTAGAAACATCTGCAATTCCAGGGGAACCAGTGTTGGAAAAATTGTTACGTCCAGTAAAACTAACTGTTGGTGTTGAAATTCTGATGAATATGGGTTGGAGACCTGGACAAGGGATAGGTCCACGTTTAACAAAACGCGAGAAAAAAATACGGAAGGAAATGCAGAAACCTTTGGAAGAAGACGGTAAGAAAGTGTATGGTTGTGCACCACCACCATCGGAAGATTCAGATGACAGTACGTCTGACATGGAAATTACTTTCGCGCCTGACTATGAAGAAATAACTAGATATCCTGCTAAAAATGATACTTTTGGCATAGGCTATAAAGGGCTAGAGAAACCGTCTCAACACATAAATTTGTTTGAGCCTTCCTCATTGGTTATTGAAGGCAAAGACAATACCAAGCTACATATATCGGGACAAGCATTTGGTGTAGGTGCATTGGAAGAAGAAGATGAAGATATATATGAGAAAGAAGATATGTCGCAATATGATTTTTCCCTAGAAACTCCACGCGAAAAACTGAAGAAAGCTCCAAACCAAAGCTCCGAAGGAGTTCTGGTTTACCCTAATTATGCTGGAGAAGTATTGGAGGGATTTGTTTTAGCTACGAGGACGCCACGAGTGTTCCGGAAGTGGTTTCCACCGCCGATTCTTCCCCCGGGATTTGTTCCAGAACATAAAAGTAAAACACGATTTAAGCATACAAAGAGAACGACTAGTGAACGAATGAAAAAAGGACAAATTTTTGGGCGCCATAATTTAAATGCAATAAGCAGACACCAAATACTTGAAGATGAAGTAAGTAAGAATATGCAAAACGTGCCTGATTCTACCGAGAAACAACTAACAGAATGGGAGAAAGAGGAGCACAAACAGATACAGGAACAATATAGAACTCACGTTCCATCGTGTTCGGTTAGTGACTTAGACTCGCGTTTTGTTCGAGGATCCATTTTAGATGATACTAATAACGAAATTCCAGTTTCCACTACAAAAACTGTCCAGAGTGATCAGAAAGCGGCAGCTAAAATGAAAATGTTCGGTAAATTAACCCGTGAGAGAGTGGATTGGTATCCTTCAAATTTACTGTGTAAAAGATTTAATGTCCCAAATCCAAAGCCAGGTGCATCGTCGTCATATAGCTCATCGAGGAAGGCGGAAGCGAAACACAACATCTTTGATTATTTGAATGCCTTTTCCCATAACATAAATTTTCACTCTGCTCAAGAGAATACTGATTGTAAGTTAACTGACACCGCTGGCTTGGCTCAGTCAAGTGATATAAAAGAGCTGAATGATAAGCGAGAAAACAACAAGAAAGATGATAAAGTTGAAAATAAAGATGCGACAAGTGTTGATGAAGGTGAGAAAGAATCGCATAGCGAAGATGATGAAATAGTGTTCTTAGATCCACCAAATAAAATGGACTTATATAAGGCAATATTTTTGAGTAGTGATTCAGAATCGGAAACAGAGGATAAAGACAAATCTACTCAAGAGACAATGCAAGAGGAAAGTGAAGAAGCTGCTTCTAGTCACCAACCAAATGAAAATCAACGCACTGATGTAGATACCGGTACTGGCAATCTAAATAAGTTAGATTTAGCAGCTGTAAACAAAGAACGTAACACTTCACCTCCAAGAGGGCTCTTTGCTAATATAGATTTGGACGCTTTACATCAACGAAAACAGCCCATAGCGGTTGGGGTGAAGGAACCTTGTTCATCAAACGGACAGGAACAATCAAACAATAATACCGAGCAACCTAGTACAAGCAAAAATAAGTGTGAAAACATAGAATCCCGTGACCTGGAAGGAAATCTCTATGGTCCAGTTTTACCGTCTAAAGTGACCTCAGTGTCTGGTGGGGAGGAGGAATTGTCTTCGAAGTTTCAGCGTTCGAAAGTTGATTTAACCTTAGCTGAGTTTACTGGTCGTGCTCGCTGGGTAGAAAAAACATTGAAGGATAAAAGTAAACACAAAAAATCGAAAAAGAAACACAAATCAAAAAAGAAGCATAAACACAAACACTCGAAAAAAAAGAAAAAGTCCAATAGTAGTGATAGTGGTTCAGAGAGTAGTGATTGACGTACATATTTCATCTATTTTGCGTCTGTTGAAACGTTATTTCTGCAAGTGAAACATAATTTTGTAATACGAAACGAGTGATCAGTTCTTACATTAAATATTAACGTGATCTGTGATTGTATTGAAAGTTGTAAATATTGGTTCGTGCTTCAATCAGTGCTTCCAGTGTAAAATGTAACTTTTTTTCCCCTTTTCCTGCAACATGTAAAAAAAAAAAAAAAAATCAGTGGAATTGTTCAGTTAACAGTGAATTGCCAGCAACATCTCTACAAGGCTCTTCAGTTATACCGAATATATGTTTACTTGTGAATTAACAGGATGTATATCCAATATTGAAAAGAAAAGACTACTTATCAAAGCACCCGGACGGTAAAATTGGTAATTTTGATTGTAGATGTTTCAGCGGCGACATCTCACTTTCGTCAGTACGATACGAAATTAACATTGCTTGCGGAATTACGTCATTAGTAACATTCCTCCACTGACAGGTATAGAATGAGACGATTTCATACCACCGAATTTGAATACAAGTAAGGAGAAGGCAATACTAATGTAAAACGAATAAGACTCAACAATGTATCACTAATCTCTCAAGTGTTATTTGTATAGTAAAGAAGTAGATCCATAAAGAACAGCTCGTCATGATTTGTATCTGCAGTGTAGGAATGTTACTGATAATGTAATTCCACAAACAACATTGATTTCTTGAAGGATTTGTATTGAAGAAAGTGGGAAGATTACGTACCGTTCCGAATGTTTTGGTGAGTAAAAATCTTTGGATTCACTCGGTCAGACGGTTCTACCAAATAGAAAATTTGTAAGTTAAATATGATGTGACATTTTTCGTAAAGAAATGAGAGTGTAAATATAAGTGTGCACAGCATATTGAAATAAATTTTGAATGGAAGTGAAAGTATTGTATGTGTAACTATTTACTGAAGCTGAAGGCGACAGAATACAAGAATGCAAATTGGGTAGAAATAGACGGTGAGAACTTTCGGTTCGTACGTTAGTAATGGATATTTGCGATGAATGTTAGACGATTTTTTGCTCTAACCTAACCTGAAAATGTAAGAAATCTGTCAAAATTTGGTAGAACCGTTTGCCTAAGTAATGCCTTTTTTTTTTTTTTTTGTTTGTTTGTTTGTTTGTTTGTTTGTTTTGTTTTACGTTGTACCATGATATAAAATGAGTGTAAAGTTGAAAAGAAGGTAAACGAAATCCAACGAACCATCTTCTTTTCGATAGTTCTGTCCCCTCACTTCTGTCGATAGTTGGAAGTAAAAACTTTTACTTATAACCTTTATTATTATTAATGTTCCAAATCTAAAATAATAATATGTATTGAAAAAGTAAGTCTTGGCACAACAGACCTTAAGGGCCTGGACCGGCTTGTGACACATATGCCTTCGAGGTTATGTGTAGTCAGCACATCAGCTCTCTTCACTTAACGCTGGCTTTCTAGACCTGTGTTCGCCATTTCTTTCAAGTAGCTCCCGGATTTCCTCTCGACGCTGAGTGGACTTCGCAAGGCCAACGTCATCCGGTGAGTATAAACAGTCGCCCGTATTTCTTCGGGCCAAATCTGACACTGCTTGACTTCGCTGATCTCACGAAAACCGGTATCCCGGTTGACTAGTGCGTTGATTCAATTTTAAAATTACCTCGATAATTGTGACTGCATCCTCTGTAGACTTTTTTTTTTTTTAATTTAATATAGAAAATCAAGTGAAGATTTATATTTATGTTTGCTAGACTTGTTCGCTTCTTCTGGACATTTGTTGCAGACCAAAGTTTAAAATATCTAATATCACTAGGTTTGAAAGAAAGATGATTTAATTTTTTTCTTTTTCTTTTTTTTTTTTCAATATGGCTATATAAATTTTAAGGTTCTAGAATAATGGTGCCATATTTAACTCGTAGGTCATTGATTTACATGGAGATTTTTTTTTTTTTTTTTCATATGAAATGCATAGAGATTTGATGCGCTGATTTCATCTACATGACCTCGCTTCGTAAAAAATAAGTATGTTTTCTATTTAAATTATCTAGGACAGTGGTTTCCAACTTCTGTTGATTGCTTGCTGGTCATTCCATGTAAAATCACAAGTCCAAAACCTTATGATATCAGATTTCGATAAAACTTGGTGTACATGTAGGCCTCTATGAGAGACGATCATGCACCAAATTGTGGACCTGTATCCCCTGTAGTTTTAGAATACAGGCTAGTAAAAATGTTGACAAATTTGATGTTTTTTGTAGAATCTTGTTAACTTCAATTGGCCATATCTCCCGTAAATATTGAGCTAAAGAGAAAAATAATATATCATTTTGGAAAGGAAAGAATAAGCTACAAGATATGTCAGGAACATTTATTTTAAAATCAAATATCATTTTCCGGGAAAATTTGGATCACATATCTCAGAAACTGCCCATTTGATTTCCTTGAAATGGGTAACAAGGTAGCCCCATATGTTAGGCATAAGTGTGTCAAATGTCAAAAATGGGTCTGGAGTCTACAATGACTTTTGTGTGACCATGTCGGGAGAGACACCTGAGGTGCCAATCTCTTCAGCTTCTTTTTTCTGATTTGGTGACGCACTAAGTACCTGAAAGCTCTAGTTCAATACGTCAATTGTTGCGTCAGGTGATGTGAAAGGCTGATCAGGATTTGCATTAAGAGACTGTCCATCAGACGATTCTTTGTCATCACTTACCTGTGCGTCACTGCTCTGGAACAATGCCTAATTAGTTTCTTACTGCACTTGTTGCACACTTTGCTCAGACTCTAAGCTTTGAGTTGTGGAGCCAGTTCTGTCATCCAGGCTTGCACCGGGCGAAGTTCAACCAACCCTTTACTGATATGACTGCCAAATGGATTGGAACAGTAGAGGCATGGCAATGCTGACATAGTGGAATCACCTAAGCAGCAATGCAGCTTTTGAATCCACACAGTTACAGAGAATGCTGCACCTGGATCACGGGACTATCCACTACTGATACTCGGAAATGTGCTGTATAGTCACTGTGATCTCACTAGCTATGCCTCAACACTATATAGACACTTCCAGTCTAGAACTAAGAGCTTCCTAGCATGCAGTGTCAATGTCTTATGCTTTTGTAAAGGTAACGAACCTGCCAGAATGTTTCAGACGGTTCAAATATCTAGAATGTTTCAGATGATTCGAGAACCTTCCAGAATTTTCACATATTTAGGTCAATGCAACGTACTACTGTTGATAATGCAATGTTCCAAAGATTCCCATAGGATTACTGAATTACAGATTGCATAAGAGAAGCATTACTGCTAGGTCAGTTACACCTTACTTCACCAGTACTGACAAATTGGCAAGTTGCCACATTGGCACCCGAGGTGTCTCTCTGACATGGTCACACGAAAATCATTGTAGACTCCAGATGCATTCTTGGCCCAAGTTGACATTTGACACACTTATGCCTAACATATGGGGCTACCTTGATACCCAATTTCAAGGAAATCAAATGGGCAGTTTCTGAGATATCACTGATCCAAAATTTTCCCGGAAAATGATATTTGATTTTAAAATAAATGTTCCTGACATATCTTGTAGCCTATTCTTTCCTTTTCAAAATGATATATTATTTTTCTCTCTAGCTCAATATTTACCGAAGATATGACCAATTGAAGTTATGAAGATATTTACGGAAGATATGACAAGATTCTACAAAAAAAAAAAAAAAAAAAAAAAAAAAAAATGCAGGGCTAAAATTTGGTGCATGATCCCCTCTCATAGGGGCCTACATGTACATCAAGTTTCCAGTCCATTCTGAGACGAGTTTTTTTTTTTTTTTTTTTTTTTTTCTTCCTGAAAATTTCGTTGATTTCACATGGAATGGCTCTTGCACACTTTACTGAGCACCCACGACATTGACACTTATTTGATTTTTGTATTTATAATAATGAGAGACTATAAGTTTCTCTAAAATAGTGACTAACTGGTACTAAGCATTGTTGCTGCCGCCGAAGGCGTTAAATAGTACACTCTGTCTCGAAATTGATTTTAACTAAGTATTAGCCTAAATGCTTCATGATTTTTTTTTTTTTTTTTTTTTTAATTTCACGTCACATCCAATGGAACTGAACGACACATCAGTATATCGCAACACACGGCTAGCAACGACTGATCTAGGGTATATGTGAATTATTCCAGAAGGCAATCTCAGCGTTGGGTCTGTATTGTTTCTTATGTACCATACTGATCTTTGATAATCAGTGCTCATGCCCAAAAGTTATTGTTTTTTCCTAGAGGAAACCGTTTGAAAAATTAAAGAATGATGATTTAACCCAACACCCTTTTCAGTATAAATAATCCTTTGTTGAATATTATAAGATTGAAGCTCTATAGTACGTATTACATAAATATCAATAGAATCAAATATCAGCCTTTGTACGGTGGGAATGTCCTATAATTTCTGTATTATTTTGATCTGGGAATCCTACTTGGCTTCCTCGTATGATTTCGGCAACCATTTCAAAAACTTCTTGCTAATTTTGGCGCTTTCTGTGCATAAAATGGAACTAAGTTGAATAAAATGTAAAAATATTTATGAAACCGAAGCTTTTCATTAATTCCTAGCTGTCAAAAGCTAAAAGATTGGTTGCCGAAATCATACAAGGAATATAACAATCCAGTTAGGATTCCCAGGACACATAATACGTGAGTGTTAATTTAGTTTCGTACTACTACTACTAATAATAATAAATATTTCAATACGATTGTGCAAATTGACAGATATGGATTGCTTGTATAAATTTGTGCCCCTTTCTATGCTACACCTCTGTGGACACTTGCCAACTTTTCTAGTACATCATATAGAATATATATTCAAAAATTTAAGTCCTACCGTGTTACTTGTTCTGTTGTTGTGTAACTGCTAATTTTCGGTAATGTTCTTTCTCATGAGTTTTGTTGTAGGGAGGGAAGGAAATAATTTGGGTTATGAAGATATTAAGGAAACTTAAAATTAGTTAATTTACTAAATGTCCAGAAAATCCACCAAGTATCTTCCAAGTAAATCCAACTAGTATTTTCGTGTGTTCTTCATGGTGCTTGTTATATAGTTATTAACTCTGATGAAAGTCGTGATGTTTACCAATATTTCATAAATTTAGAAAATGTTCATTCATCCATTATGTTATTAGCGAACTTATAAATATTTAAGCCCTCCCCTTTGGTCTAGCAGCTATTGCATGTGCCTTTGGGACATATAGTTCTGGGTTTGATTCTCAGTGCGAAAGCACAAAAAATTAATTTCATGATCATTTACTTTCATACCATAAAGAGCATAATGATGGAACGTTAAACTAAAAAGATTTTTATTTTCAGCTATTTAGTGCTACGCATAACATGACAAGCTTTAATGAAATAAGTTTGTGTTTGTATTTGGAAAATACTACCTTTTAGCACTTCATTTAATGTATACAGTAGACTACAAGATAAAGGAAGGAAAAGTTCATCACATACCTGATGGATGTTTTTAGTAGGGTAATGAATTATACGAATTTTCTTAATACCTCAATAACGTGATAAACAAAGAGTGAAGTAAATGAACGATTCGACAGAGAATCAAATCCTGGGCTCCGATTTATCATTCCGATGCGTTCACTGCTACACTATCCAGGTCCGACCCTAGAATGGCCACGTATTCCATCACTTCTGAAGATGGTACTCAGCTACTTGGACCACATGTACTGTATCAGTACTCCTGCTCTGCTTGGATAGCCCAATGTCCACATTACAAAACATTCTGATGGTTGATTTTGATCCTTGCTTTGATCCCGGGTCCCACCAATTGTTTTTTTTTTTTTTTTTTTTTTTTTCACTTCATTCCATAATTTTATTCATTGTCATCATCACTGCCTCCTATAACCTCGATGGATAACGTGGGACCTTAAACTAAAAAAAAAAAAAAGTTCTGACGGTTTGAATTAATTATAAAAATTGACTTTTCTTGACAAGATACGGTATTCCACCTTATTTCATGACATTCTCAAATTTGTTTTCAGTGTTTATTTTGAATATTTAATGTGTTCTTGTTATGTAATAAGTGCATGTTTATTGACGAGTGCATACTACGAATTTTGTTGCCTTGTCCCTACCTATTTTGTCGCCTTGTCCCCTATAAGAGAATAACAAGAAACAACAAAACTCAACAAGGCATTCAACAAATAAAATAATTAAGTAAATAAATTTTAAATTTTAGCATGAGTTCATTAGAGAAATTGCAATTTCAAATACAGCTTTCAATTATTCATGGTTATAAATACTTTTGGTTACAAGAAAGAAAAAAAAAAAGACCAGATATGTTCGCGAACAATCAATACAAGTTACTAATTAATATTCAATTTGTCAGTATGTCACCGGTGAACTTATACGGTCTTCTCGTTTATGAGCATTGTAATTATTGATGAAAAGTAAATAAATAAATAAAATTATAATTTACAAGTTTCTAATCGATATCCAAATACAAATAAACGTTAACATTAGTTATATCTGAATCTAAATGTGGAGGAGCGATCTTAATATTGAATTCCATCATGAGTGACATTACAATTAATTTACTAGAATTTTAATAGGTATCATTTAAAATCACAATTATTTTCTTTATACTGAAATATTGCACCATAAGGTATTACATTACATTAACGTGGAAGGAAAAAAAAGTCAACACGCAAAGAATTCAGAAATTCAAAATTCCGGAAGCACATCTACAAAATGCGAATTCGAAGAAATATTCATGTAATCAAACTTTAATATCAGGAAAATACTTGTACCATACAGCATTGATCAAACAAGACGCATTACATGTATTAACCTACGTGAATTCCACTCTTAGAGTTGACATTTCAAAATAACAAACACAAAATTTAAAAAAATCAAAATTGGATATATGTTTTGTTACCGAAATAGAACATCTTTCTCCTCCCTAAATGTCGTTAGTAACGATGAACCACACTATATTGGTTGCCGAGACAAAGACTCATGTGTTCGAATCCCGAAGGATGCATGGCGAAAATTTGAAAGTACATTATTTCGGAAAATAAGCGATTAATAAACTTTGTTGCCCATTGACTGAAACCGATTTCAAGAAAGAAAAAAAAAATTTTTTTTTAAAGGTCGCTGGTGGATATACTTGCGCATGAGAACGATGATTAAATTAAAATTATACATACAATAAGTTTGTAAAATAAAATAAATTTTCATTAAGATTACATTGATTTACTATGGCTATGCATTCCATCTTCAGTCAGGTTGAAATAATAATTTTAAAAAAATGAAACCAAATATTCATTATTCAATTAACTCTAAAGGCAAAGTGGCTTAATGGGGGGGGGGGAGAGAAATGATACAAGCACAAGAAAGAACAAAGAGAAGACATTTCAGAAAAGAAAAGTAACACATACATTTCCATAAGTCTTTATTTACAAATCACTTTAAAAAATAGGGGGGAAAAAAGAACGTGCATTGTTTTTGCCTCCACTTCGATGTAGCAGAGTTCACCTCACTATGAAGTTAAAGCGGTATCGGTATACAATACATATCCCAATATTATTTCCAATATAAATTTAAAATCCCTAAAGGAGTTATTAGTTCACATAGCATCCAGAAAGAAATACGTACTACACACCAGGAATTATAGTTGTTTTACTTTAATATTAAAATATCCAAATACAAGGACGCCTGCGTTCGAACCCAAAACATTATAGTGACTTGCGAATGTTCTACTATTTATCCATACAGGAAATAATAAAAACCGGGAAACATATAAATCTCAATAAGCATTCTACTATATATAACCCATACATTGAACCCAGTTAGGTGATAAAATATGAAAGCGGTACGAATCGACTTCAAACTCAAACCACTTGGTTAATTATTACGTCGAAATTTTATAATGCCTTCACAAATTCGCTAAGCCCATACTTAAATTGATTGTTCACTATTGATATATTAATATTATATGTCACCTACCGCTTGTATCGTACAGAAACTATAAATCGCTATTACTAACATTGATAGTCGAACTCCAGTAAATTAACTCACTAAGCAATATTGACCTAGTCACTAACTCACACTGAAGTTACGGGAAGAAACTAACTGCAACTACAACAAAAAGAGTACACCGAAACCGAAGTGTAATTTAACGACCCAAATTACCATCCTTTCTACTATTTTATAATTTCCGAAAAGAAAAAAGAGCCAAATATTAACTAAAAGGTTACGTTAAGAAACCATATACTGTCAACGTTTTACATTTTCTCTCCCCCAACGACGGAAGAGAATGATTCCGAGTGCCACCATATGTACGTGAATTAGTTGCATGTATGTAAACAAACAAGAACAAATAAGTATTTCTAAGTATGCATGTTTGTGTGTACCAATCTGCATATGTATTTGTGTATATCTAAATGTATCGTGCACGGATAAACTCAATCTACATCCACCTATGTGGTATTCAAAATCGCAAAACAAGCTGAAAATTTTAAACCGACCAAGCTACAAAAAATAACATAGAACTCTTAACAATAGAACAAAATATTTACTGTTATATTACCCAAGAAAGAGGGGGGAGAGACTCAAACCATATACGCACTTTGCCACTGCCTTTAAAAATATATATATATATATATATATATATATATATGCTTAGGCCATCGATCACTATTGTCATTTACTAACTACTTCTTTAATACTTTGGCTGCTATTAATAAATAAATATCTTACTCTACTAATTTCCGTTCATCACTAATCATCCATATTATTCATATTAGCATCTGATTAACGTATATATGTATGTATATAATATAAAATTTCATTTAAATTTCAAATTAAAACAAACACTGAACTACTCTATATTACTTTTAGACGATATAGGGAAGTGATGAGAGAGGGAAAGACTTGATACTCTTAGCCCTGTACTTCTAAATTAATTATTATAATTAATATACAACTTATACCCGAGTGTTTACTGATAATCTAATTACAACATGCAATCACACTATTAAGCCCTGTTACAATACCTTAATTTTATTTAATCATTGTCATCGGTCACAACGATCATCCGTCCCCCGTTCTTTTTTGGCTGCAAAGTACACGTACCCACACTTCTTTGCTCTAATCTACAAATCATAACACACCATTAATTACGTAACATAAATTATATTTTCCTATTGGCGCACGTCATCAAAGGTTACTTAAATTTTTCCGAGATTATAATAGTAATTAAATAAAATCTTTAATTTTATTTCTTCTCGCTCTCTCATCTAATTGTAGTATGGCCAATTCACTATATTAAAAATTTCCTAATAATTCAGTAAATTTCCTTTTGTGTCTGTTTAGACCAGATATTACAAATTAATGAAACATTACACCAAACTATAAAATTTTGAAAAGGATTGGAATAAACAATTTAGAATAAAATAAGAAATTCGGGAACTAAAATAAAATAATGGAACGAGTTTTTTTTATTCCGTTACATTTCTCCCCGTTGGTTACAAAATTTTGGATACAAAATTATATTTGGTACCCCAGCAGAAATTAAATTAAGTTTCCTTAGCTATAAACAAAAGTATTCGAACAATATATATATATATATATAAGTAAGATATATATAAACTCTTAATTTATTATTACGGAAGGAATGGATAATCCTTTAGCAATTCCGTACGTTTTTATTCAGAACAGTTAAATAATTTTAAGTTTTGGAAATTTTCAGTTCAGCGTTTTCGCTCATAAGAGTATGGGAAAATTACACTGTTTCTCAATATCTTATGAATTACATAAGGTGCTACTCATCTTTATGATTCAGTAAATGGCTCCCTACTTTTACCACTATCATTAATTGGTATTGAAGCTTGATTTAAACCTTATGTAATTCCATAATCATTCTCTCGCGTCTGCGCTAAGTACAGTGGCCTCCCATTACGTCGTCAATTCCTACAATTAGGGATTTGATAATTGGTGTATCGATAGTCCCTTCCGCGCGGGAAGTTATTACTAGGATTTGTGTTATTATCATTTGAGTATTATGACTTTCGTGTCTATTTTCATAATTTCTACCTCGGGAATTTCCAACTGTTTCTCCAATGCGAATTAAAATTTTGTAATTTAGTCTCCCCTTGCTAGCGAAACTTTAATAATTTTCGTTTCTTCCTTTACCATTACAATTACCGTTGTTCGGTTGGGTGTTCCGTCCGTTGCCGTTCCGAGTTCTAGAGTTGGTGTAACTCAAGAAGTCGGTCTGACAACTATCGACATGCGTGCCTCGTCCTCTACTAACTTTGGTTTGTCGTACATTTTATCTCCTATTCCTGGATCTATTATCTGGGAAATTTTCATTGTGATGACCGGATAATGCAGCGACCTTACTCATCAAGTCACCCACATCCGTGCGTAAGTGTGCAGCCAGTAAACGAGATTCTTCCGCCGGCAAACAATTTATAACTAAATCAATAATCTCTGCAGACTGTGGAGTGTCGGTTATGCTATAATAGCATTGTATTACTAAATACCAAGTAAAATCCAATAAAATAGGAACACGTGCTTTATCATACCGAAGTGAATACAGAGCCCGCTTCTGTGCACGTTCAATTTTCTCGTTACAATATTGTCTCTTGAATAGATGCACGAAATCCGCATAAGTATGAAGTCCATGGGCCATTTATCGAAACCAGGTCTCCGAGCTTCCCATCAGGCACTTCTTTACTATACGGATTGCGTTCGCGTCCGAAGGCTAGTACAGATCCAGGCAGCGTTGTAGTTTCGTAAAAATTGACGGGGAGCACCCGGATTAATATCTCCTGAATATGTGGGAAAGCTATTTAAATCTTTTATTTTGATTCCCGATTGTGCTAGCCGGATCATTACTTCGAGATTGTCCCACTGGATATTGGGAATAAGTCGGGTTACGATGTCCGAACAATGTCGAAAATGGATTATTTTCACCATAGATGGTAATTTCCGGGTTCTGTTCGTTGGTCGATTACCTATTAAGTGTAGGGTCCCTGGGACCATTATATACATTGAATGTTTGATCTAATAAAGTAAAATCCATAGGGATATTATACAAAGTCTCATTCCCAACATTATTAGCCATGGGCCAATCTACCTTCATATTTTGAGAAATATTAATTATATAATTATTAGTACCTTGAATCACTAAAGGGGGATTCCTATTGTCATATGAACCTATGTTTAAGGAGGTTGAGGGTGGTTCACATATTTTATCTTCAGCTCGATTGTCATATTCAATATTCAACTGAGGGTATGCACGCTTACGCGGCAGTTCTTCCAACACTGTTTTCTTTTTACTGTCAACCTTAATTTCCAATTTCTGAATTCTTTCCGTAAGCTCCTCTACCTTTATCTTAGCACTCGCCTCCACTTGTTCAGATTCTAAACGGGCAATTTAATCTTTCGTTTCTAGTAAGTTAGTTTGAACATTTTCCAATTTAGTTTCGTATTGATTAATTCGAGCCGGGATAAATTTCACAATTTCCTCATGATTACTTAATTTAACTTTACATTGTTCCAAGTCCGATTCCGCAAACTCTAATTTTGAGTTACACTGATCGAAATAGGTTTGAACTTGAGTAATCTGACTGGATAACCCATTTGTTCGAGAGTCCAATTCTCAATAAATTTCGGTTTTGTTATTATCTACCTTAGTCAATAACTCTGATCGAAACCGAAAAAGATTTTTATTTTTTTGAGTCAACTCTAATTTTAATTTATTATTACTATCATGAATCTCTTGTCTCAAGTTATTATTAATATCATCTATTTTCCTCTCAAATTTACTAAGCGTTATTTGGGTACTTTGGCAATTAATTGCGCTATTCGCTCTATACTTATAGGTTCGAATGCTAATTCACGAGCCGGAGTTGGTATCATTGGAGGATCCTGCGGTGGGTTACTCGGTAACTGAGTCACCCCTATCGACTCCTTAATAGGGGTCGAAATCATGGTAGGAGGAACTCCGACAAGCACCTCCCTAGATTTTACCGTTTCAACTACGAGTGGTCCCAGCGTAGCACTCTCGCACTTCTCACATTTTCACGACCTGTTTTCTATCTCTTGTCTTACATCAGATGTATTGGAAAGTCCGACATGATTAAAATGATACCAACCATGGCACACTACACATTCAACTGCATGTTTGTTTACTTCGTCAATAGATTCATAGCAACAAGCATATTTGCCCACTTCGTCCAAACTCTCATCACTACTTGAATTACTTCGCGTAACGTCCATTTTTCTCTTCGCAGGGCTTTACAAAGTTCAATATAATGGTTGATAATTTCTTCGCACTTTAAACTCTTTCTCTAATACAATTTTATAAAAATAAGCTTTTTCTCACTTCATCATTTCCCATTGCTAAATGTAAGTAGAGTCTTAATTTTAATACTACCTAATGTTTTTATAAATTTTCTATATTTTTGCAATTTTTTCTTCCTTTTCGCCTCGGAATGGCGTGACCTCCTTACGAAAACAACGTCCTGAAAACGCGTCGCCAATCCTGTCAAAACTATCTCAAGTTTACAACTTTTCTTTGTTTGTGCTTACTTAACACGTTTACTACACCACCACCACCACCACCACCACCACCACCACCACCACCACCACCACCACCACCACCACCACCACCACCACTACTACTACTACTACTACTACTACTACTACTACTACTACTACTACTACTACTACTACTACTACTACTACTACTACTACTACTACTACTACTACTACTACTACTACTACTACTACTACTACTACTACTACTACTACTACTACTACTACTACTACTACTACTACTACTACTACTACTACTAATAATAATAATAATAATAATAATAATAATAAACGAATAATATTAATAAGTATACGGTCGACTAATTTTAAAAATGAAATATGACATGAAGCCTAAGAAAATGAATTGAGATGAATATATGATCATAACAACAGGGACTGTAATTAAAAAGCAAGGTTGATTAAATTTTAACTACTATAAATCAAGAGTCTCATGTGTATTTTCCTATTATGATCATATTTTTATACAGTGACTGACGGATGCGTTAAGAGGTTTCATTCATACCCCATATTTTGCTCAGTCACATAATGTAAGGGTAAACTGGAGGCGCGGATTTGATTGTCAGCCCAGTCGTATTTTTTTTCTACTCTTTGTATATAAATGAATTTGCTTCTACAGAGGAATTGGTGAAATATAATATCTGCTATTTCTTCCATTTATCAGATAATCTCCATAGCCAACTTATTACTAAAACTATTTTCTCATTTCTAGAACAGATTGTAAAAAGGAATGGCTACAGTGCCGAAAATTTGCCGATAGGCATTTTAGATTTACCTTCGTTACGTCGCCAGCTTGCTTCTTACCCACATGACAATTGTTAGATCTCAATCGTACGTATGGATAAGAGTGTGGAATGTTAAAGCCAGACCCCGTGACATTTGTCACCTCAGTTTTTATCAAAATCCAATCCAGTACCAGTTTTCCCTCTTGTAGCTGTGAAATATGGGTTCGAACACTGATTCTTAGGACCGGTTCTTCTGGTGTCAAAATGTTCTAATCTGTAGAGCGTTTTCTTTTAAACTAATTTAAGTCTATATGCTAATATTTGGTGCAAAAAAAGGGCTCGCAGGATACACAGTCCTGGTCGGGGTGCATGAAGGAAAGAAGACCTTTGGGTAGACCAAAGAGAATTATAGGAAGGTGGGTAATAAGAATCTCAAGTGGGTTGGCATGGCATAGGATAGATTGGAAAATAATTTTATTTTTGTGCCGATGAACCTTTGCGATCCTTAGTCACAGATTGTTAATTATAAATTATGAGTGATAGACAAATGGAATCGTTAAGAAGTAATATATCGTCGTTGAATAACCAATAGGCGTATCTCATAATTTGCTATTTTGAGTTCGATAAGAAGTAACACGTCTTCGTTGGAATAACCAATAAGCATATCTCATAACTTGCGATTTTGAGTTAACACTGGTACCGTATATGATTTTACGAGATCTACCTACCGACTGTTCCGCTTTCTAGTCAACTCGAAAGCGCAGGAATGAAGACTTCGTCATCTATGATTCTTACAAATTCTTACAGCAATCGGCAGAACTCGTAAAATCGTGTAAGGTACCGGGATGCACATTTTGAAATGCATCTATGGTTATTTCGATGATAATATATAGTAAAAAGCAGGGCCACCCATAAGGAAGGAACCTCGACATATTTGTCATGTTTATCAGCGATAAAATAAAATTTTTCTTGAAATATTAAATAATAATAAAAACTATCTACGGGCCCATGAAATCTATATGCAATCCTAGTAATGAGGAGAAGTATTCTGAAAACTGATTATGCATTTATGTAGAAGTACAATACGCATAGAATCCAATTACATAATTCCGTTTGTGAAATATATTTTTACTAATTGTTCTTTTAATAAGTGAAATACATCCCTATCTGTTTTACATGGAATATGGTTGGTTGGAGTGTAACGTCCCTTTCGCACCAATACTGTGTCAGACGTGAACCTACAGCTTAGCATGAAATCCAAACTACATGAACACTGAGAATCGAACCATGCTCCCGCGCCGAAAGTAAGTACGATAACCATGTGGCGAGGGAGCTCGTATGCAACTGAACATTTAGAAAACAACTCTACCTTTATGTGATAATTGATCATCTTTGTGTAGTAACAATTAATCGTGTGATTTTCTTCGTTTTGTAAATTTAGAATGTCCAGATTATGTGTTTTGAGTAAAATCCTGGCTGCTTATATACTAAAAATATTTTGATTATATTTATTCCAGCTTTTGTGCACAATTCTGTATGTCTGTTTCCAGATGTTACCTTATGCTATTGCATTTATGCCATGTGCATTCAAAACGTGTTTAACTTTTTACTTTTAGTTCAGAATACCGAACAGCTTAGTAGTTGTGCGCGTATGTCTAGAAAAGTACATGTTTGGACCTTACGACGAATACTTCGTGCATGAAGTTTCTTCGTGTCTTCCAATTTTCATTGTATTTCTTCTTTTGTTAAAAATAATTGCCCTACCATTATTTCATTTAATCCAAAGGACATAATCCTCCGTGCGAATTTAAATGTATTACATACATCGGGTATACCTTTTGTAATAGATACAGGTTTTTTTAAAAGGAATGTTTGATTCTTCTCACCAGAGTATATACACTTATTTATTAAAACTAAAATACAGTGTAACGGCTTCGGCAACTTAAAGTTATCTTCATCAGACACTAACTGTAGCAGCTAACTCATGAGCAGTTAGTGTCTGATGAAGGTAACGTTAAGTTGTCGAAATCGTTACACTGTATTTTAGTTTTAATAAATAAGTGTATATACTCTGGTCAAAAGTGTCAATTATTCCTTTTGTAAGTTCCAGAGTCGCGATGGAATAGTTTTTTTTTTTTCTTTTAACATTTTTATTTATATTCCTTGTTAAACCTTGAGAACCCGAGTATCGAATTTTTAGTCATTTAATGTTGGAAATGTTAATATTGTATTCTAAAATGTTTCGTAGCCCAAAGAACTTAGACTTTCTCTCTCTCTCTCTCTCTCTCTCTCTTTAATTTACAAAAAGCATCGAGCATTTGCTTTATTTGCAAACAAC
The DNA here is from genome assembly GCF_964235325.1 of Thermobia domestica. Lineage (NCBI taxonomy): Eukaryota > Metazoa > Arthropoda > Insecta > Zygentoma > Lepismatidae > Thermobia > Thermobia domestica. The sequence continues at coordinate 324,185,379 of NC_137454.1, read as the reverse complement.
TATTCTGAACATCCGAGGCATTAAAACCTCATTACATGTATAGAGGAGGAATTTGCAAAGTCCATTTTTAAAACTCAATGCAAAGAGAAGTAAAATGAGATAGTGCCAAAATGTAAATATTTGAATAATGATTATTAACAGAACCGATATTTTTTTTAAAATTTGGTCATAGCAATTTCAGAAAACTCAACAGGATGTTAATAAGTTACAGTATGCATATGCACGCACCTTTATGAAAATGAATAATAACATTGTTATTTACCGTAATGTGTAGTTTGATTATACTTAGCAATATTTCGTTCTCATAATTGCTGTGGACATCACGAGGCCAGTTTCTCAAAATTCCACTGAACTATTGGAAGAAAAAAAGGATGTAAATAGGTGAAGTTCATTAGAATTGTAAGGAATAGGCGACGTGATGTCCACAGCTGTGAGGATAAAATACAACAAAGTATAAGACGGACTAGGCATTCAAGTATATAAGAATCTTACTTCTATTATAAATTTATAAGAACGTAGGCTTTGAGGTCATCATTGCCCTTTAAAATTTCTAATCCTGTTAATCATTATAATTTAAATATACTAGTGATATTGTTAATATACTAGTGAAATCTGTAAAGTTAATTTGTAAATATGAACTTGAAATTGCATTATTAGAAAATATTCTTTTTAGTTAATAGCTGTGAATTTCGGTAATAATTTTGAATTTCTTGCTTTCAAAGAGCAAAGTAACGTGACGTTGTTCATTTCGGTACCTCTTTGGTTTTCAACACCACAGACCAGTCCACTACATAATATTACTGAAGACCGAACGAAGAATTGACAATAGGTACAGGCATACCATTTGCAATTGATATCTTATTGTATCTGGAAGAAAAGTAACGCATTTCGAGACGCAAGCACCAAGAAGCAAGATCACCAAGAAAAAGACCATTTCCTCCCATTCTGTCGTTTCCCAACTACGTATTTCAAGGTCTAGTGATGGGTTCATGAATGGCATACAGTTGTTTCACTGTATTGACCGAATTATAGGATGTATCAAAAGTCAAGGTCCGTAGGCCAACTTCGTTATGAGTGGCAAGATACAAAAAGTGGAAAGAGAGCGATAGATATTTTTCAACCTAAAATGGTGACATTTTTCCAATCACACCATCCGTTTGGGCTCCGCACTGGTAATGCGCTCTATGAAAAACTAAAATTACCAGTTCAGCAAGCTGTCCCTTGAACCCTCACCATATCAACAATACAGCATTGTTAGGAAACGGATTCAAAGTTTTCTAGCTTCCCTCACATAACAATGTGTACATTCCTCGTGTCATTTTCGCGTGGTCTTTTGTTTCGTTTGAAACAACCTGTTAAACTGAAAACGTTATATTTTCATTTATGAAGTAACATAGGGCACCTTACCAGTATGGAAAGCAAACTGCTACTGTTATTGGCAAAAAATTCCATTATTTTAAGTTTAAAACTATAAATTGCCAACAATTTTACTCTTTATTTTTTTCTTATCTTTACTCACAACGAAGTTGACCTTCAGCAAGGATTCCCAGTGACGCATTTCGGTCTTCCGCGATGTGTCCTCACTTTTCCTACTAATTCCTGTGTTCTCATTGCCGTTGCTGGTATGGCGGGCCGTAGTCTTTTAAGGAACAAATATGATCCACTCCAAATAAACTCACTGGAGATCAAAATGTTTTCTCCCCACCTCGCTCACGTACGTGGTCTGATAAACGTTAATTTTGGTGTTCCTCTCTCCACCATCAGCTCCAGCTCGCTGAGAAACAGAATGTGTGTAAATATATTTAATGAATTAATTATCTTTCATAGTAGCTTCATATACCGGTACACCTTTTAGTATAATAGTAAATTATGTAACTGATAGAATGAAAATGTGGGAAATGGGATAAACTCGAGAAAACCTTCACACGCACTATTCTCATCACAAAAAAAAAAAAATGAAATGAAATCTTTATTTTACGTCCTACGGTTATGCCGATTAGGCTAAAGAGACGGTGATGATGAGTAATGAATGAAAATGGTAGAGTGAAGAAAGTGGGAGGAAACGGGAGAACCCCTAGAAAACCCACACACACGGTGTTTGTCCATCACCACAAAGTTCACTTGGCGGGGGCTCCCATTACAAACTTACATGGCCTTGGATCGAACCAAAAATCCAGTAAATGCTCTCTACGATATACAGGGCGTTTCAAAATAACACCGACAACGTTTGGGAAGCGATTCCTGACACCAAGATAAGACAAAAAGTGTAGATCAACCTGGATGCACAAATGCTTCCTTTCGGAGTTACAGGCTGCCGAAAACATGATAAAATGAACTTTAAAGGTCCATAGCTCCAAAACTATGGGACCTATCGTAGTTGGGTCAAGACTCACTTAGAAACTAACTAGCAGCGTTCACCCCGCTTCGCTGCGGTCACCCCGGAACGCAATAAACTTTGTTACTTAGATAATTTTTACTTTTTCGCTTTCAAGTGATATGATAAAAACCATAGAAGATTGCAGTAAATGTTAACATTATATCGCCTGTCATTTATGTTAACCCGCCCCGCTTCGCTGCGGTCATCCCGGAACGCAATAAACTTTGTTACTTAGATAATTTTTACTTTTTCGCTTTCAAGTGATTTATAGCGCCTGTCAGTTATGTTAACCCGCCGAGTCACAGGGTCATGCGGGTTGCATATAAATACGTTTATTTTTATACCTATGATGAACTAATAACAAAGGATTTGTACGTATGGACACCTGAATGGTCAATTATCTCAAGACACTGGTAATTGAAAATTAAAGTGATATGATAAAAACCATCTAGGGTCCAAATCCTAACAACCCCCCAAAAATGAAAGAAATCGGTTCAGCCGTATTAGCGTGATGAGCGGACAAAGGATTTTGTGCGTTCTCTTTTATATATATAGATATGTGCGCTATCCAAATATCTAAGTTTCAGAATCCTGCGCTAATTATACAACAATTTTTATAGAGGAAGTTCGGCTACGTGCATATAATCTGAAGTACTCACGAACTACATCTATAAAAATTGTTGTGGAAGTACCACAGGATTCTGAAACTTGGGCATATAGTAGTTCCTAAGTGAAGTCTTGATCCGACTACGATAGATCCCATAGTTTAGGAGCTATGGACCTTTAAAGTTCATTTTTTCATGTTTTCAGCAGCCTATAACTCCGAAAGGAAGCATTTGTGCACTCAGGTTGGTCTATACTTTTTCTTATCTTGGTGAAAAGAATCACCTCCAAAACGTTGTTGGCGTAGTTTTGAAACACCCTGTATACATATAATAGAAAAAGCAACCGATATTTCTAACGCCAAGTCACATACAAGTATAGACTCAGTGAATGATTAGTGCATGCCTAGTGGGCTAGAAACCCTGACTCAGTCCCGAATTTAGTCGCATTTTTTTTCATTCGGAACTTCATTAATGTATGATTTGATGTACAGTCGCTCACATTAATATTCGGTTACTATTAGGAACTGCCAAAAACAAATTGGATTTGGATAATAAACTGTTAAGTAAACATAATTTGTAAGACAAAAGATACGTGGATACATATTGAACGCCGAAAGAAAAAATGTGACAAAATGCTAATCAATGCTTGGTAACAGGGTGTGAAACAGATAATGTGCCAAAAATACCTCCCATTAATATTCGGTTTCGTTAACACCAACGGTATTTACTCGTTTCTGTACTATGTAGAGGGCATGGTATGGTGACAAGACATGTACTGCAGATGACAGGAGAAGAGAGGTCATGGCAGAGGTGCATAAGCAGCACTGAACGTTGGGAATCAAACAGGTTACATGGATTGTGGCGAATATGGGTAGAAAAGGTAAAAATACATGTCTCGAGCAGCGGCAATTGGTGATCTGTCATCATGTAAAAGGGCGTAAATATGCTAAAACAGCTGAAATATTACGCATCCCGAAGAGTACCGTTAGAGACATTGCCAGGATGTATAAAAACAAAAATAGAAAAGAATCCATACCACAAATTGGACAGCCCAGGAAATTGTCAGATGGTAACGAACGTGCTATTCTTCGGAAAATTAAGAACAATCCCGGGCTAAGTGCAGTGAGTATTGCGGCATCCCTAAACTCTGAGTTAGTCAAGAACGTTATCGCAGAAACAGTCAGCAGAGTGTTGAATTGTTCCGTGTTTCATGGTAGGGTACCAAGTAAAAAAACCGTACGTAAGTAAAGTCAATAGAAGAAGAAAAGATTTAATTTCGCACGAGAACTTGTGGGTAAGTCGGCAGACTGGTGGGAAAACAACCAAACACCTCAAATTTACTTTCGTCCACGTATAAGACTTACCCAATTACCCACATGTTTTCGTGCGAAATTAAATCTTTTCTTCTATTGACTTTACTTACGTACGGTTTTTTACTTGGTACCCTACCATGAAACACGGAACAATTCAACACTCTGCTGACTGTTTCTGCGATAACGTTCTTGACTAACTCGGAGTTTAGGGATGCCGCAATACTCACTGCACTTAGCCCGGGATTGTTCTTAATTTTCCGAAGAATAGCACGTTCGTTACCATCTGACAATTTCCTGGGCTGTCCAATTTGTGGTGTGGATTCTATTCTATTTTTGTTTTTACACATCCTGGCAATGTCTCTAACGGTACTCTTCGGGATGCGTAATATTTCAGCTGTTTTAGCGTATTTACGCCCTTTTACATGATGATAGATCACCAATTACCGCTGCTCGAGACATGTATTTTTACCTTTTCTACCCATATTCGCCACAATCCATGTAACCTGTTTGATTCACAACGTTCAGCGCTGCTTATGCACCTCTGCCATGACCTGTCTTCTGCTGTCATCTGCAGTACATGTCTTGTCACCATACCACGCCCTCTACATAGTACAGGAAGGAGTAAAAACCGTTGGTGTTATCGAAACCGAATAGTAATGGGAGGTTTTTTGGTCCATTATCTGTTTCACATCCCGTTACCAAGCATTGATTAGCATTTTGTGTCACATTTTTTTTCTTTCAGCGTTCAATATGTATCTACGTATCTTTTGCCTTAGGGGGGTGCGATGGCTCAGTGGTAGAGCGTTCACCTCCGGTGCTTGGGGTCCCTGGTTCGATCCCAGCTCGCGTCATGTGGACTTTGTGGTGGACAAACACCGTGCTCGTGGGTTTTCCCGTTTCCTCCCACTTTCTTCATTTCACTCATTTCTCATTATCACCGTCTCCTTTAGCCTAACCGGCATAACCGTGGGACGTTTAACTTAAAGATTTCATTTCATTTTTTTTTTCTTTTGCCGTATAAATCATGTTTTATTATCCAAATCCAATCTGCTTTTGGCAATACCTAATAAAAACCGAATATTAATGTGAGCGACTGTATATAGGCAATTGAACTGATTCGTTGCTTCATTGGAGTTATTGTCTGTACGCAATAGTATATATGTTTGATTTCTCTAAAGTCTTTATAAATTGCCTCATTATATAAGAAAGTTGAAAGAATATGATTTTTCTATTAATTATTAGATGGCTTGTCTCATATCTTTCTAATAGAAAATTTGTGGTTATATTTCTGCATTTTACGATATTTTCTGAGGTGTCCTTCAAGGATCTACCTTGGGACCGCTTCTGTTTCTTCTATTTGTTCGAACAATGATTCGAACAATTGTATTAATTATCATTTTCTTATGTATTCTGATGATGATGATAAAAAAAAAAAAAAAAAAAAAAACCTGACATTCTGTTGATTGTGCTGTTAAATGGTCTTGAAGTAATCCTTATCTTTAAATCTCAACAGAACTCTGTTACTTTTTCCAATAAAACTAGTCCTATTCAAACCGGAAGTAGTTCAAATTAACCTCTTCTGGTTTCAACATTTATCGGCATATTACAAAAATGGTCTTATTTAGACAGCGACAAGCGATTTTCTGCAAAAGATTCAGGGTCTCAATGGTGCTATCATAACCCACAACACTTTACCAAAACAGAAAGTGGTTCAAATTTACTACTACTTCCGATTTCAATACTGATTTCCGTAGAGCAAAAGCGGTAAGAGGTAAAAAAAAAAATGCAATCGACTCAGTTTCCTAAGAGCAAATCTATCTCCTTCCTTAACCCCCGATTCTCTCCGGAGGTAGTTCAGATTAACGATTTCCTGTTTCAACCTTTATAGAATAAAATCAGTACGGAATAGCGACTATTTTTTAAATTATTATTATTATTATTATATGGATTCCGCGTCCGAGGAACAAGTTCTATCTTTGATCATATTAATCTATTTCAACCAATAGTTACAAATGTACTACTTCAAGTTTGAACATTGAATTTCCATACTTTGGAAGTCTACTGTAGTTTTACACTGTAAAAGGAAATTCACTTGCTTATTTTACTATTATGTTTTAGTTCAATGTCTTATATGTACAGGAAATTGTTACTGGACTTATCTCTGTTATGTCCTGATAAATAAATGTAATTAGCTAACTGCTTAATTCTCACAGAAAAAACTTACAGGTTATAGTGAAAAACAAAGCTCTAAAGAAAGTGTGTTGTCAAACAATAGCATTCAATAAGTGCAAAGTGGATCTTTAAACCTACTTCTTTTATTTCACTTCAACCCTGTAAAATTAGTTTTTGCTCTAATCTCGCTCGTAACATGTTCTAGTCCTGGAGACGAGTGCATGGCATTTGATGATTTTTTGTGATGACGTGGTTTAGACTCCTCACTAAAACTGTACATCACATATCACCACTGAAACACACACCAAACAAATATTTGGATCTATTGTACTGATATGTACTGATATATAAGTTATATTTATTGTGCAGAAACTTCAAAACAGGAATTACCACAGAATAATAATAATATAATTATTATTAGCGTTTTCGCTACGCACTTCATAATATAGGGAGGAAAAGTAAGTTTAAAAAAATCTTGAAGCAGCTGTGAACTTGCCGAGTGGGGATCGCATTGGAATGTACCCCATGCCGTAAACGTCGCCAACACCTAGTGGCCCACTTGCCGGTAAATGGCGATCGTCGATATAGCGACGCGTCGAAGCAGATATTTAGAAAAATGAAATGAAATCCTTAAGTTTTACGTCCCACGGTTTTGCCGGTTAGGCTAAAGGAGACGGTGATGATGAGAGATGAGTGAAATGGTGGAATGAAGAAAGTGGGAGGAAACGGGAGAACCCCGAGAAAACCCACAAGCACGGTGTTTGTCCACCACGATGAGCCACCGCGTCCCCAGCAGATATCTAGAGTCGGTGGTATTGAAGTTTCCACCGCGTAACAGTGAGGACATTTTGGTCTGCGCTCCTTCGATTTGTCGCGGGGAATCGCGAAAGGACACGAACTATCGCCAGTCATGTGCATGCGTTTATTATTATATATTATTTTTCCCTTACGAATTATTATTATAAGGACAATACTTGAACTCCGGGGAGTCAAGAGTAACTCCTGCCTTTACATCATGTAGTGAAAAATCTTGGGATGGGTGCGTATAATTGTATGAATTTAGATGGCAACTGTTGCCGATCACTAGCAAGTGAATATGGGAGAACTATGAAAAAAGTAAATAGACGCTTGCCATTTTGTTACAAAATTACATGACGAGTGCATTTGATCTGATTCCAAATATTAAAAAGACTTGAACGATTTATCACTCTACAAGCTGTGTTTTCTTCATCGCCTCCATGGCGAATTCGGAAGAACACGCAACTAGTAATCCTAAGGTTGGTGGTTCGCGCCCAGCTCGGGGTGCTTTTTTTTAATACTTTAAAAAAATGTTTTTAGACACCTTAATGCAAACAAATTACGCATATAGGCGATTTAACGTATTTTGGGGGAATAATTTTGTGGTTCGTTGGCATTTCGTCGCTTCTCTGCCGCTGTGGTATAATTTTCAAAACGGAAGTGGGGCCACCGCCGATCGTCGCTGCGGGGCCGCTAACTTTTGGCGACATGTCGCTAGTTTCCTATCCGTGGTCCATCGACGCTTACGGCATGGGGTAAGGTCCCTGGCAGCTGAGATAGGTAGAGAGAGGAACAAGAAGTAATTAACTAGAAATGAGTTGGAAGTGCACGAGTAGTGAATTCCCGAACGCATCTACCATCTGTTTTTGTTTTCCTATCAGTGTTGCCTTGCATTCTTCGTTTATACCTTCTTTACAGACAATGGGAGCAGCACTGTGACGCCACATAACATTGAACTGGAAATTACTCTTCTACAGCTACTTTCCCTCCCCATTCGATGAAGCGATTAGCGAAAGCACTTCTAATGTACAGATCTTTGATTGTGTAGGATTTTTTCACGACATTAAACCCGGATTTAACTGTCCTCGAACCAACGAAACTTCGGATTTAATGGACAGAATTTGGCTAATGTTAACAAATGTAGCTGGAAGGAAGAAATTGTTGAAGCAAAAGTTTCAACCAGATTTTTAAAAGAAGTACTGAGCGATGCGATTGTAATATGGCAGTTCAGATCGTTGGTTACTAAGAAAACACTCAACGCAAAAATAGCAAGCCTGAGTGTTTTTCACCGTTTTAATATACAGTTATAAGGTGTTTATATATATTAACTAGCATATATTACCCGCTTCGCTGGGTTGAAATAAATATTTTAAATGCACACTGATAATGGTCATTTTTTTATATCTCTTTTTCCCCTCCCCCAAGTGGCGGGGCTGATTTTGGATTTAAACCGGATCAGAAATGTCACTGTTCATCTGAATGATCCCAAAAACTATGCATTAAACACTAATATTGGTCATTTTCGATCATTATTACTGTATATATAGCTCCCCCTCCTCCGTGCTGCGGCACACGGCATCAAAATTGTCACTGTTAATCGCAGCTACTCATAAAACTATGGATTCGACACTAATATTAATCATTTTCAATTATTTTTAAATGTTTATCCCCTCCCCTACGTTGTACCCTCCCCCTCTCCAACTATCAGAACTGAACTTGGATTAAAACAGCATCAAAAGTGTCACTGTTTCTCTGATCGACCCTGAAAAGTATGGATTCAACACTAATATTGGTCATTTTTGATCAATTTTAAATTCCTCTCCCCTCCTCTACGTTGCATCGTCAAAGTGAATAGCTTAAAGTAATCTCTGCCCCTAAACTCATGTATGTTGAAAATTTGAGATTTGTCAGGTGGTTTAAGAGTGATGGTCACAAAGGGTCATCATTTTATTTATTTATTTATTTTTTTTTTTACATATATATCTCATCCCTCCTCCTCCCCTATACTAAACGCAATGTTAACTTGAGAGCCACATCACAAGCGCATTAATACATGTCGGCGCGCGAACCTTTTCACAGGGAAGCCTTTGTATGTGTGTGTGTTTTGGTTTGGCTCTCAATCGCCAGGGTTTCAACTGGCGCTGTTCTGAGTTTCAGCTGATATGCGCGGAGCGATGATTTCTCGTCCTTTTCCTGCCGCTTACGAAAAATATGTTTCTTGGTCTATTTGTTTTAATAATTCATGAAGACAATAGTAATAAATGTATTGGAAATTCGCACGTCATGTATTTGCAATCCTCACAATTAAAACCCGAGAGCATGAAAACTATTTTGCTTATTCATTTCAATTGATTAAGATAAGAAAGGATAAGAAATGAAGTTATTCTCATATATCTACCTGGAAAAGGTCAATCATAAACAGAAACATACGAGCAGCCACCCTCCCACACAATAAATTAAAAATACGATTTTTTTTTTTTTTTCTAAAAGCACAGCAACTCTACATTAGCACTGAGTAAACCACAGCGAACCGGCAACAATCATATTAACAGTTTCTTCAATAGTTTTGTCTGCATATGTTTCTCTTAGTCGAGCGTACAAATTGTTGACAATTTACTTTGCTTGACTTTAAAGAGGTTTCCCTTCCTCGTGTTTGCGATAATACTGAGATGATAATAATTCGGATTCATTCATATTTTCAACTTCGCGCTTAACACTCTTCATGGTTTCAGTTTCAGTACACCCACGTACCCACTCTAACGCACGCGCGAAGACGATATTTGGCAGAGCAGTGTTACTCTCTGCACAAAAATTGCCGAAGTTACATGTGAGTTCCGTTATTTCTTTTGTTTCATTTATCAGCAGGCAATGAAGTTTCTTACGGGGTAGTTACTCTATTTAATTTATATATCATATAAAAATATTAAGCCATTTCCTATCCATTGTGGACGGTTTCTAACATTGACCAATTAAGTAATTTTACTGGTCCTCTGCTTTTGTTATAAGATTTTTCAAGTTTATAATCTTGCAACACTTGCAAGAGACTCGCATCTTAGCTGCCGGTTTTTCGCTCCTTTCTTTCCTTCTCTCTTTCCGATTCTGAGTCGTGACGTCATTTTCATAACCCTTTACTAATAAATGTAGTATCATTTATTTTAAATATTGTTTCTGTATTGACATTTTTATATACTTGAACTCAATTAGCTCTTTGAATTGATCTCCTAAGTAATGTTTTACTTGTGTAACGGGAGGAACTATGTAATGTGCGCAGAGTCGCCTGAATTGAAGCTGCGTATCTCGGCTATCAGGATAAGGTCGCGGCAAGTATAGGTTGGATCGTCAAAGTGAAACGATAAAATACACCCAAGGCCCGACCGCCATACATGTTGAAAATTTGATCGAGATTGGTTGGGTGGTTCAAAAGTTAGGTTTTATTAATTTTTATTTATACGACCTCCTCTTCTCCCCCTCCCCTAAGATCTACCGTTAAAGTGAAATTATAAAAATATTTCCAGATCCGAACCTCATGTATCTTGAAAATTTGATTGAGATCGTTCGGATAGTTCAAGAGTTATTAAGTTACAAAAACAGTCACTTTCAGTCTTATATAAATTGATTTTTATATATTATCTTCCCCTCCTTCTCCCCTACGTTGCTCCGTCAAATTTAAATCATAAAAACGATCCCAGGCCTGCCCCTCATCTATGTTGAAAATTTGATCAAGATCGGTCGAGTGGTTCAGGAGTTAAGTTTTATTTAATTTTTTATACCCTCTCCCTCTTAGTTCTACCATCAAAGTGACTAAACCATCAAGGTCTAAAACCAGCCCAGCCTCGAACCTCATCCATGTTACAAATTTGATCGAGATCGGTCGGGCAGTTCTGGAGATTGAGAGTCACAAACATGGTGATTTTCAATTTTATATATATAGATATGGTATGCACATTAAATACTTTGCATTATACAGCACAATTTCAACACTATTCACTCAAATTCTGTTATTAATTTTCTTGAATTTCCATGACTAAATAAGTAAATTTTCACTAACTCGCGACACCGCGAACATTATCATTACGTTTATAATATATATATATTTTTTAATTGGTCTCCATTCCATTGGTAGCCGTACAACGCTCTCCTTTTCATTTTTCTAATAATAGTATAAACAGTTTGCTCCTCTTAAGTAATTTTCATAAGTCAAACATCCTGTATTTGGAATAATATCCAACACTAGTGCCAAACGATAATTATACAGTAACGATATTTTTAATATTTCGGCATTCTGAATGTATTCATAAACACGTAAACATATATCGTAATTTGCCCATCTCTAACCAACAAACCTGTTATTTTCTTTATTCTGCAGTAGTTGATTTTTTAAAATTTAATTTGTTCTTTCAAAGCTTGAAGTTTTAACACTTTTCGGTGCTCCTTAAGCTTTTTTTATTATTATTATCATTAATATTATTATTATTATTATTTTTAAGATTCTTTTCCTTCTTAAGCTCTTTTCTTATCTTTTTGAATCTGTCTTGATTCTTTGAGCGTTCTTCTTCAAAATCTGCAAGTACAAAAAAAATTCTATTGAGAAATATAGTAATTTCCAATGACTTTCGGCATATTTTGAAGGGTTTCCTTGACTTTCAAAATCAGTGTGAAACCTGTTCAAGCGCAATATCCTATTTCAAACATGTAATGTTCGTAAACACAATCCGCGATTTAACGGACTTTCGATTTTATGGACATCCTTTCGTTCCATTTAGTCCGTTATATGAAGGATTTACTGTAAATTCTTTTGTCTACAATTTTGGAAGTACTGGAATAATTGAAGGGTAAGGGGGAAAAACAAGGAATGTCCATGTATGTGCTTTTTCGGGTGCTTTGTCCTATCTGTTGGTGACTTGGTACTATTTGACTGTATATGCCATGCATATGTAGATGTAAAAATGTCCATGTAAAAAGGGGCAAAAAATGTAACTAACCCTATTCTTCTTACGCGGTTTTCAATATTAAATCGCAGTTTTCTGACATTCCTTCTTTTTTCTCCTTACCCTTCAATTTTAGTACGGTTTCCAGCGATACCTTCTCTGCACCAACGCATACCGTACTTAAAACTGTTCCATTCCTTTCCAAGTTGTGAGTATGCAATTCTACAAGTGTGAGTAAGCAATTCTGTTGGTGAGTGTACAGGAATACAGTAAACTAAATCAATTTATCTAGTATTTCTCATAAAACATTTAATTATACACAACTAAGTAATGACAAACTGACAAGAATGTCTTTATACAAATCTTTGTAACTCAACGTATATATATATATATATTTTTTTTTACATGAAAAAAAAAAATTGGTTAAAATTACAGTTTTACACACACGCACACATTTCGTGATAATTTAAAAAATAATAAAAACAGATTTACTTCTATTATGCATATACTACAAAAGCAACTATCAACAAGAATCTGAAATCGAGGAATAACACACTGTTCCATACAGGAACTAACTAACACACTATTCCACGAGGTATTTTCTTGTTACAAAAATATATGGTTATGTATGTATATATATTTATATAATGTACACATTTGTCTAACAAAATGGTATATGCCTTCTGCTTCAAAACTAATATCTAATATAATTAAAAAAAAATGTAGGCAGTTATTTACAGACCTTGTTTCTTCTGTAAAAGATGCCCTGGATGAATAGAGCTTATAACGATTCTTTTGTTCATTTTTTTCTTTTCTTTGTGAAGGCATTAACAAAAACATTGTTCGACCTTTCTTCTAATCTTTGGCAACGAAAAATATATCTATATCTATATATATATTCATCACACAAATATTTTCTTCGTGAGGCTTAAAAAAATTACATTTCGTTTTCTAGAATTTACAAGGAAGATTCTCTTCTCCCTGTACACAATTATTACAATGTGCAAAATACAAAAAGTCATATTCTTTTGTGCTATAAAAAACATTTAAAATTGACAAAACAACGAGAAAGACTTTTCAACAGCTTTTCTTAGAATGCTCTCCGTAAGACACATTATCTACAACGAATAACGTAAGAATAAACTTAACGATGAAAGGTACATATAATGTGCTCACAAAAATATATTAAATCAAACAATTCTTATGTAAATTGCAAAAAGTTATTATTACTCAATGTTGTTTTTTTTTTTTTTTTTTTTTTTTTTTTTTAATATATTCGTAACAAACCTACATGCAACACTTTTTAAAAATTCAATTACGATTAGCACGTACTCAACTACTTGTCAATATACTGCAATAACAGGAACCTTCACACTGGCAAGAAGTGAAAGAAGAAAAAAAATATTAACTGTAGTGAACATTTAGTTGTGTGAAGCTGAAATTGCCTTTATTTAAAATGGAAGTTGTTTTCAACTTACATAACGTAGAACTTACATGAAGTTATTTTTCCTTAAAAAAAATGTGATATGTAAAAATCAGGAAGTGCGAGTAATAACGTCATATATACATATCTAAAATTGAATAAAAATCACAGGAATCAAAACAATTCATACGGTGTCGAATCCATTCACAAGGCAAGTGTTTTAAGGATTACAAGAAATTGAATGTGTTGGTGTGAAAATTAATATATGAGGACTAGTGTGAAACTTGGAATGGATTTAAACATCTTAAGTGCAGCAAATTGACTTCTTTTTAACACAGAAACCGCGCACTTTTTTCTATTATTATTACATAAATACAAAACTTCCTGTAATTTCGTTAATACAAATTCCGGATATATATATATTTTTTCGCATGCTTCACAAACATTTTCTGAAGGTTAAACCTTCATATTTTCACAATGGACAATACAAAAACTTAGAAAAAATTTGTACATTAGGAGATAGTATTATCTTACTAGAACACAATTTTATGCGACTGAGGAAGTATGGTTAGCTACAATGAACATTCAAGTTCGGTTTTTTCCAAACATATTTAAACGAAAAAAAAAAAAAAAGTTTCAACCAGTATCGCGTTGGGTGTTACCTTTTTATTTCTACTCTACACTGTCATCTTCTAGTTTAATTTTTGTAAAGTTCTCGATAGGAATCGTTCAGTGTTTAACTGTGATATATTCAACGTGTTTACAAAGCAATTTTACAAGGACATAACTTTTGTAACGTTTTACACGGAATTTAGAAAAACTTCTGTTTTTTAACGAGTTAATTTCTGATTTACACCTTGTCATACAGTAAGAAAATCACAACTTAAATAATAAAATATTTAACGTTTCTTCAAAAGCCTAGAAAAACTGGATATGACAAAATTACATTTAAGCTGCTTATTAGTTCAGTTTATTAAAATCTTGCTTTTAATCAACTGTGATATTTAAGTGCGAACAGTGGTTCGATTCGGTAACACGGAACTACTACAATGACTCATATGTTACAAAATTATAGATCCAGAAATAACATTCACGTAAAATCTGCACTGAGTTCAAAAATAAAACTTCTGGCCATGTTATATGATCATTTTGCGAAGTTTCTGTGTTAAAGTAATATTTACATAGGTGCTGCCACAACTTAAATTTACCTTCGTGTCATATAGTGCTTTTTGTTCCTGTTTACATGCTATCCCAAGTTTAGTATTTACCTTTACTGGGTGGGACGGCTCTAAAAGTTCCCTTCGTTTCTTTTTCTTTTCTAATAACATGTATATCTACATTTTGTATCTATTACTATTGCGTTATCTACCAGCTTTATTACAACAAACACTGGAAATCATTTATTTGCTTCTGACATAGGTTCAAACGTTCTTATTTAAAGCTTTAGATATATATATATATATATGTTCCCATACGTATATAATTGTGTTAATCACAGAGGTGGTTATGCTGTTTATCTGCATAAATTTCCATCTGAGAAACTAGGAAATTTGTCTTTTTGAATGATTAACAGTTCATAGGTAAAAGGAATCAAAAAGAAACTCAATATATCCCACATCAAGCGGTGCAACTGCTTAAAAAATGAAACGAAATATGCAGAAGTGTGGGCGTGCAGTTTTTTTTCTTCCTTCTTCAGTTTACTTTAATAATCCTTAAAATTAATTTCATTATTTTAAATGTATCTGTTCGAACTAATGGCTCTCACCTGTTTTTATAAATCTCATATATTTTCATTCAATGGATACATGTAGAATATCAAAAATAAATATAAATAAACATTACATCCGATACAATTACAATCTTTATAAATAAATCAATTTTAAAAAAGCTGGTTATATTTCTTCGCAAATGCCACACATTCCTCGAGTTCTTCAACATACGTTTATCGTTAGTCTTATAAAATTAACTTTAATATATATTAATCTATTTACAATTAAATCTCAAATCAACATCTGCCACATGGTTAATTGGCAGATTTTTTTTTTTTTTTTTTTTTTTTAATCACCAATATGCCTATCATTACAACATGCTCCCCTTTTTAATATGAGACTACTGAAATGACTGATTCTGAAAAGTTACACTCTTAAGATTTATTTCTAATACAATTGACATGCAAAGGCCAAAGCCTTGGTTCTATGTTGAGTTGGCCCCTCTCATTTTAGCTGGACGCAACTCGAATTTTTGGTAAGTAATTACTACTGGCATTTACGACACATTTAGGAACTGCAATATCAGAAATTCATGCAGCATTACACATTTTCTTATTTTATTTTATTCTTAACATTTCTTTTCTACAAAACAAAACTGCACAGTAACACTTCTCGTTGTATTTCAGCCCAAATGTTCTTAACCCATTTCATCTCTATCACACTCTTTGCTTGTAAAATACCTGAAATTAGTTTTCAACAAATATTGGTTAATTTTCAACTTTTTTTTCCCACTTATATGTTTGTCAGTATCTTTCCGACCAGTTTCCTTTATTATTTACATATTCACCCTCACGCTTACGGAATTGATACATCTGACAATGAAAACAACTTTCTTTAATGATAACTTTGTTGTTGGTAAAAAACTACTCTGTATTCTATTGCCTGTACAAATCATACAATCATTTTTTTTATTATATTACAACAATTCGGTAACTTCAATCTCAAAACAAGTAACGATCTTGTAACTGACGTATAAAGGACGCTTGGTCTAGATCTCTCTTAGCTAAATTTCTTCGAAACAGAACTGGACAATCCAAAGATATGCATTCAACTGGATTCTGTGTACCCGTACAACTCTGACACACCTAGAATATAAAAATAAATAAAGTACTCATATAACAAGGTGCGAATGACACACATATCCAAGTTAAAATACTTTATTTACAATTCCGTTTTATCGGAACAAATTCCGTTTTGCCGATCATTTCAATGACATTATGTGGTGGTCATAATTAACAGTAAAAAGGTCGAGCAGATTACGTCGCAGAGTAAAATACAATTAAATGAATAAAGATTTAAAAAATATACAATACAATGAAAACAGATGAAGAAAAATATCTGTATTAAAAGTCGAAATCATATAGATATTTTCACGAAGACAAGGACTACAATTCAGGCGTTGAAAGCAAGAATGGTCTATGTTACATTTTTGATGTTTTTGAGATATTGGTACCCAGAGGTCAGAACTATGAAGAATTATTTGTTGGAAAAGTGGGATATGCGTATCTCAACTGACTAAGAAGCTATACACAAAAGTATTCTAACAGCACACATTCTAATCATGAGATATTTAACACTTTGAAGCTTTTTTTTTTTTTTTTTTTAAATAATGCTTTATAACAGACCATTCTTGCTTTCAATCTCTCAATTAAGCATTTTCGCACACATGATCTAACATAAATTAGCAACATTTCTTTCCTCCAAGCATAATGCATATAGTAGTATATTTTCTTTGCTTTGTTGGGATTCACTGTATCGTAAATTTTAATGTACGTGGTATGTTATCCTTTTTATCATTGATACTAAGACCATATTAACTGAAATGATTTTGAGGGAAGCTTTCTCTACTACGTACTTCAACGAAACTTCAGTTCGACAAATTAACACGAACACCGCTCAATAATACTTCTCCAACTTACATGTACCTTGAAATATTACGAACTGGGGTTTACTTATTTATCTCTGTATAGCATGAACCCTCCTCAACTGCTACCAACTACCAGTGCATGGTGTTGTGTTGAGCAACCCTGAAGCTGTCAGTACTTGCTGAATCAATTTCGTGGTAACATTCAATATTAATGAAAAAGCATGTTCTAAAAAACGCAATATGACACGAAAATTACACAGATTCACTAACAGGTGCATATACAGAGACCATTACTTCGGAAGTGTCTGCTGAGTTAAACACGTTACTACAGTGTACCTAGGGAGTGCGAAGGAAATACTATTATATATATTCATGGCAGAATAATGCTTTGGTAATCTCTTGTAAACAAAGATTAAAAAAACATAAGCACGAAGTACATACTGCCTATCAACGTAAACTTGTAATGTGGTTGGGTGAATTAATATCATTCCCGACCAATGGATGTATTTATATATAGGTACACAACAGAAGGAGAAAATCTAGATTGTCTTATTGCAACTGTGAAGTATCAAAATGGTACCAATATTTGCCGCTTAGATACATCTTACGAAAATTCATTCGACGATATTAGGAGATCTACTGAGAAATTAAACAATGTGTTGCAAAACCTAATTTTATTACATTACCAGGAACATAGCTTCGTAGTTGTACTAAACACGTAGTTGTACTTTGAAAACAATAGTATATTTTTTAACAATTTTTAATATCCTTAAGATCCTTTAGGAAAAATGTTGGTGTTCAGTAAAATATGTACGACTCAGGCTCTATTTGAAGCACAGAAAAGAGATATTTGAATTGCAATCGAGTAGGCTTTTGAAACGGTATTAGCTGCCTCCTTGTACTACGTACAAAAAATCTAAGTTTACCCATTTTCAAATTTATATGCTACGTATTACTGGCAATCTCAACAGGTATGATGTCGAAAATTATATATATATATATATATATATATATATATATATAAAAGGATCATTATTGCATTACCAACATATGTTGGTAGAAAGATCTTCTAGACTATTTCTTGCATCTTAAAAGATAATTTTATTCATTACACTTCAAAATTAATTTTCAGTTGGAATACGAGTTAACTTAATTCCAACAGAAAGTATATTGGTATGACACTACAATGATCTGCCATAACATTCCAGTAATATATCTCCTCAACCACGTATTATTAACAAAATATACAAATATATATTGGTATAAACGCAGGTAACGCTTTAGGGATGACTATCAGTCTTTTTTCAAGAGAAGACTACGAAAAAAAAATGGCCCAGAAGTCATTCGACCCTATGATGGATATTAAATGACTTATTCGACAAATTAAACGCAAAAGGCTTATAAGGTAACCCGTCCTCTCCGTCAAGATGTGTTTATATTATCACACTCGTTTCTAAAGGGTTAAGGACACCCCGTATACATAATTATTTTTGAAATTATAAATGTATTGGAAGTGACCTCCCACTCAAACAACTTGAGGTGTATTCAGATTAGTTACAAAATTACAAATTATAAGTCTGTGATGCAGATGGGTATATTCACATGGAAACATAAAGCAGCAGTCAGAATTGAACTTAAAACGATGTGTGGCGGGTCGATATATTTTTTAATTCTATTGATATTAAGGCATTGTGTACATAGATGGCAAAAATGATATGCTGTAAGTACAGATTGCGTTGAAAACTCAGCTACTGGTCACATTTCTTTATATTCTTTAGCTATTTAACCCTTTCGCGCATAACGTCTACTGGAGTGGACACTGCTGATTGATTACGATTGTGTTCTGTCGGAACTCGCTACCCGCAACCCAAATCTTTTTCAACAGAAGTTACATGGGTGGCCTGACGATCTAAATTTTTCTGCCACCTACCGGGAAACTCTGAAAGCAAGGGTGTGACGTCGTCGGTGCATACTTGAAACAGGCATGAAAGGAGGCGTGGCGAGTTCTTCTGAAATATCTGCTGACATCTTCTGTGGAAGGTGTTGCACGCAAGTGATACTTTTTTCTTTTCTTTGTTACTATGTCTGAAACAAGCTGACATCATTATATTATCTGGTTTTGTTCTTGTATCTACAAAAATCATCCAAACAGACAGCCCCATGTAGTGGACAGCATGCACTTGAAGCACATTTGTGTGCAACAATCTGTCTACTGTAGTGGACTTCATGCATCTATTGAAGATATGATTGGTTTTGCAAAAAGTGGTGCTTGCCACTCAGAAAAATAGAATTATTAGCTCTGTGGCAACCAATGAGGCTCTTCTGACTAATATATGTATGAAATCTGGGTTCGATTTCCAGTTGATGTTACTACACTTGACCCCAACACGTTATGGCAGAGAAAATTGGTATGTTCAGAACACCTCCCAAAAAGACCATCTTTCCTGAAATCAAACTGAAATCAGGAACATGTAGACCTGTACACACAAACTGCCTTGAACATATGTTACTCAGTATATTGAGGATGACGGAAGGGAATCAGCATAAGCGAATGAATTAAAAAAACTGAAGATCCTTCCCTGAATAGAAGGAACCAAAGACAACAACAAGCAAAAGTGTGGTCGTAAAAATATGGCAATAAGTTTTCTCAGAATGTTTCTCCATTTCTTAAAAATAACAATGTAAGTATTACGGGAAATGAACAAATTGATTTGTTTTCAGTTATTTACAGACGACGTTGTAAATGACATTGTTCCAGAGCAATCTGTATGCGAATCAAAATAGCAAGAACACGACAGTTTCGGTCTTATGATGAAGTTTTAAGTTGTACAGTTATAACTGACGTAATGTCCGTAAACCGGTTTGACCTCATATGGAGATATCTACATTTCTATGATAATTCACAGCCTCGAGATGCGAACGACAGACTTTATAAGTTAGGATATGTACTGAATAAACTGAAGGAGAGATTCGAATTTGCTGTGAATGATGAAGAGTATGAATGCATTGACGGGCAAATCATGCCATTCAAGGGTAGACGTAACATAAACCAAGTATACCCACGAAGCCGAAAGATGGGGGGTGAAAATTTCGGTAAGGACATAGAGTAGTAGTTACATGTACGATTTTGTTGAATATGTTGATTTTTAACTCTTATTACTTGTACACACCTGTTCACAAAAAGCTGGAAACTCGTTCAGAAACTAAGTCCGAAAAAGTGAGCCTAGATCCGTCACAATTCCCGCAGATCTATACACAGGGAATTGCATGTTCCCGCCGTTCTTTATATAGACACTAGCTGCAAACCGTACTGTCATCCGAGCGATGTGAAAATGTAAAAACAAAATCAAACTACTTATTTCTGAAATTAATATTGATTGCACACTTTATGCACAGTTCCAATATGCAAAACCAACCATTATCTTAAGCAGAAATTGCTGAAAACGACATAAAATGGATATTTAAACCTCCAAGTAGGAACCTGTGCTTGGAGCGATTCTATTATCAATATTATAACACAATCTCTTGTAAGTTGCGTCTGTGGTCAAGCGGATTTAGTACTGCTACTGACATTTCTGAAAAGAAGGGCGACGGTTCGAGCCTCCGTGCGAAAAGTTAAAAGTTTTTCTTCCTTTTTTTTAAAAAAAAAAAATATATGAGAACTTTTTTATAAATATAAATTTCTACTGTGAAGTGACTGGAAACACATTATCCGACGAATGTCACTTTTCAAATCCATGTTACATTTACTAGCCCACCATGTCTATAATTCATGTACGAAAACGCTAAAATGAGAAATGTGGACACAGTTGAATACCTAAAACCACACGTCCAACATGAAAATTATTCATATATATATTTCGGGGGGCTTTGCTAACGTCATTCTTGGAAATGTGAACATTCTACAAGATATTTCATTCACTTTACATTTTATTTGAATAAACATAAAATTTCGGGGTGGGTGGGATCAAGCCCGGAAGTTCCCTAAAATACACCTATATATATATATATATATATACATGCTTGTATTTTTTTTTTTTTTTCATTACAAAAACTTAGGGTACCTCATAATCTGGATTCTTATAAAGCAATTTGAACAATTATTTGGAAAATATGTACTGGTTAAAATCGGATTAAATCGCAATGCCAGTAATCTGTAATATCTTACATTTGTATTTATTTACATTGAATAGGTACTTGTTTTGTACTGTATAGCATGAATATTAGCTGCTACATAAGAAACAATTATCTATAACTGAATTTAAGTAGGAAATCGATATAGTTACTACATGCAGCAGCTTGTGAAAATGAAGTGTATAATAATGGTATTATTACTGTCTTATTATTTATTTCATTTTTACTATATACTTTTCTCAACGTTTAAGTCCTTTAGGCTAAAGAAGACGAGTGATTCATACAAATAAATTCTAGTTCAAGTAAAATTTTAATGGACCCTTAACGGGAATTGAACCCGCGACTATAAGATCCAACAACGAACGCGCTAGACATTAGATATTAAAACAAAACTGACTTATCGACCGTTCCTCAGTAACTGATTTTTTAAATTTGTAATTGTTTTACTCGGTTTTATAGTTTTAGCAGTACCTCTTTAACAACAGGGGTACGAACACAGAATTATCACAAATAGGTAAAAACACAAGCCTCTCCCAGCGGGAATAGAACCCGGTACCCCGTACACCAAAGGCACACGTGCTAACCACTGGACTATCTGTGTAGGGTAAACAAAGGAGCAGAAATAAATATATATTGCACATTCCGACGAAACGCAAACGTCCCAATGAAAGCAATATTACAGGAAAAATGGAAAAACTTAGTAAGCTCTTGAAAGAGCTCGAAGGTCATCTGGGTATGAAGACAAATCTTTATTCAGGTATTAATATCTCGTATAATCGCCGATAGCTTCGATGACGCATCTTAATCTTCTTGGTAATGAGTTAACAAGCTAGCGACATATTGATGTCCCTGTGCTATTTCCCACGCATCAGAAACTAACTCCCAAACTGCGTCAGCTGTCCTTGGTGGCCAATTTTCGTGTAGAGTTCTTGTAACTTCCGCCCATAGATTTTCCACTGGGTTCAAGTCAGATCCTCTTGGAACCCAGTCGACTAGCTCAACATTGGGTTCCTCTTCAAACCAGGCTTGAACTAGATGGGAATCATGTATTGAGCTATGATCTTGTTGAACTTCTACAATGCCGTCTTCAAATAAATTTCTCGCAGTGGGGAGCAAGCCATACTGCACAATATCCAGATACTTCTGGCTGTTCAATCGGCCTTCCATACGGTGTAATTCACCAACTGTATCCTTACACAGCCATCCCCAGCAGTGAATAGTAACATGCCCCATTCGATGCGTTCTGTCCATGTACTGTGGATCGTAACGTTTTCCTGTGGGTCTATACACAAGTCGAGGACCATCATTTGCTGAAGAGAATATCTTTTCGTTTGTGAAGATTACATGATCCCAGTTACGACCAATATTTGCCTCAGCAAATGCTAGTCGATCAACTTTATGACTATCCATCAATTGCTCGTTACACGCGGCTCGATATGCGTGAAGCCCTGCATCTTTAAGGCGTCGCCGAGCGGTGAGGAAGGAGCCAGGAAAACGAGACGCTATCACTAACTGCCGGGATGATATGAAAGGATTGCGACGGCTTACATCAACTAGAGCCCGATCTTGTTGTGGAGTTAAAACCCTTTGAAGGCGAGTGCCAGGTTTTCTAGACACGTTACCTGTTTCTGAGTATTTCTTCCACCAAGTATATGCTGTAGAACAGGGAACACCAAGACGTTCGCTAGCCTGTCTCACACTCATACCACCGTATTCAACAAGAGCAGTAAGCTGCTCGCGAACATTCTGACCACGATGAGCCATGACTAATGAATGAACTGCAGCTGTTTGGCTGTAAGTGATTTCGTTACTCGTACGCTGAAGTGGAGAAACTAGTCTGCTGCGACAAGACATAGTCATGTTTTGGTAGTTCAGCATTTTTCACGAAAAAAGTGCTACAGAGTTGTGACACATACAGTACATACATACATTATATATATATATATATATATATATATATATATATATATATATATATATATATATATATATATATATATATATATATATTTGGTCTAGGAATTAATTCGTGCGGTTGGTACGCACACATTGAAGCTTTAGTACAAACACAAAATACATAAATACCTTAAGAAAAATATTGTCCATCGCTAGCCACCACTTTCGCCCATCTGTCAGGCAATGTACGGATTCCGTGGCGAAAGAAGTCCTCATCCTTGGAAGCGATCCAGTCAGAGACCCATGTTTCGATATCTTCTGAAGAAGTAAACCGCTGTCCAATCAAATAGTTGTTCATGCAATCGAACAAGTAGTAGTCCGAAGGAGCAACGTCTGGTGAATACGGCGGGTGGGGTAAAACTTCCCATCCGACATTTTCTAAATAGGTTTTGACCGGTTTTGCGACATGTGGGCGAGCGTTATCATGTTGAACAATAAGTTTATCATGTCTGTTCTCCCATTCTGGTCGTGTTCTGGCCAGAGCTTGCTTCAAACGCATTAATTGTCGTCGATAACGTTCTCCATTCATAGTTTCACCCGGTTGCAGCAGCTCATAGTACACCACACCTTTCATATCCCACCATATGCACAGCATAACCTTTGCACAGTGAATATCTCGTTTTGGTTGTGATGGACCTGGTTCACCTGGTTTCACCCAGGCCTTTTTTCGTTTAGGGTTCTCGTAATGGATCCACTTCTTATCACCCGTAATAATTCGATGCAGAAACCCCTTTCTGCTCTGTCGTTGAAGCAGCAATTCGCAAATGGTTTTTCGTCTTTCAACGTCTCTGTCTTTCAATTCATGTGGAACCCAATGTGACATCTTTTGAATTATTCCCATGGCTTTCAAGCGTTTGGAGACTGTTGTTTGATCAACGCCTAATGCTGCTGCAAGTTGTTCCTGCGTTTGACACGAATCCTGCTCGAGCAATGCTGTCAATTCTTCGTCTTGAAATTTTTTTGGCTGTCCAGCTCGCTCTTGGTCTGCCAAGCCGAAATCACCACTTCTAAACCGTGCAAACCACTTCTGACACGTTCGCTCAGCTAGAGCATGGTCACCATACACTTCCACCAAAATACGATGACTTTCAGTCGCACTTTTCTGCATGTTAAAGTAATGCAGCAGGACACCCCGCAAAAACACTTTATCAGGCACAAATTGCGCCATGTTCACTTAACTACAAACTGGTGTTGTTGACGCTTTAATCCACTGCCCTATACTACGAACGATACGCGATGACAGGGGTTTGCAACACATGTGTGGATACACGGAACTGTGGGACGCTCCGTTCGTTGCGCCATCTCTTGTCCACTCGCACGAATTAATTCCTAGACCAAATATATATATAAAATCAGGAACATGAATAATTTACATTTTTGACGTCTGTGTTAACGTTTTCATACATAAATTATGGAAATGGCGGGCTAGTAAATGTAACAGAGATCTGAAAAGTGACAGTTCGTCTGATTGTTTTTCCAAGCACTTCAAAGTGGAAATTTATATTTATAACAATGTTCCCATATATATATATATATATATATATATATATATATATATATATATATATATTTAAAAGGAAGAAATAAAAACAAACTCTCCACACGGAGGCTCGAACCGTCGCCCTTCGCTTCAGAAATTTCAATCAGCATTACTATACCCGCTTGGCTACGGAAGCACTTAGTAGGAAATGCGTTATAATATTGATAATTGTATCGCTCCATTTGAAGTTTTAAATAGTTATTTTCGGTCTTTTTCAGCAATTTCTACTTAAGATATTGATTGTTTTTGCATATTGGAACTGTGCATGAAGTGTGCAATCAATATTAATTTCAGAAATAAGTAGTTTGATTTTGTTTTTACATTTTCACATCGCTCGGATGACAGTACGGTTTGCAGCTAGTGTCTATATAAAGAACGGAGGGAAAATGTAATTCTCTGTGTATAGATCTGCGGGACTTGTGACGGATCTAGGCTCACTTTTTCGGACTAGTTTCTGAACGAGTTTCCAGCTTTTTGTGAACAGGTATGTACCAAAATCACTTTGTCAAGTTTACTACAATATAACGTTTGTTCCATTTATTTTTAGTGTAATTTTGCAAACTTTGTGTGTCACAATTCAGAAATGATTGTCTTACCCAAAATGCATGAAGTCCATTCAAGTGGACAGCTAAAGATAATAATTAAATTCTGCTAAGAAAATATCAAATTTCAAAATTTTCGGTTTTACATATAGTACATCAAAAACAATTTGGAAGAAAAAAATAATCATGACATGTCAATGAGAACATAATTCATGCATGAAAGGGTTAAAATTGATTTACGATTTCGACATGAACTATGGTTGTATCTTAGTGCTTGATTCATTTCACCTCTTGGGAGGCGATTTCTTTAAGCGCGGATTAAATATAAATGTTTAATTATCTTGAAATCAACAATTACAATTTATTATTAATAAAGAATTAATATTTTATTATTAGTTTGCAACAGTAAAGAATCGTTGCTAAGATTCTATTTATCAACTTATTTTTGCTCTACATAATTTTAATGTCAGCAAAAGTACTCTGAGCCACTTTGCTATTTTGTTTTGTTTCATAACATGAATCATCCCCTGACAAAAAACCTCCTGATGAAGGAATTTATGAGGGCACCTCCTGTAAATTATCAATGATGATATTATAACAATGTACATAGATTACTGCCTTGGAACAAAAGTCAACTTAGTGAATCTTTAAGAGATGAAGAACAGTGAAATGAAAACATGTTACGAAACATAAATCCCACAACGCAAATTGGTAATGTTGGCATGTATGGGAACTGACACCTGATGGAAACTCAGGAAAACAGGACGTTGTTTTTGCATACCAGCCTTGTACTGGACATGCTGGATGGAAAGTACGCCATACATGTGTTTGGCAACATCAAAAATGGAGGAAACTACAGAAGAACAGAGATATGGTGTGTTTTTTATTGCTGAAGGAGTTGGAAGACATGGAAGGATGACTCATGAAGATTACCTCCTTTGTGATACTGACCCTGAGCAGCCGTGGTGCTGAGATGGTGGAAAATGATTGTGCTTGATTTGGGTGGGTGCAAACAAGCTAACCCAGTTTTGCGGAACAAAGTTGCTTTTGTTTATTCAAGTACAGTTACTGTATATACTGTTATATACTGTGTAACAAAGATAGGTATTCCTGTTAATAAAAGTATTAAGTGTACAAGTGTCTTTTGTGCCAGTGTAAGGTGTTACCGGTACCCAATGAAGGTGGCAATTTTTGTGAACAAGGTATGCTTTTCTGTTATTTTCTTCTTTAGTCTTTAATGCTTTACAAGAGTAACTGCAATGTCTTGTAATGGTATTCGTTTCAATCCACAAGATAAATGTATATGTGATCTTGGAATTAACAGTTTATGATCTGAGGGGAAAATCTCGATTATAGGCCGTACCATGATTTTTCAAGCCCAAATTTAGGGGAAAAAAAGCGACCTATAATCGCGCAAATACGGTGTATTTTCTTACAACGTGTAAAAAATAGTTTATACTTTCACGTCTTCCTATATCGTATAACACTTGAAATGATGTCCAGCCCAAGACACGATTACATTAAGCTGCTTGGAGTTTCATTCCTTCCGCCACTACGGGTTATATGAGGCATGGACCTACAACCTAATGTAGAATTCGAACCTCATGTACTCGTCCGAATAACACACACGTTCCAATCAGAAATTACTGATTAGTCTCTTGCAGCAGGAAGCCAATGGGAGAACAATAAGCTGAAGGTGAAAACATTAACATTACTACTTCACTCCAATTATACTATCGTTACAACCAATTACACTCTTACCTTGGTAATATTTTCATATCTCCTCTCCCAACACCTGACTTTCTCCTCAAGACATACAACCACTGTTTGAGGATTTTCTTGGCAGGACGAACACAGCCCATGAGTGGTAAGATTATCACACACAACACAATTCATTGTCGAAAAGTACTGAGATATGGTACTCTTCTTCTGTCCTTCGGGAACTGCTGACGGTAAATATGATCGCAAAACTTTTGGCATCTCATTGTACCTAAAAATAGAGAGCAACAAGAATTAAAAGAACATAGCATTTAACTCTCCACTCCAAAGGAAAACTAATTTTTGACAGTATATTTGGTGAGCGTTTTCTTACCTTCAGTCTGTAATTTAAAGTTAGAAATAGCTTCCTGTCCTTCATATTCTTATGAAGAGTCAAAATTAAATTTGGGTTAGGAAAGCCTTAATAAACACTGACACTGCTAGATCAAGGAATGAATATAGTTATAATACTATATAGTTGAGCACGTGTTGAAACAAGGTAGTGAAAACATAATCACACACTAAATAAAAGGTACACTATAATGAAAAATGTTAAACATCATTTAATAAGATTTTCATACAAACCAATTAATCGAATTTACGGCTTTTTCACAGTTTTCACAGTACAAAAGTTTTCATTTCACAGCTAGAAAGTTTATAAAAATAACCTTTACTGTCCATACAACAATAAAAACCACCTGGTGCGGGATCGAAGTGGGCGTGACGGTCAGTACGTTGCAGTGGAATACTTCAACTTGCCCTCGTTCAACTGTACGATGTCAACAGATAACAACCTTCAGAAAAACCGCTTGTCACTAAATGTTATCGTTTCTGTTCTATGACGATTAACGATGAAACTGGAAATGATTAATATCTACCACTTCTGGCTTGAATATTGTGTTAACGGATGAGATTGAACTTATTCTTGGGACTCAATTCCAAAAAAAACTTCTCGACATTTATTACCTTTTCTGCTCTGGTACCTGTTGACACATGGTCGAAGATAAGGCTTCCGATACTTAAGCATAGCACAATCTAGAAATCTCAAAAAATGTACCGAAGGAGAGAGTAAGAAATTATTGCTCTACATTGAGTGATAAACAGAATACAGGTAGTCTAAAAGTATTGAGCCTTTAGCGCACGAGATGGCGTTAGTGTCCGGAATCACAGGGTATGTTTTGCAGCGGGTTAGGTCTAACGTCATCTGAAAGCTGACAGATGATGCCAGTAGATGTGCAAACAATGCTCGAGTTCCAAGAATCGGACGGACGGTATTCCGTCGTGAAGATCAGCAAATTTTCCCCAAACTAACGCTACAGATTACAATTTTATTTCGATAAAGGCACAATGGCTACGCAGGTTCGTGAAGAAATTTGTGCTGTTTATAGGCAAGTTATCAACAGGAATAGTCAAAAGACGGTTCGTAGCTTTCGTTCTGGAAATTTTGATGTGCAAGATGCTCCTCACAAAGGCTGACTAATCACAGTAAAAGTGGAGGA
The DNA here is from genome assembly GCF_964235325.1 of Thermobia domestica. Classification (NCBI taxonomy): domain Eukaryota; kingdom Metazoa; phylum Arthropoda; class Insecta; order Zygentoma; family Lepismatidae; genus Thermobia; species Thermobia domestica. The sequence continues at coordinate 324,156,698 of NC_137454.1, read as the reverse complement.
TGGATATATATTAATGCACAATCGGCATGTACGCAATCATGACATCGCCAAGGACCAAAACTTCCATCACCAAACAGCGTTAAACCTTTTGGAGAAATTACAAAAGGAAGCTCGACGTTTGGGTGCCACATAATCTAACTCAAAACCATTTACTCAATCGAATTTATATCTGTGAAACTGTACTGAACATACCGAAGTTCTAGACATTTCTTAAGCAGCTGATCACGAATGATGAAAAGTAGATAACCTATAACAACAAGTGCGAAAAAGGACATGCGAAGCGAGAAGCAGCTCTATAGTCTGTGGCAAGACCCACATGACGCTCAGGAAGGTTATACTCTGCGTTTGGTGGGATTGGAAAGGTATCGTGCATCACGAGTTGTTACTGCCGAGCAACACGAGAGACTCAAACTTGTAGTATCGACAATTAACGTGAGTACACCTACTAAGCCTAAAGAAACGGCCGGAGCTGCTCACCTGAAAAGGTGTCGTACACTACGCTGACAACGTCAGGCCGTATACATCTTTAACGACCCATCAGAAATTAAGAGAACTTGGCTGAAAGGTTTTAAAGCATCTATCGTATAGCACGGACCAGGTACTGTCATATTATCATTTGTTTTGATCTCTACAGAACTCCCTGAATGGTATTTAGTTAGTTTCTAAAGAGGTCTATGAAAACCACGGTCACAATTTCTGACTAGATAATACAGAAGTTATATAGTGACAGGATTATAGTGCTGCCGGGAGAAATGGCCAGGTCATCGAACAAAATGGTGCATATATGATTTCATAATGTCCTTTTCAGACAACAACAAATGTATTCTCAATTTTGACCTCCAAAGATTCAAAATGTTTTACACAACCTGATAGTAATAGTGGTGACAAGTCACGAAAGCCCGAAGTGTGTCTACACTTCCCTGACTTCGGCGCCCATGGGGATGAAGTAGTCAGTCCCACGGTCCGGCTCCAGGTACATTTTAAAGAGTATGAGTAACGCTCAGAACAGTGTTAGAATGAAGGCAGAACGAGAAGAATTTCCCATCCCCATCGGGGATCGAGCCCGGGCCGTCCAGTTAGCAGGTAGACGCCTTACTGACTACACTACAATTCTAATAATATAGCAAGATATTAAATTCCAATTATATCAGTGAACCTTTGACAACAACAAGATTGTTCAGTATCGACGGTATTCTATGAATTCATTGGTTCCATATATAGAAAAAGGTATCCATGCAAATTATGCAAACCTTACAATTAACTTCGTGCTCTTTTTTTTTTTTTTTTTTTTTTTTTTGCCCCTTCCTCTTCCTTATAGCAGACAAAAAGCAGTCGTTGAATTGTTATTAAAAACCGGATTTAGGTAAAACGCCTATTTCCTGATGTTCGAGCTATGATAAAAATGAACGTACAGGCCATTACGGAATCTACGCCGCTTCAATTTAAGCAGAATTTATTTTGTCTATTTCATTATTATAGATTAAATGTGTAATATAACCTTTTCTTTGTCGATATATGGAAAGAATGCCACCGCAAGAAATGTAAGTGACTTATTGCAGCTAACAAAAACTTGGAAAAATTAAAGAAAATTGGATACATGCTCAAAGGTGAAAATGTACATGTTCTTGCGTGCTTTAAATATACTCCGGTTCCATTCTAGAAAACAGAGAGATTCTTTTACATTTTGAAAAGTGTGTTGTAGTATCAAAGATATAATTATCAACTGACAACTTCGCAAGACTATCTCGCGATCACGTGAAATCGCAATTAATGACTCCTTATAATGGATGACCAAAATGTATTAAATCGAAATATACTTAAAAATTTAGTGATTAATGATTCCTTCTTCGGACTGTTGCGGGTAAAGTGTTATAAATCTCTGTCTTGCTGAGAAGTGATAAAATGCTGCAACAATTTATTTGTAGAATAAACGTGGAAAGAATTTCATACTTTCTTTAGAAGAACTTCTTTTTTATATGTAACAACAATCAAATATCTTTCTTGATTATTTGAATACGACACATTGCTTAATTTCTTAGGTATTATCTTCATTATTTAGAGCTAGGTCTTAGTATTTATTTCTGAAATTTTAAGTGCCTATTTCACTGTCTATTTTCGATGCTATTAGTACCTGAACACACGATCTCTACTTCTTATTTCTCAGAATATTCGCAGGATGTTTTAGAAGAATCATTGATAGTATATTTGCAAAATATCTACCTTTCGGTGTTTTGTTTCTGAAGAAGCAGTTATAGATCACTTAGACAAACATAAATACAAATTTCTTAATATCATTACTTACCATGTCTCCACATCTACTCCAAGTAGAGAAAAACAGCGATTAAGAGCAGGAACTATCACTCTTGTTATATAATACAATGAATTGATTTTCAGACTAGAATCATTCAGAAGATCATACGGCGATCTTACGAGGCGAATTAGTGGAAGTCCTGGGGGTCCACTAATTATTACATATGGCACTCTTTCCTTTATTCGGGGTTCAGCTCGACGGTCCACTTTCAGCCACTGTCTGCAAAATTGTTCGTAAATGATAAGTTATCTTCTGTAGTAACAATAACAACAGCAAATACAAAACAACATGCTAATGATTTTATCTCTAACTTTGGTGATACCCACGAACTATAACAACAAAATTTTATATTTTTTTTTAAAGGATTTTCAGCATCCTCCATGAGAGACAAAATTTGGTCACATTAATTAACCTTTTATCACTTTATCACAAACCTACTATGCAATTAGAAATATTTTTAATACTAGTTTCTCGCAAAAGCTACTTAAATTGTTCATCTAACGAGGTCAGCCATATATCAGTATCGGTGTCATCTTAAAATTGGATATTACACATTTGTGAATTTTAAGGGAGAAATCTATTACTTCACAAAGCAAAAATAATATACAGGGTGAGTCATAAGTCTCCATACAAGATGACTAATGTTTATTTTTTTTTTATTTTCCAGGTAGTAAGTCTCCGTACAAGATGACTAATGTTTATTTTTCATATTCCAGATAGTAACTTTCCATACAAGATTACTAATGTTTATGTTTTACGTATTTTCATTTGTATGGAGACTTATGACTCACCCTGTATAATAAATTATTTTGTCTGTAGTGCGGTGAGACAGTAACAAAAACTAGTATTCATAATTTCATTCAAATTTCATAACTTTTGAATTTCGACCTCTGGCAAGTTCTTTTTTTGAAAGTTTAAAAGTGAGAGAAAAAAAACTGATAATGTAATACAGACTCTGTACATCGATGTAAGTTCTACATGAATTTATTTTTAGCATTTAACGATAAGCATTTATCTGAAATTATTAGGTGGTATTCTCTACTATAATACGAGGGCTGTCCAGAAAGTACCAGACGTTTTGGTCTATCACGGCAGTGGACGAAGCTTAAGTAGCCATCTTGGTGTCAGAACGTTGCCAGTCAGTACGCATCCAGCTGTGGTAGCATGAGGACTGTGACACTCTTACTGTGCTAAAAACGTGCGCTGCGATAGAAAATCCTGCCTCTTGCGAAGTGCGTTCTGTGATTAGGTTTTTGTTGGCAAAAGACTACAAGCCAACTGAAATCCGTCGCCAACTGTGAAGTGTAGGGCATGGAATAATAAGTGAAGGCCGAGTGAGACAATGAAGCATTGATTTTTAAAAATGGCCGTTCCAACGTTCACGATGAGGATCTCCAATTCACGGGAAGTGTTCGATCACCCACCATACAGCCCGGATCTGGCACCGAGCGACTACCACCTTCTCTTCCCAGCAATGAAGACATTCCTCGCTACACAACGCTTTGATACTGGCACCGAAGTGCACGCCGGTGTAAGCCAGTGGTTAAAATCGCAGGCGGCAGAGTTCTACCGCGAAGGTGCCACAGCATGATAAGTGCCTTAATTTGCATGGCGATTATGTGGAAAAATAGCTTAAGACTGTATCTTTCAAATGTACGTAATAACAATTTGGTTTGTTCATTCTGTTACTTATTTTTTTTATTTCAAAACGTCTGTTACTTTTTGAACAGCCCTCCTCTTTACTTTGTGAAAATACGTAAAACACTACTGTAAAATTTACCTTATGGATTGTAAGTATCTCTGATGTGAAGACTCAAATTCATGTCTCCTTGGATTATTGAATTTAGTTCTTTATGAATATTTGTACACGTTATTTACACTGTTCCAACTCAAAGACATCACTTTAACCACTTACCGTGTTAATTCAAGGGCTGGAACACATGCGCCTGGCCTGTAGCCAGACATTCCCCTGAATTCACGAGCAAATATCAAGTCCTGGATATTAACACGTCCCTGAAATAATTTCTGAAATTGTCGCTGCACATACTGCTTGACAAGACTCACATCTTGTGTTTCAAATAGAATACGAAGTGACTTTTCCAACATCTGTAATAAAAGTAAACGAAAATTTTAAAGGAACTTTTTTTTTTTTTTTTTTTAATGTATAATTTATACCGAACTATGGCTTTTAAAAATCACGAAACAGAGAACTGGGATTACGAACTTTCATTCTTGTGACACGAACACAATAACCTTAGACTGACAATTGTAATAACATTTTTTAAAAAACAAATGGCAAATCAAACACTGCAGTATCTTCTGCTCTTCGCTGCTTACTACTAGAAAAAAGGCGAACTCAGAATATTCTATTCCTAGGTGAAGCATGTCTGAAGTAAATATTGTGTCTCATATTAACATTACATGATTTTTCTTTATACAATTCGGTAATACAAGGGAACAAATACAAGCATAATAGAAAACAATACACAAATCTAAGGCGGAAAGAGACGTACCTTAGCAACTGCGGGGCAACCATCCCTCCTCACAGTTTCAATTCCCTTTGCATCATATACAGGCTTCTCCTGATCAGGTGATTCATACATATAACCAACATAGCGTTTCTTCGTCTGTAAAAGAGAGACATGCCATAAGGATCACAGCAATTTTTTTTAAAGTTAAAATCAGAAAACCGTTTTCAGTCAATCTCTCAAAAAGTTTAAGTTCTACAGATTCTAGACATCAGGTTCAAAACAGTTTCACAACACTGTTTTTCAAAATCCACACCCTTTCACTTAAATTGCCTCGTATGGGTGAAAATATTTAGGAATGTTCAAATTCAGCCTGACGTTCACCTATTTCAAAGAAAATGAAAAAGAAGGAAGAAAAAACTCTTAAAATGAAATACAGAAACCGTCTTGTATATTTTCCTTAATTAAACGATATCAGTAACCTTACAGTGCCAATTTGTTCGTCTTAGAGAGATCGTATCGAAAGACTCTGTTCTTACCTTTGGGCGCTTGAAAGGTCGAAAATCAATACACTATAACTCATACATTTAGTGGTCCCTAACTAATATTAAATAAAACTCATGACATGTTCTACAACAAACAATTCTACAATTCATATATACCGAAAAAAAATCTCAAAACTTAAATAACTGAAACACAAAGTGTAAAAAAGTGGTTGACTGGATCAGGACTCGAACTCGGGATCTTCGGCATGCCGTGTTACCCAGTCGGCTTCCAGAACAGCCATACACCCTCTCACTCTTGATGTCGGTCGGTGCTCTTTACTTAGAACATATGGCTTGTACCATAACCTAGCTGTTGTGCTTGGATAATCCAGTGTCCATATTCAGAATGCCTTTGACGGTTGTATTAAGGGAGGAAACAACTGGATTTTTTACATACCAAATTCTGTATAGGTGCGAATTCAATGATATACAAAGAGCGAAAACGTGGATGACTAGATTGAGACTTGAACCCGGAATCTTCGGCATGCCGTGCCGATGCGTTAACTACTACGCTACCCAGAACAGCCATACACCATCCCAAATGTCTTGTACGGACGGGGCTGGAAATCGAACGATAAGAACACTCAACGCATAATGTAATTTTGTTTCCTGTACGTGCAGATCAAAACTATCTACCATACAAGAAAATACAGCAATTTTAAGTCGCAAATTTAATATATGTTTTGTTCACTGAGATTCGAATTCCCCTAAAGCATGACCTGGTCAAGTTAACTTCATTGAAGCCGAACTAACGAGCAATTTATGAAAAATCTATCGAAATTAGCAGGATAAAAACAAGAATATTTGAAAAAAATTCTGCTCTTTCCTAGTAAGATGTGATTCATCCTATCCAGGGAAATACGCATAAATTTATTTCGGGAGGGGGGATGAAGGGATTGAAAGCTTCGGGGGGGGGGGGAATTCAATATGAGAACAATATTATATCAACATGTGTAAAACTACCCTTAAAATTAAGCAAAATATGCAGAAAAGACAGGATTTCTGGGAGTTTAGACTCAAGGACTCACTCCCTACGTACGTCCCTGGCGAGTTACGTTTAAAGAAAAAAACGCCGCGAGACCTAAAGTAAAATTTCTGTAAAGGCTGCATAGATCCCATGGAACATACATGTCTACCATATATTGATACTTTTTTAAAAAGCCGTCACTCATATTGTCTTGGTGTTTTTTTCCCAATAGAATAAACCGATGGGAATTCGACGAAAGGTTTTCTGAAAACGATCCGATAAATTTTATTTGTTTTATTTTCATTTGTTTTAATTTCGTTTTTATTTGTTGCTCATACAGGAAGTTTAATGGAAGTCCCACGGGATTTGCGTGGCACTAGCTGTTCTAAAAATATTTTTATACTGCACTTCTTAATGCAATGCATTCTCTTGTATACATTTTGTGTTGTTAATAATTTCAAACTATGTGCTCACAGTAATCGGAACAACATTTTAACATTCTTTTTTTTCTCAAAGTAATTATATGTACTGTCTGCAGAATTAGAATAGTTGTATTTCAGCATGGATTTGCATATAGAGTAAATAAAGAAAATTCCACCTCGATTTTGACGAACTGCAAGCTTTACTCATAGGCTATTTACTTGAACTATCAACAGAACGATATTATTCAATAATAATAATAATAATAATAATAATAATAATAATAATAATAATTAATAATAATAATAATAATTAATAATAATAATAATAATAATAATAATAATAATAATAATAATAATAATAATAATAATTAATAATAATAATAATAATAATAATAATAATTAATAATAATAATAATAATAATAATAATAATAATAATAATAATTAATAATAATAATAATAATAATAATTAATAATAATAATAATAATAATAATAATAATAATAATAATAATTAATAATAATAATAATAATAATAATAATAATTAATAATAATAATAATAATAATAATAATAATAATAATAATTAATAATAATAATAATAATAATAATTAATAATAATAATAATAATAATAATAATTAATAATAATAATAATAATAATTAATAATAATAATAATAATAATTAATAATAATAATAATTAATAATAATAATAATAATAATAATAATTAATAATAATAATAATAATAATAATAATTAATAATAATAATAATAATAATAATAATAATAATAATAATAGGTTGATTGCACGTTTATATTACTAGTGTCGTATAATCGTATAATGTTTTAAAGGGGAATAAGGGTTTCATGTGGTGTGTCGAGTCGTGGATAACTTATGCTATGCCGCCAAGTAGAAAAAGGTTGCGGAACACTGTAGAAGACAATGAAAATCCCTTTAAACTAACTAACAATTGATGTTCCTTTGGAAGATATCGCGTTCCTATTAAACAGCCTTATTCAGTTCTGTCTAGAATTTTATTAGTACGGTACATTAGGAAATATTACGAAAAACAAGATCAAAACAGTGGGTAACTAATACATTAAACTACATTGAAGAAACTGAATTGAAGAACACCTTATTACTGAAAAATTATTATTTAACTAGTTCCTGATAAGCTAATGGATTAATAGTGTATATTATATATATATATATATATATATATATATATATATATATATATATATATATATATATATATATATATATATCGGGTGTTCTAAAAAATGGCGCCCACTGACCACAGAGCACTATTCTACAGGCCAAAATAAAGTGAAAATGTTATTTGATGTTTTGCCCTCCGGGGCTTTCTTTAGCCGTTATGCGGAATCAAAATTTCACAAAGTGGTAACGTCGCAGATAACTTGGAACCAATAGTATCACTCTACAAATACATCAAAGAGTTAAATCGATTGCTACACTAATAAGTGATGCTAGTACCAAACTATATCGACTTTAGCAGTCATTTGGGAAGCATCAATGTAACTATTTGGTAGATTAGTAGATCTACTCTATGGTTATTTATTTGCGACGTTGCCATATAGTGCAATTCGTGTCTCCAGACAAGGACCTGAAAGGTATACAAATATATATATTTTTTGCTTTATTATGACTTGTAGAACAGTGCTCTTTGGTCCGTGGGCGCCATTTTTAGAACACCCGATATTATATATATATATATATATATTCAAAATTTTAACTGTACGTTGGAAGAACGGTGACTCCGCACTACGAAAATGTGCACAGTTATATGTAATAGCCAGGAAAAAGTGTGCTTCCTCCCTAACTTCTCTTCTCGAAACCTGTGAAATAGTACGATTGATTTAGTACTGTCTTCTTATCATATTATGAACCTAATCATCCGTACATTACTAATAAGCTTGTTCGTGCCGGACACTACATCCCACAATTACTGGCAAATGAAAACTTATGAGTAGAAAAGCGCCATTGCTGTACACTGTACATTTAACTTGAATGAAAATTTTCAATTACTAATAAAATGAAGTACAATAAAATAGTTATTTAAAAAGTTACCCTGTTTGTGACTGTATCACAGGAAAACGGTTAGACCGTTTAAAATGAAATTTCGGATATAGTTACTACTTCGTTCTAGGATTTTATTATGTCACTAGGATTAAAATGCATATTCTAAAAAGGGCAAGAGACGGAGCGGGGGTTCAAAATTTATGTCAAAACACGTTTCCCACTTATTTGTCAAGCACGAATTCCCTGGCGTTTCTAGGTTAACATAAACGTAACAAAGAAACTATTTTCCCGACCAGAGTATAGCTCATCTATTATGCATGTACATGCATATAGTGTGTAGTAGGTAGAGAAGTTTTGCAATATATATATATATATATATATATATATATATATATATATATATATATATATATAAAATATACCCTACCAAATAGGTGGGTAAGACAAATGGGTACTGAGAAGTAAAAATCGCAGTTTAATTTCCCTCCTGATTTTTCCAGCTTTTCATGAAATTATCTGACTTTCCCAGTACTTTTTACAAGTAAGTTGGATTCTCCGACCATTCCAGGTTTTTCAGACTGATGCGAGCCCTGGAAAAGTAGAATATCTTACCAAACCCTCCAGTAAGGAAGGTAAACTTGGAATACAGACTTCTCATTAGTAATTTGTAATACAAACGTGCCCCAATCTTTTCGATAATTCCACTTCTAAGAGAGGAAAGGAGGGCATGGGAAAAGGCTGAACATAGCACTTGGGTCGAGCCGGATTTTTGTCATATTCCTTTCAATTAAAATGCGTAACCTAAGGGTGAAGAAGGCAAGTTAAAAATCTATGTCCAAAATAGAGTATTTGACGAGCCCATCGTGTTAGGCAGATGGATTTTTGTACATAAACTCCTTTTAGAAATGGACATGTGCCCGACCCAACCTTTTAGAAAATTCAGATTGTAATTGGGGGAAGGGGGGAAGGAGGCAATTTCAATAATATTTTCTCAATATATAAAAATAATTCCAAATGTGTATATATATTTTAAATATTTTCCATAGGCATTTCAGCTAATTTATATAAACATATTTCCTGATTTTGCTGGTTTTAAAGACTACTTGTACATTGACTTTAAAGACAGAATGTATACAGAGGCAGAAGAGACAATAGAGAAGCTGCTCATAAGGATATAAAACTCAAATTACGTATTATAACACACACATATATAAATATAATGTGAGCGAGTTTCTTTAAAACATATATATATAATAATTTACTATTTTTTTACCACTTTCTATTTTCCTTATCGTAAAATATGCCTAGAATTTTCTATCATGTTTAGGTGGTAAATAAGGCTTCTTATAGTCCTAATCTCGACACATAAAATAAGTTGAAGTAAATAAATAACTTCTTAATTATCACTACATAGACCGAAGTCCACTTTTAACACACACAAACTTTTTTCATCAATACTGTTTTTAACCGATCATTCTCGCTTATAACTAAATATATTGTTAATAAGAAACTCACCTGCAGAATACATGGCTGATAAACCTTCTCCAGTTTAAGTTTAACTGGTTTCGGATTATCATTAGTAACAGCCTCAACTATTTCTGTTCCTATTGCAAATGCCTGATCCCGACTTCTTCCCGGAACCAAAACAAAAAGTGAATCAGTATCTCCATAAATAACCCTGACTTTCCACCGTGGATTAGATTCAACCATCTGAATAGCTCGTTCTAAGGTCTCCCTTGCTTTGCTCACCACACTATCACCAACCTATATGTAAAATAAATGAGTATAAAATACTTATCACTGCCTTAATGAATATAAAATACTTATTATTACCTTATTATATAATAAGTATTAAAACAAAATGAAGGTTTAATCTATAAATTTAAGTACAAAATACTCAACTACTAATGCAAGTTTTGTAAGATTTTTGTACCCTAAAAAAATAAAAAATAAAAAAATTTAAAAAAATAAAAAATAAAAGAAAGAAATTAGAGATACAAAGAAACAATTCTTGTGAACTTTGGAATTCTATGTAAGAGTACGTGTATAAATTCCCCTTAATATGATGTAATGCCATCAAAAAATGTAAACGTGATTGAACACTGATTTAATAATAATTTTTACTCATTACATTTATATAATACATTAGCAGGCGTTTTGTGATTTTAAATGGTTCTCGAAAATAATTTAATATTTTCTTACTTAAAAGAAAATATTTAGGTATTTGCATAACCACTTAAGTTTATATAGTAATAAAAATATACAACAATTCTGTACTTTAATAACTTATTCTCTATAGACGTACATAAAATACTGAGTGAAAATATATGTAAGGACTTACAATGGAATAATTGGTCTCTGAATTATCATTCTTGTGCTTATAATTATTGCCTACCCAGTCTCCTTTAGACCACTTACACATTTTCATGGATGCGGTAGGTATTAGCAAACTCACATCCTTGGACAATCCAGTGATAATATAAACAAAAAGTCTAGCAATGGCTGACACACACTACTCTGATGTAAGACACCCACACAGCAATGATTTCAAGAAAACACTACACAAATGTGAACGGCCGATGAGAATGACGTAGCTGGTGGCATGAGAGTGCAGTACAAATGGCACCAGTGTGGGGGAACGTTGCTGTCAGGAGGACCGTATTTACCCGAGGTCATGTTAGTTGGGCATTGGGAGTGTAATAGAAGTAAGCGTGTCAGCAGTGTTCTGTACGCGTACCATTAGCAATGAGATTATACTACAAGCCAAACGGAACGCGAAGATATACCTAGACCCAAGATCGAGTCGACCAGAACCAACGCCTTGACTGAACACAAATCTTCCAATGACAACCAGCCGAGGTCGCAAAGCAGCACGAACTGTCCAGCTGCATATTACCAAAACTAGTTGTTCCCCACAATCCTTCGGCTCGTCTGCATATTGCCTGCAAGCTAGCAATCCGGCGACTAGTAGCCTGACTATAAAAAATTAGGAAAACTGCTAGTCAGAATCCTTGAGTTTATAAGGATTAAGAATATCTAAATATTTTCGCTTAGATGTTTATGTAACTCGTAATGTTTTAAGTTTGTATATTAGCGTTACTTACAGACTGAGATGTATTTGCTTATAAATAAGAATGTAACAAGAAGTGCATTATTTTCAATCACATCTGCCAGGACTCAATGTAATTCAACATTAACCCAAATGATTTTTTAAAACATTATTAGAATTATTCCTCCTTAATGTTTAGTCATATCAACAAACAAAATCTGGATGTGGACTTTCATCTCTACTGTTCAACGTCTATATAGTGTGAAAGAATTCTTTGATAAAAACGAGAAAGGTGTAAAAGTAAATGGACAGGTTTTCAGCACAATAAGGTTTGCTGATGACATACTACTGATAGCGGAGGGCGAAGAAGACTTCCAAGAAGCACTTTCAAACTTGAACGACAAACTGGAAAAAACATGCAAAATGAAGATAAATAAGAATAAAATCAAAGCGATGAAGTGCACAAGAGCAGGAGAGGAAGAGGCAAACGTATGGCTAGATGAAGAGAAAATCGAAGACGTTAAGAGGTTTCTCCTATTTAGGAACTCTAATATCCTCGGACGGAGGAAGTGAAAAAGACAAGTTCCAGAATAGTGCAGGCTAAACAAGCATTCAATAGGAAAAGAGGGCTGCTAACATCCAGAAATGTGTCGCTGGATGTTTGAAACAGATTTGTGGAGCGGTATGGAGCGTGGCGCTTTACGGATCAGAGACGTGGACATTGAGAAAAACTGAAATACCAAAGCTGGAAGCATTTGAAATGTGGTGCTGCCGCTATCATGAACCGAAAGGAAAAGGAATGAAGACGTACTAAAGGAAGCTAATGAAGAACGACAGATCATGAAGATAATAAAAGAAAAGAAGAAACAGCATGATTGGCCATCTTATTCGACACTTCGATTGGATCATTGTGCTGAAAGAGGGAAAGGCAAAAGGAAAACCAGGAAGAGGAAGACCACGGATAGAATATCTAGACGCAGTTACGAAGAAGAGACCTTACCAAAAGTATACAATAGCTCTCCCACGGGAGAGAAAAGTTTTAAAATTTTCATACTGCCTACCAACCTATGGTTGAGGTGAACAAGAAGATTATCGAAAAGTCTAGATTGAAATAAAATATAATGTTTACCTCAATGCACGGCATTCTTCCAGAAAAATTGGCTGATGTGTAACCATACGTGACGTTGGCAATTAATTTTAATCCTAACTGCCTCGAATGAAGAACACGCTGTAAAGTCTTGTTATCTTTATATTCCTTCATCGCTTTCTTTACCTGAAAAAAACAAGACGCAATTAACATGTTGCACTAAAAAATAACATCTTAATTATACTTTATCAGAATATTCTAGATTCGTTTATTAATTTATTACTTGAAATGAAAGAACTTTGACGTCCTATAAACTAAGAGAGACAGATTAATATGATACCGAGAAAATCTAGGGATACGAAGTTATCCACACACCAAGTTCTGTAATCTAACCAAAAAAAATGAAAATGAAATGAAATTTTTGAGTTTTACGTCCCACGCTTATGCCGGCTAGGCTAAAGGAGACGGTGATGATGAGTAATGAATGAAATGGTGGAATGAAGAAAGTCGGAGGAAACGGGAGAACCCCGAGGAAACTCACGCACACGGTGTTTGTCCACCACAAAGTTCACTTGGCGGGAGCAGGGTTTGAACCCGAGACCCCATGCACCAGAGGTGAACGCTCTACCACTGAGCCACCGCGGCCCCTTGTAATCTAACCAAGTACCCTTCGCACCCGGGCCATCCTATTGTCCACCACCAATAAATCTTTCGATTTTTAATTTTTTAATATTTCATTCATTTCATAATAATTAAGTGAAAAATATGGAATTCCTACCAAAGTTTTTGTTTCTTTGAGAATAGCTCTTTTAGGAACTTAAATCCATATAACGTGTTTGATTAGACCACAATTATCGACAAAATTTCAACATACTGTTGCTAAGCTTAATATATATGATTCCAGTGTCCCTCCAAATAGTTCCGAAAAGCGCTCACCGGCTTTAAAAGTTACTTTACGATCCATTAAATAAGTCAGATATTTATCATGCTCAGTGTGAATCTAATTCTTCATATATAGGTCAAATCCAGAGCAATATTAACACCCGAATTAAGAAAACACATTAGACAATCAAAAAAAGTTATAAGAAGGAAATATGTCGGGATTGTCACTATACACATAATATAAAACAGGTTAATGTAATAGGGTCAGGGAAAAAAAGATTAAAGAATCACTCTTTATTCATAAATATAAACCGCCTTTAAATCTGGATTCTGGCAGCACTGATTATTTTAATTCTGGCAACAGTGACGTAGCATAGACACCACGCTTCTTTCAAATTCAATTTTTTTTCTTTCTTCCACTGTGCTCTGCTTGTTCTTTTACGTTACGCTCAATTTGGTGGTATGTATTTTAGTTCCCCTGCCATATTTCTCTTATCTCTTTTTATCCTTGTTACCTCACCACTGAAGACGGGAAGTAGCTTGTTCCGATACGTCTCAAGAATATTTAGTTTTCCCACGGAAGAATATAACTTTTTTTTTTGTTAATTTGTATAATCCTGACATGCGCCTACATAATCTTAGTTCATTTGATTGCTCACCAATATGAGGTCACCACTAAAAAGATTTCCTTCGCGCTTTTACTTAGGCGAAGGTGTCGCTCACATCATAATCTCTGTTTTTCAAAATACTAGTTTCAAAATTTTCGATATAAAGAAAATGGAAAGTCCTGTAAGCATTCCTTCGATAAAGAGGAACAAAATTATGTCTTGATCTGTCGTAATCACGGAAATAAATGCATTGTTTAAGTGTTAGATACAAGGATGCACAGAAACAAATGCAAAAATGCCGTATCATATTTATGTGCGTGTAACTTCTGAAACTTCCAGAACCTGAGTATTAAGCAAAGCAAAGCAAAAACACTGCTCGAGAAAATACATCTCCTCCAAAATCTGTCGCCCGAGCCATGCATCAATACAGCCCTGCCTAAAAACAGTGTTTGATATATGTTTCTGTAGAAATTGTGTATAAACTGAGTGACTATTCACTTATTACGTTAAAATTTTAGAATCTGCTTTTAGGCTCGTGCTAGGAGTGTCTTGTTGTCACCGGCTGAACTGTCAATGTCTGTCTTTAACACAACAAGCTCTAAGTTTTGTCTATGGAAGAAATATGAATTCATCGATGTTAATTTTTTGTTATTTTTCTCTACTACGACTCAACTAGAAGTTTGACCTGCCTTTGAAACTACCGTATTTATACGAATCTAATGCATCCCCATTTAATACTCATAATAGTAATAATAAAATTTTATTGGTGAATGTAGTGCGCATCAATGATGGGGCAAATTTATTCTTATTTATTTCATACAAAATGGATTTTACAACTATACAAAATGGATTTTACAACCAGTGTCACAAGAAGTTCTTTTCTATTTGGGCTCCATTTCGTGACTACCTAATTCAAACGCTTCATCCAATAATAGGCTAACAATAAAATTAACAAAGCCAAGAACTGCAACAATGCATTGTGATGTAAGATAGGATAAATTTGAACGAATAGTTACAGGTGAATTATGGATTCAAATTTTTCTCCAATTTAATGTGCTATCGTTTCTAATGCGCACCATAAATTTGGATACTACATCTGGATAAAACAGGTATGCGTCAGATTTGTGTAAATAGGGTATATAGTAAAAAAGAACAAATAGCCAGCACATCTTCGATATGTATATATTGTACTTCTCATTTGTTAGTGAAATTGTATCACTCCAAGTTAAAATTTTCCCCGAATTTATTGATTATTACAATAACTTACCATTAGTCTTGTCGCCAGAATTTCCTCAAGCATTCGGGGC
The DNA here is from genome assembly GCF_964235325.1 of Thermobia domestica. Taxonomy (NCBI): domain Eukaryota; kingdom Metazoa; phylum Arthropoda; class Insecta; order Zygentoma; family Lepismatidae; genus Thermobia; species Thermobia domestica. The sequence continues at coordinate 324,141,014 of NC_137454.1, read as the reverse complement.
AGAACTCCTTTCCTTATCTCTGGTTTGATAAATGCAACTCCGCAAGGTGATATATTCATGTTTTTAACTTGCTCAGCAACTGATCGAGGAACTTTAAGTTGTGTACAACCGAACTGAAATGGTCCAGCTCTGAAAATAAGATATAAAATACATAATATTCATATTCATCCCATGATACAGTACTGCCAGTTAAAACCAGTTAATTTTATCTGCCTCCATTTTCAATGTCAACAACATCACATGTTTCCGGATTACAATATCGCGCTCAATTAGACGCTTCGTTTGTTTTTTTTTTTTTTTAAGTTCTCTATCTATTGAAGTGCAGAGTTTAATTTTAATGCTAATAGTAAGTTTACTATTTTCGATTAGCTCAGTAAAAAGTAACGGATAATTTACTTCATACTGCTCAACATATATCTGTGTTGTTTAGTTATCACTGTTAATCTTACTCTATCTTCAACACATTTTATTCATGGATGTTTATTACTTTAACGGAACCATGTCAATGTCTGGGTTGGCAAAGGTCAGGCGGCGGGCTGTTGCTGGTGGTGTGTCAGGGCAAACTCCGTACTGCGTGAGGAGCGTAGAACGCAAGCGTGCAGCGAATTCGGCAGACGATGATAGTGTAAAATGGGAAACCTCTCTGACATTCAAAGAGGGCAAATTGTTGAGCCCGGTTATGTGGTGCGGGCGTGATGAAAGTGGCAAGTGTCGCGAAAGACAGTATCCACGCTGATGACGGTCTACAAAAGAAAGGCAAATCCATATCGGCGAACAGGAATAATCAGCAGAAGAAAATCCTCATTAACAGGTACCGCTGACCACTAAAAGTTGTTACTCAAAACCGTCGTGTGATTGCGGTGCAAGCTAGGTGGTGGAAACCTAAAAAATTATTTAAAAATAAAACTTGGTGGGGTTTATTGGGTAAAATTGGGTTTATTAAATTTTGTACGTTTATTTAGAGCCATATTGCAAGTAATCATGTTCTTTTGTACACATGAGATTACGGCTTTTTTTTTTTTTTTTTTTTTTTTTTTTTTTAAGGCCGCGGTGGTTAACTTTTGGTGCGGATTCTTGGTTCGATCCCAGCTCCCGCCAAGTGGGCTTCATGGTATGGGTTCTCTACATGTGCATGGGTTTTCTCAGAGTTCTCCCGTTTCCTCTCTTTCGACATGCACCATTATCATCCATCTCACCATCACCGCCTCCTTTAGCCTCGGTGGTTAATAGTGAGATATTGAACTAAACTTAGAAATAATAAAAAGAGAAAAATTCACCCAAGGGAAACCATGAAGTCCCATCCGCGTTTCGTAGGACACACTTTGCACCACTGATATTTGCTTATATTTGGATTCCTAGAAAGAAGGAAGAAGATAATTTTCTAGAATAACAAAGAGGCGAGTAATTGTATATAATATAGAATAGGAATACACTCTCCTATTACGTTTAGAATTCAAATGCCTGACCCAGCCGTCGTGATTGAGGATTCCTTCAGTTTCCCTCAAAACATACCGAACTAATACTCGGTTAGAACAACCTCAAGTTCAGGAGCCAGAGATAATAATAATAATAATAATAAAAAAAAATACAAGGATTTTTTTTAAATAAGCATTTTTTTTGAATAATTGAAATGTTGTAAATAGAAATGTTTTATCATTACTATTGATGTTATTCTCATTTCCACTTGCCATTTACTTTCTTACAATAGATTTTACGATTAATAGGCCTTTGCAACATACGATAATTGTACTATACGTCATATGCTCCAACAGATATGCAACTAGAATTTGGGATATTCACGATCTGATTGCCGTTAATATTGAGAAGATAAAGGTATACCTTATCTTTAGTCATTTCCCTTTTATAAGTGAAGCACTATCGATCTGTAATTAACTGACACATGAAGAAAGACATTTTATTGTTTGTACTAATACCCGAGTATGTACTACAAAACAAAAGTAATAAGAGAATGTAGTCGCAATGCTTTTTTTATTGCAGACTATCTGAAATGCCTGTTCTTTACACGAAGAAAATTAGGTTCACGGAAAATACTGAAACTTCCTTTCCCCTCTCAGGATACGCATATCAAAGAAAATGTAATAATATAAACTCCATCTATTTTTTAAAAAATAAAGTTTGAACCCTTTTTTTCGCTTAGGATAAAACCTTTAAGGAAAATTAAATGATAAAATCCAGCTTACAGTAGGTACTATGTTCAAAAATTTATTTCAAACTGTTAAACAGTTTCTCCGTGATGCGATCACAACAGGCATCGCTTTCAATGTGAAGAAAGAAGTTATAAAAAATCTCTCCTCCCCTTAAAACGAAAATTTTCAAAAACGATGGAGCACTTGTCTACTTATTTTTAATGAGTTTATACACACCAAATATCATCTTCCTATCTTGGCGGGCTCGTGACATATTGCATTTTTTTAAACATAAATTTGAACCCCCTCTATCTCTTGCCACGATTCGCCATTGAATCAAAATAGTATGAACCAGCTCAAGGCAGGTACTATATTAAAAAATTCACTCCGAACTGTTCAACTGTACCCTCTGATGTGACCACAATTAACATGAAACATTGCTTTCAATGAAAAGAAAAAAAGTAGAGAATGCCGCCTTTTCCTCCTTGAAACAAAAATTTTCAAAAACGCTGGGTCTCGGGTACACTTGTTTCTAATGAGTAGAGAGAGAATTTTTTGGTGACACGCGAAAACGCGAAATGTATCAATTTTGTGCGAAAAAGTTGTGTACCTAAAATATATACTTTTTCACCATTTGTTAGGCCATATAACGCTCGCGATTAAACGCGAAATTCTGTCGAATTTGCGAAATTTGCAACAAGTCCCGATATTCCACGAAATTTACTCAAAAGTGACAATTTTTCAACGCAATGTGATGAAAATTCTCATTTTTGAGAAAACAGACCACTATGAATTTTTGAAATTTTACATGCGAGCTCCAAACGGTATCTACGAGTGAGTGGATAGTGTGGAAAGAGCGTTGCGTGGTATGTTAAATCAGCATTCAGAAATCGCTGGGAAGTATCTCCAACTAATGTCCACTCCTGTCCAAAATTATTGTCGCATGTCTAAAAATATGTTGTTGTAAGAATATAATTTGATACCGAATTTGCCCCGTATTTTTTACATTTTTAGTATGTGTATAATCTGCAAAGAAATGTACTTGGCAAATTTCACGTCAAAAGAGCAGTAAATAAGAACAATAAAACTGAAATAAAACTTTCTTGTCTATTTAGCAACATTTTGTTTCACTCATATTAATTTTCGTATTTATAATTCTTTCCCTATGAAATTTACCACAAATATTCATTTCCCGATTATACACATAGTATCAGTATTAGAAGTATCCTACAAAAGCATTATCAAATTATGTCTTACAAGAAGACAGTTATAGATATGCGACAATCATTTTGGACATGAGTGTACATATCATTTTCGAATGTTGATGTGGAGAGGGCTCTCTCTTCTTACAATGACATACTTACCGACAAAAGAACAAATTTAACACCAGAAAATATTAAAACAATGCTTAAGTGTTATTTGCATAAGTAAACTGTGAACACTAAGGTTATTTTTTCTATTAATGTTCTCTCTGTGTGTGCTTTTCCTTTTAATGATACTTTTATTCAGTGAGGATCCTTAGCGTTATTTTTTAAAAACTCAAATATTGTTTGATATAGTCATGCCTAAACTTATATCATGGTGATTCATGAGTGGAAATTAAGGTGAAATAAAAGGTAACTAATTGTAATTGCCACGGAAAATAGTGTTCTTACATTGAATTTTTATTCACGATTTTATCCCGCTTTAAGCGTATTTTTATAACGAAACTGCGAATATTTTATTTACCACAAAATCGTGTCTCTACTAATGAGTTTATACACCAAGTTTTATTTCTCTAACTTAACAACATCGTGAGATAGTCAATTCTTCGCATAGTTTTTGGCCCTCCGCTGCCCCCAATCTTAGAATAACACGATAAAAACCCAGTTCGACGTATGTGATAACTACATCCAAAAATTCATTTCAAACGGTTCAGTCGTTTTCTCGCGATGCGATCAGAAACAAGATCCTTTTCATTTTCATATAATAGATTATATCTGAAGACTCGCTGTAGAAAACAATATTAAGTGCCACCTTGAAATTGTTTCACTATTTCATTTTTTAAATACGTTTATGCCTTAGTTAGATTTTCATACACAGCTTCACTTCGTTACATGCTAGTTGTATTTCTGAGCAATAGTATTTTCTATTTTGTGATGCTTGGGCACAATTTACTATCTTTTGTCTCTACTTTTACAGTAACTATTGTTTTTGACACTTACACGGTTTTCTACAGCGAGTTTTCAATTGAACACTATTACAGCGAATTTGATCGAGCGCAAACAAATTTCGTTATGCATGATTTCCAAACTTTTATTTTATTTATTTACTTATTTTTTTTAATGGCATTCTGTTCTAGTGATATCTCTTGATAAATACATATTTTAAGCAATTCTGAAACTAGGCGTATACTAAGAAACACGATTCGTAAGGTTTATTACTTCAACCCAAATCTTAATTTTTGACGGGAAAATTTCAACAACCCTGAGTGCAAGTGACGGAAGAACTCAAGTAGCACCTTCCATAGCCTGTGTCGACAGTTACTCTCTCTCTCCTGCAAATAAACATGGATGGACATATGGTAAGAATTGCACGGGCCAAACAGCTGATTAGGGACCATCACGCTTTAGCACAACGCCAAAGGTGCCGCGAACATGCAACACGAGCCGCTGATGATCGGAAACATATGATATGAACGGATGAGTTATCGTTCATCTTGTTTCATACTACGGACAATGTTTGTGGCAGATGCCCAAAGAAGTGTGTGGTCCTCAGTGTTTTCTCCCAACCGTGAAACGGATTCTGTAATGTCGTGGGCCGCAATACTAGTTTTCAGGCGTCGTAAGCTGATGCTTACCGGTCGCATCACTGCCCGTGATTACGCTGCCATGTTCCAGGATGTTATTGCACCCGATCACACAACTGGAACTGTTGCGGCGTGGTTTGAGGAGCATCGAGATAACATTGAGCATCTCCTCTCCCCTACTCAATACAGGACCTGAACATAACTGAATATCTGTGGTTCGGTTTGGAGACACGAATCCGGCGCGTATTTCATTCTCCATCCTCTCTCACGGAATTAAATGATACACTGCACGAAAAATGGTGTAATATTCCACCTGCTACAATTCATGACTTCTATGCCTCCTTTCTACTTGGGATCAGAGCTGTTTATAAGGCCGAAACGTGGTCCAACGTTATATTAATCTGGTAAGTTGCACATTTTTAGGCATTTCCATTAAGCTGAAAAGAATTTGTATCTTCTTTGGGTGACGAAACATACGTACAGCCGATAGACATGAAACAGTCAATCACTAAGACATGTAACGTTGCTGCCATATTTGCATTCGGTTGGAATACAAGAGAAAACGGTATTGTCCAGTTTAAATCACAGTTTCTACAATAAACTTGGACAAAGGATGGTGAAGTTATACAACGATTGCGTAACGTCTCCGACGTCATTTTTTTAAAAGCAGGTAACAACCTATCTTCACTGTTATTCTTGCAAAAGCTAAGTTCTGTATTTTTGTTATTTTTTAAACAAGAAGTTAACACAAATTTCACTACAGTAAATGGTTTCTCAGCATTTTACACTGTATTTTATATACAAATTACCTATGAAATATGATAATTACTTTTGCCGATGATTGTACAATAAATTGTTGTCAAGGAAAAATTAATATTTTCCTCGCCTGAAAAAACCACAGCACACAGACATATGAAAGAAATTAATGACCACAAATATATACAGGGTGGCCCAAAAGTAGGTATACGCCCCTGCATTGATCAAGTATAACATTCTAGTTTATGGGTTTGTTTGCTTCGGTTGTTCCGAGCTTAAGATATAAGTAAAAACACATTAAGAAAAAAAAAAAAAACTAAGTCTACTTGATGGATAACAATAAGAAATGATATAAAATGCAATGAGCTTATCAGTATGGTACTGTATACCTAATTTTGGGCCACCCTGTATATAAAATATCTTCAAGTTTCATAAGTTTTGCACATTGGCATATTATGTCCATCGTTTGTAATGTGTAGTATAACACATCACTCAATACGTTCAAAGGATGACTTATAGCTGTCGCCACTATTCACAAATCAATATGATATTTAGGAAGTACTAACTTTCAAATTATACGTGTCACAATTTCGTAACAATCTGACGTTTAGTTCACAAGTTACAGAGTTTTGATAACAAAACCTAAGTTTCAAAACAATGGAAAAAAAAAATCTGAATTTCTTGTACTAATAAAGCATTACTTTATAATGGGGAAAAATACTATTCAAGCAAAGCAATGGCTTGACAAATGTTATTCGACTCTGCTCCATCCAAACAAATGGCGGAAAAGTGGTTTTGCTGAATTAAAACACGGCCGTACAAACACCGAAGATGCTGAACGCTCTGGTCGCCCAATTTCGGCAACTGTTTCAGAAAACATAGAAGTTCACAAAATAGTTTTGGCCGATTTTAAAGTGAAATTGCGTGAGATAACTGACATCTTAAAGGTATCACAAGACAGTGTGTTCACCATTTTACATGAATATTTGTCCATGAGAAATCTGTTTGAAGTGGGTACAACGCTTGCTTACAGTCGACCAAAAACAGCAACGCGTCGACGATTCAGAGCGCTGTTTGGAGCGGTTTCAGCGCAATAAAAAGGACTTTTTCATGCGGTATGTGACAATGGATAAAACATGGACGATCGATCAGTACACGCCAGACTCAAGTCGACAGTTAGCTGAGCCGGACACCAACCGGTGGAAGCAGCCCAAAGCGACTAAAAACGCAAATGTCAGTTGGTAAGGTTTTGACTTCCGTATTTTGGGATGCGCATGGTATATTTTATTCATAGATCATCTTGAGAAAGGAAGAATCATCAATAGCGAATATTATATGGCGTTATTGGCGCGTTTGAATGAAGAAATTAAGGGAAAAAAGAAAAAAAAAAAAGACTCCAAAACGAAGAAGACAAAAAGTACTCTTTCACCAAGGCAATGCATTGTGTCACAAGTCGATCGCAAAAAGGACAAAACTGCACTTTGAACTGCTTCCCCATCCACTGTACTCTCCGGATCTGGATCCCTGCGACTACTACCTGTTTGTAGACCTAAAAGAAATGGTCCAGGGGAAGAGATTTGGCTCCAATAAAGTAGTGATTGCCGAAACTGAAGTCTATTTTGAAGCCAAAGATAAATCGTTCTACAAAGCATCAAAATGTTAGAGAATCGTTGGAATGAATGTATCACTCTTGAAAGAAACTCTGTTGATGAATGAAGTCGGATTTTGCCTAAAAGTTGTTATGTTATTAGTCATCCTACGAACTTATTGAGTGATGTGTTATGTCGTGTCCCAAGCAACTGAACTCAGTCTATTTTTAAGCACCGAATGTGATTTGAGGTAGTGGTACTTTGTGCAGCGCTGCGTTTTGTGTTGACCTGGCAGCCACAAAGGTGAAGGAGTGTAATAATCTAATTTGAGAGCTTTTGTTTTACCAGCTAAAAAACACTCATTGTGAGAAAAGAGGTAGCAGTTGATCACAACATAGCAACCAAATGGTTCAAGAAATTTTGCTCGGGTTGTAAGAGTCTCGTCGATCAGCCAAGATCAAGCAGGTAGAAAATCATGCGATTCTGAGACTGGGGCCAGCCATAGAAGAAAACTCGAAGACTAGCTTTCAAAGGTTATCAGGTGAGCTCAAATATCCATTACGTAAAAGATACGACTTGTCTAAGCGTAGAAATTTTATACAATTTATATTCAAATCTACTTACTTGCCAAGATGTTCTACCCTTCCTAAACAGGTAGAAAAGCAGTAGTTGTATGCTATTATTATGGACGGGTATAAACTTTGAAAATCCAATACAATCACAGGATCTGTATAAAATCTGAAATCAAAAGAAACAATCACAATTTACAACTACCCATAAAAAATTGTTAAATACAAGTACGTACACCTTAATAATAGTACAAAGCATCTCATTGAATCATGTCGGAATAGATCATGGATTATTCAGAGTGTTGGAATGACACTTTGACTTGAAATACTTCCTAGTATATTTGTCACATCTATTATACAAAACATATTCGTAACAGCATTAATCAAAACTATTTCATTGTCACCTACTTACTACTTGCATTATCTTGTGATTGGAAACACATATGTAATAACGAAGTGCCTTCAGGAAGAATAGGAAAAATACAGAAATATTTATCTTCCCATCCCGACCCATCTGTTTGTAATTGGTAAAAGATCTGAATTTATAGATAGATATTGAGGTGTTGAACTCATTAGTCCACACCAGTTAGTATATAGAAATAAATGTAAGTCAGTCAGTTGATCTGTTAGCTTTATCCAAAATTTGGTATTTCCACAGGAATGATTTATGATGAATTCAGTGAAATAAGTAAACAGTTACATGACAAAGTCAGATCAACGTATAGTTCGTAAGATGTTTAAATTAGTAAATTATTATGGAACATTATTCGTTACCAATCCTCTAATTTATACATATTTCCACAATTCAGCATATTTTAAATAATAATTTCCCTTACCCTTCAAAGCTTAGGTCAATTACTACAATTGTGATTACGTATTAGGAATCGTATTTGTGTAGGACCCGAATCGTATATCCAGTCCATTTATGTCCTTTTGCATGTAACTTCGGTATGCATAACCAATTCAACTACGGTTTTCGGTAGCTGCTAGATAAAAGCTATTTATACGTCACATAAAATTGTATTTATAACCCACTACAATTAGACGCAAACAAGTTACTGATCTTTCAAATTTTCATCACATATGCGCCAGTGATCAGAGATAAAAGTACCAGAGAAACCAATTACAATGAGGGGTAAAAATGAGCAAAATTAATTAAAGATTCACTAATGAATAAAATAAAACTTACATACAAATTGCTGCTTGCACTTGAAAAAGTGACACTTACTATGCAAGGAGTGTTATTTTGATCGTTGGTGAAACCTTTTAATGTTGTTTCTCTAAAGAGTATTGTTCAAATTATTTTTCGTTTGTATTGTAAATTTAAATTGGTTAATTCATTACAAATAACCAAAAATATGCATGGACTTGGTACACTTTTCCTGGGAAGCATTCAATTTCTACCATAATAATTAGTAATTAAGAATATAAAATATCCAAAATATGAGAAAATTAAAATGTTCTTTCTATACTAGTAACTCTTACTGAATAAGGCGTTTTAAGCAACGCACCTAGTTGTTAGTTTTCCAACAAAAAATATTTTAAGTCAGTATAGCATACCTTGATTCAGGCTCCATTATTAACGGCAGACTTCCAGGAGCTCTCATCCTTGCACGTTGCTGAACACTTGGAGATACAGGAATGTAGTTCAGAGGCTTAGCCAAGCGAAGCATCATGGACTCAACTCGAAACTGTAACCAAAACGAACAAATTTAAGAATTCATAATAACAGCAAACTATTACTTCTTTTCAACATGATACTAATAAAGTGTAAATAAACTTCAAATCAGCAATTCACAATTTGTTTGTGTGACTGGAATGGAACAAATATATGGACTGTTTCAAATCAACAGGGAATACAACGCTGTCATATACAAAAAATGTATAACATTAGGAAGAAAGAAAGAAAGAAAAGGAGACAAGAATTTTAGTAATGATCAAAAAATGAATCAAAAGATTGCGATCTTGGTCAATAATTAGTTTTTTGACCAGGGGCCACAAAATTTTTGAAGACCCTAAATCGAGTATTCGTATTTTCTAAGGAATAAGCACATCATACTGAGTTAAGTGATAGTTTGGGTTTGGCTACACTATATGTAGTTTCCAGACATACGGCGCGAAAGAAATTTTTGCCTGAAATATAGTGGATCTTGGACCAGGGCCTACAAAATATTTTTGAACGGCCTCTAAGTTTTCGTATTTTCTACGAAATAAGCACATCATACTGAGTTAAGTGATAGTTTGGGTTTAGCTATACTATAGGTAGCTCTCAAGATATAAGGCGTACAAGACAATTTTTGATTGAAATATATTGGATCTTTTGATCCAAAAAGTGCATTCTCTTTCTCGTTTGAACCCTCTCTTGCAAATGTATGTACCAATACATTCTATCTATGGACGCAGTATAATGTACATAATTATATTATTATTATATTAAAAATGCTTCTCAAAATGCAACTAACTTCTATCGAACTTTTTTAGTCAACTATTTATGCAATGAGACTAGGAATCAATTAATTAACCAATAACAGCGTTCAACACAGGATTTGTAACGGACACAACAGCAACTGTTGAATAATTTTAGGTCGCTGGACACGAAAATGATAATGGCAAACTTCTTGATTCCAAGTTACAGAGGAATTATGGGGAAAATTTCGAGAATAAAGGGGAATTAACATATTTTTGCCATCTCCAGGATGGAACTCCCAAGATGTACACAAATCTATATATTTTTCACAGCAAGTATACTAAGACCTTCATATTTATATTTATTCACGGAGTTCATGCCACTTGGAAATTTTACGGAAATAGGATGGAAAAAAAAAAAGGAGAGAGAGAGAGAAGTTCTTCTGAATCAACTCCTGAAAAATTCTTAACAGAAACAAATGTATCTTCGTTTTATTTATGAATGGCATAGCCGTGACAGAACGGTAAAACAATAATAGAAGTAAAATAAATAAATAAATAAAATACATAAAGAAGTAAAATAAATTTGCCTCGTCGATCGATCTGATACCTAGAAAAATAACGTATTATATTCCGTTTGTTAATCCGAACAAAATAATTCTTCGTCACAGCTTTAGAAACACTTTTCTCGCCCTTCTACTCTACTTGTGTAAATTTTTCCTTTGCTGAATAAACTTTGTGGCATAATTTACAGTACGAATGTCCTAGTATACGTGGCTATACGAAACGTAAAGATTTTTGAACATTTTGTGAGTTCCCGTATGGAAATCCCAAAAACATACGTTTCAACATTGCTTTAGAAACACTTTATTATTATTATTATTATTATTATTATTATTATTATTATTATTATTATTATTATTATTATTATTATTATTTCCCTTGGAATGAAGTGGGATAAACGTTTCGGACAAGAACAAACCGAAGACCCTAGTATACGTAGCTATGAAAAAATGTGACGAATTTGTGGACGTCTTGGGAGTTCCGTCATGAAAATCGGAAAATACATTAATTTCTTTTTGTTCTCGAATTTTTCACTTTTTTCTCTGTAGTTTCAAAACAAGAACAAATCTCGTCTTTCCACTGCCATTTCCGTGTGCAGCATCTTAAAATTATCCAAAAGTGGTTGTTTATATGTATCAATTACAAAAACTTGCTAAAATTTGTAGAACAGCGTAATCAAAGGGACAAAATGCAATACAATATTACGTTCTTTCTCGTTCACATAATATATTTAGAAAAGAAGGTCCATTTTCGATATTCATTCTACTCATTTTCTAATATATTGAATAATCAGCAGATTTACAGAAAAGGTAAGTAAATGAATGTCTTTACGTTGTTAAATATTAGCGAAGGAGATAAATGGTCTATACGAAAATACATGTAACAAAATTTATCAAAACTAATTGTTCATAATTAAGAAATTTCCAGAAATTCCAGCTTTTCATTCTGCTTTTAACTTCTGTTTTGATTTTTTCTTCTTCGTCACATTAAGTATCAAAACTAGAATAAATGACTTTTGAATTTATCAGTCCAATTATACAAAACCAACTGAGATACAAAAAAACAAGAACATACTTCAATACATATTTTTTAAAAGAAGAATGTATTATCAGAGGTGATTTTACGAACTAAAGAGTTAAATACAAAGTATTGACAATATTGCTATAATTCTTAAATGTCATTAATGGTAGAGTAAATACTAGTCACATAGCTCTAATGTAATAACCCTCCATATCTACAACTTTCGGCAACACCCCTCTGAAAGGCACCTTCAGTACGTCAATCTTTGTCGACGTTTCGCAGTAATGCTTTCCGTGAAGAATACTATTTCCTATTGGCGAGGATGTCGCATCACACGGACTCATCCAGAAATACTGTGAATGTTCATGCACCTACCATCTCGACTTACACAGATCTTGCAGTGCGTTAGCTGTGTGACACCTCCATTGTCATGAGCAATGATGGGTTTCGTTGTCAGCAGTGCCGCTGCTTCTCCTGAATGAGAGACGATCATGTTGCAAGAAATTGCAATAGAAGGGTGCATCGACCCTCTGGTTTTGGAAGTGGAGATCCAGGCTGCTTCCACTCATGAGATTGCAGCTTCAAGCATGGTTTACAAAAGTGAATGAGCCCAATTTTCGTCCGTAGTGATGACTCATCCTAGGAAGTTTTCTCACCTTCCTTCTTGCAGCGGTGCAGCGAGGCCAATGCAACTGTATAGCGCTCCCATGTTTGTACAGCGGTGAACTGATGTGCACCGCGCTACAATTTTTGTGGAACCCAAGATTGTTATTCAAGATGTGGAGCACGGCTTTGAGGCATGCGCCTACCAGAAGGAAAGAAAAGAAGCTGAATAGTGTACTTACCAGTTTAGAGTCGTCCTGAATGAGGGCTATCCTCAACTGTATCCATGCCTTCGTGGAACACTTTCATTCATCGGATCACTCTCTAATACGATAATGCTTCGTTATCACGTACTCCACGCGGTCTATGAACACAGTCCTATGTATCCGACCACGTGCCACATCAATTTTGATCTACCCCATTTCTGTAAACATTTCCTTAGAGCGCTTGAAATCTCCGCCTCTACTTCACAATACTGGAATATTTGCCTGAATAAGACATAGCAATTCTCATTTGGCACATACTGTTCCGTTGTAAAATGAAATGAAATCTTTGAGTTTTACGTCCCACAATTATGCCGGTTAGACTAAAGGAGCAGGTGATGATGAGTAATGAATGAAATGGTGGAATGAAGAAAGTGGGAGGAAACGGGAGAACTCCGAGAAAACCCACGCACATGGTGTGTGTCCACCACAGTTCACTTTGCGGGGGCTGGGATCGAACCCGGGACCCCAAGCACCAGAGGTGAACGCTCTACCACTGAGCCACCGCGGCACCGCTGTTTCGTTGTCACCTACCGAATACCTATAGCTATCTGATTCGTTCTCTCGCATGACAGCAATGTTGTTCTACTTTTATCTAGCCAATGTACAAAATCATTTAAAATTTTGAAGACAGATACACTTTTATGAATAGCATGATTTTTTTTTACACATATTCATACATTTGACAATTTACACAATGACCCTTACCTGCGATCCGCGAGACAGCACTTCATAAAACTGAATACCGAAGAGTCGAGCCAATTCTGAGGTACGACCAATGAAGTCTAACTGATCAAGAAGCTTTGCAATACCCTTAACTCGTAGAAGGTAATGTTCAACTGTCCTCCATCTACAAATACAGAATAAACAAATATTTTTAAAAAGTACAATATGATAAAGAAATTTTGACTTTGTCACGATATTTACGAGGATATTTTCTGTACATTGTACGAACATCGACATTATCCTCAAAGTCTTTGGTGAGTTATCAATGACAAACGCTAAGGATCAGTAACAAATTATGTACATATCTTGCTTGATTTCCAAAACAGGTATTCATTAAAATATATATAGAAGTCACCAGAAGAAAGAAACCTTTAGGTTTAACACAAATGGCAAATGATGTGTACAAAGATTTATGGCACAGAACTGGTATGCTTTACTTTCTTTCAACATTTTCGGCATACATATCCAAGCATTTATCATAGTGTGATACCAAGTTTTCTGTAATACGTCATTACATTCTTCTGCCGCCAATATGACAGCATCTTTTCGGTCCATCAGGGATAGGAAAAATGCTTTCCGGAAAGGAGGAACCTTCTGCTGTAGCATGCAACATATTTACCTACGAATCCTCAATTTGACCCAAGAAGTAAGACGGTACACTAAAACATGAACATGAACATACCGAGTTGTGAGCTCCAACCATGTGCGGCAAAACTGAGAATTCTGCCAACTGTGATAAGGGATGCACGCACCATTTCTTGTTTATTATATAAATATGTAGTTTTCAGTGGTGTTTTCCTTTTCTTTTCACTTATTTTTCACGCAACTTACCCTTCTTTTGCTTCATCCTTGAATTTTCCTACTGTTATTGACGTTTGCGAATAAGCAGATGAAAATTACAACCTTAACATATATATACTTACTCCTATCTATGGTAACCAAAATATGTATGAACAGCCCTGTTCAAAAAACCAAGCCAATCACGTATTTCAAAAAGTCCTGCATTCTTTTTTCATACATTATTATAACAAAATATGGTTAACGTACCTATGTAAATTTGTTCTATGGTTCCACCAGAACGTCAGGGTTTTAAATGAATGAAGAGGCAGTCTTTGATGCAGAACATGGTAAAAAACATTTTCAAATGTGTAGCTCTGAAGAGACACCTACAGGAGAGAAAATATCTGTATCACCTTTTGAAGCAAGACAGGAAAAAATATAGCCTTCTAAGTAACACGTTAAGTTTCATTCCGTTCATTATTTATTTATGGAATTAATATTTTTAGATCGCATTAAAAAAAAAAAAAAAAAAACCTCAAAACATGAGCTCTCCGAAAGTATTCGATGTGCCAAATATTGTTTGCAGTTAGGAAAGAGATAATTTGTCACAACTTTTTTTTTTAAGCTTTCACTCGTTTATTCCCTTTTCTCCTACGAAAATACCCCACAAAATCCTAACCCTGTTTGTTTTATTTTATAACTGCAAATATTACTTAATTGTTTACGTAGATATTTATGCTCAACGTATTACATGCATTCCCTTATTGGGTTTTTTAAAAAGGCACTGTTTTATTACGATCATCAAAGCAACGAAAGAAACGAACAATAATAGTGCAAAATTCGGAAATATAGGATAGTATTTGGGACTGACACTATTTGGTACAATTTAATTTCTACCCCTCATGCTGATTATGGAACAAATTGAAGGTGAACGCAAAATGTAACTCATTTGCAAGGTACTTAGTCTTAATTACTACTACGAGAGATCAAAATTCTCCTCTTTTATTACATTAAACTGGAAGATTTTGTTCTTTTATTAACTATGAAGAAAATGAAATTCATTCCTACCTCATGGCGCATAAGACGCCAGACATTAAGTACTATGCGCCCAGCCAATTTTAACTCTGCTAAGAAATCTGCTGCACCATCTTGCTCAGCCGATTCAGGAAAATAGCTTTCGTTTCTAGCATTTGGTATTCGTGAAATAAGAGGACATAAGTTTTCATTTAGTTGATATGCTCTTTGCAGAAGATATCCCCATGAAAGCATCTCTACCTAAAAGAAAACCACATATCTTACTTTCTTCTGTTAAGATTTAATACATACAGTATGACTAATTATAATTTGGATTTTCATTAATTTGAAAAAAAAAATCCTTTTCGAGTGATCAATGACATCAACACGTTATTTAAAAGTATTCGAACAATTTGATCACACTGTGTTATAACTTTAAAAAAATTATTGTTAATAAAGACGATGAAGAGAAACTAAAAAAATAAGTGTTATGACTTATCTCTATGTTATTACAAGCCAGGTGAACTAAATTCAGAAGCTCCCGGCGTGCAAAAGCTGTGAAACATAGCTTCTGTTGTTGGCCTTCTTGCCACTAAATTTCGTTCAAGTCCAGTCAGTACTTACTAAGAAATAAAGTACCACACACACACATACATATAGAGTGAAATAATAAGCTCCCGTATACTTACGTCGGGAGCTAATAATGCAAATAACACAGTACGAACTGGAGAAAATGTTTGTTAGTGTCTAAAGTAGGTGTTCCCGTAAAACAAGGGTATTTTCAAAAGATCCATTCTTTTGTATAGTTTGAGAGCTACTGGAAAAAAAAAAAAAAAAAGTTTCTAACAAAACAAGTACCTACTAGCTGTAACTGAAATTAACTGTAACCCTAAATACAGTACAAGATTTCATGCCAATTAACTATCTATCTAATTGCTAATCCTATTACTTTCGACTTTGAAGATAATTTTTATACACTTTAAGCCTTTCACTTTTAAGTTGCATTTTTAAGTTCTTATTTTTGTTTTTATATTCTGCAATTTATTTTACCATGAATTCCGATCATTAGTTATAAAAAAATGACCAAAAATACAATAAAATTATTACTATTAGCTTACAAGAATCCAATCTTGGTATATCTCCAAGTATAACAGGAGAATACTTTCAGACGGAAATGTAAGGAACTGTTCTGCATTTAGAATGCTCTTTCAATCATCAAATTTAAAGTGAGGTTTCATAAGCAAATCAATGTTTTTACCCAAACACAAAAAGGAAGTAATTTTTTATGTAATGTAAAAAATGTAATGTAATTTTTATAGGAAAGAATAGCTTACTCGCATACAGACTTAGAAGAATAGAGTAAACTGAACACTATTTTCGCATATCATGCATCACATTATAATTTTATTTATTTAATAAAACCTATTAACTTCGCTGCTAACTTGAAGCAACATTATATTTATGCTGTTAATGATAAATGATGTAACTTGAACATACTAATTACCTACAAAGAGGTACGACATATTCTTTATTCTTTCCTCTTTTCCACCTATAGCGACTTCCGCAGATACAATCGCCGGTTCAGAGAAATATTCGGAACATACAATGTCTCAGCCCATCTAAGCAGCGAAAAAGGAAAATCCCCTGTTCCTTATCTAGAAACGTCCCAGAACATCCTTTACTATTATACGTTTCGAGATAAATGAGCACAATACTAATAGACAGAGAAGGAAAACTGTCCATTAAAGGTAACTTCAAAAAATGGTGGCATTGTTTATCGTTTTTATGTCTATTGTCAGAATATGTACCGACTGCAAGATTCGTATAACATTCAAGCCGTTCCTAAATGAATAATAGAGAGCTTTAGCTCTTTCGCTATTTAGAGGAGTTGAGACACTCGCAAACTTATCTGCACCTAACGTCACATATGAAAACAAAAAAGAAGTAAAGAATATACCGTAGCCTATCATAGATAAATAGTATGTTGAAATAACATTTATATTTCAGAAATAATTTTTAATATACGTACTTCTACACTAATAAATAAAATAATGTGTATGTGTGTTATAAGATTTTTGCATAGAAATGAGTCACCTAAAGCCACCATATTTTGTACATTATCTTCACCAGATCTAATCGCGTACGAAGCTATATTTCGATTTTCGACTCGAGTGAGAATTGGGGGGACAGTTTAAAATACGTATATGTACAGTGAACTATGCTCTATCTCAGACTAGTTGATAGGAAAACAGGAAAACTCCCCTACTCTTCCCCTCTTTCTCACCGCAAGAGCGGAAAGCAGGTGTACTACCCCTGACAGGGAAGGAAATGTTTGAGACATTCAGTATTGTTTAAAATCTAAATTTTCCACTTCACTACGTGCGCACTTTCTGTCGATGTGAGGGAGTTTGCTGTTCCTTTTAGCTACTCTTAACACACCCATCATTCACAATTTCCATTAATATCCTCCTCCAAAATCTATAGATAAATACATAACCAATTTTAAAACACTTTTTACTGACTCTTTACAAAGCAGTGGCGTCTATCGGGTGAAATGTCAGTGTGATAAAGTGTATATAGGTCAAACAAAAAGGAACATTTGTACTAGAATAATTGAGAACGTTCGTATCTCGGAATCCGCAACAGTTATCCTGTCTAGCAACACATCTTAGAGATTATAACCATCCTATCGTGGAATCATGTTTGATTGAAAAAGCAAAAACAGCAACGGAACGAAAAATTAAAGAATCATATTATATTCACAAAGAAAGGCCATCACTTAACCTGGATAGAGAAGAAATAAATATTATCTGGAGTAATCTTTTCACTACATACTTTCACCATTTGGAAAGCAAGAACAGAAAACAGTGAACAGCAGTGTACATTGTCGGTGGGTTTCCATTCCCGTGAGTTTTAATGTTTGACAGATTTTTTTTTTTTTTTTTTTTTTTTTTTTTGCGTATCCTAACCTTTTAACCATTTTTTAACCATCCTTCATTTTTTTTAAATCCTTTTTGAAGTCCACCACAGGCTGATGAAGGAAGTAGCATCTTCCGAAAGGGCTACCTGTTGCATGTAGAAGAAAATTCTGATACATATTTTTTGCGGTGAGTAATAGCCTTTCCGCTTTTGATCATTGAATATAATCACCACTCGCAATAGTGTGATATTGTTTATGTATTTTATAGGCCTAATAAATATTGATTTGGTCGTTTAAAAAAAAAAAAGAAAGTATAACAACGCTTGTTTATAAACCAAACTTATGCTGATTCTTTTATTTGATGTTAGAAAGGGGAGAGAGCTATGAGGAATCACTGACATATATTTCCACTGTAAAGAAACAAAAATAGTTGTATATTCGATTGGACATCGAATACGTGGAATATTGCTGTGAAGATTGTATGAATTTAGCGTTTGTGAAGACTGTAGTGTGTGAAAACAATGTAGTGCTTATATATATGCAGTATGGAGTGTATTAGTGGATGTATCTGTAATACATACAAAAATATATTTATTTATTTGTAACGTGTTTTTAGTGTTAAGAAAGATTCCAGAATGTCTTCCAGTTCCGTGATAAAACATAAACGCGGAAAAGCTTTGAGAAGTGGTGAGAGGCGCTGCGTTTTGATGTGTTGAATTCTTTGAGAGATCATCATTCTCATTTAAATGTAGAACAATAGGTCGACATAACTGCAATACAGACAGGGGTGGGACAAGCAACTGTATACAGAATCCGACGGGAGGCCAAATTTAATGAAAATAAACTGAAAAGTCCAAAAAAGACGCGCAAAAGCATTTCCCTGCTTGAAAAATACGATGATTTTCCGAAGTCGGTTATTCGATCGAAGGTATATCAGTTCTTTTTCCGAAATGAGTTCCCAACGTTAGATAAAATTCTGTCAGCAATAAACACCGATATTACCTTCCACTTTTCTCTCGTGCAACTTTGCACACAGACTATTAAAAGTTATGAAATTTAAATACGTGTTGCGCAACAGGAAAGGTTTCATAGTTGATAGGGATGATATTGTGATCTGGAGGAGAAAGTCTCTCTGCTTAATTAAAAAGTTTAGGGAGGAGGGTAATTACAGATTTATTACCTTGGCGAGACGTAGGTAAATGCTTGTCACATCGTGACAAAAGTAATGGTGGATGAAACTGTGAAGTCTAAGAAAGATGCCTTTCTCGTTGGACTTTCCACTGGACTTAAGAATCCTTCAGGTAAAGGCAAAATGTTAATTATTGTACATATGGGAAGTTGTCAAGACTTTGTTACCCAGGGTAAGTACATATTCGAACAAAAGTCCATAAAAACTATCACAAAGAAATTGATGACACAAAATTTGAAAGCTGGTTTCAAAACACTTCCACATCTGGAATCAAATTCTGTAATAGTAATGGACAATGCGCCTTATCAGAGCGTGAAGATAGACCGTATTCCCTCTATGTCTTGGAGGAAGGAGAGAATAAAAAATTGGTTGCAAAGTAAAAATATCGCGTATGACGATTCTTTTGTCATAATGGAATTAATTAACCTCATATCTTCTGCAGTGAAAAATAAAGTAACAAGTATAAAGTGGACGAAATGGCAGCTAATTCAGGAAGGGAAGTTCTAAGATTACCTCCGCACCATTGTACGCTTAATTCAACTGAACTTATTTGGAGTCAAGTGAAGGGACATGTGGCATGCAATAACAAAAGTTTCACATTGAGAGAGGTGAAAACACTGTTAGAAGAAGGAATAGAGATGATAACTCCTGAAAAGTGGAGAGACTGCGTCCAACATGTAATAGACAAGGAGGAAACGAAATATTGGGAACTTGATACGCTTGCTGACGGAATGGTCGAAAAATTCATCAACCTTGATGAAAGTGAAAAAAATATCGATAGTATGCACGTAGAGCCTCTAGATTCGACCGACTGAAAGGGTAAGTACTCAACATTATTTCTTTTGCATTGTCTTTTACACAACCCAATTAACTGATCTTGCTTTTTTTTTTTTTTTTTTTTTTTTTTTCAATATGCTATTTCAAATCTTGTACTTTTCGTTGGTCCTACGGTACCAATGTCTGTTTCATCAGTCATATAACTTGTTTCACTGTAATTACTCATGGCTACATTTCACGGAAAGCGGTACTGTTTCTGAATATTAACATTTGCATTTCCTATTCCTCCTCAGAGAAGCAAAAAAGGAATAAATATATATTAAAGAACATTGTTCTATTCAACTTAAATTATGTTATAGATCAGTGGTGTCCAATTATAATAAGCCTGAGGGCCATAACTGTCTTTACTAGTAAGGTGGAGGGCCGCAGCTAATAATAATAATAATAATAATAATAATAATAATAATAATAATAATAATAATAATAATAATAATAATAATAATAATAATAATAATAATAATAATAATAATAATAATAATAATTATTATTATTATTATTATTATTATTATTATTATTATTATTATTATATATTATTATTATTATTATTATTATTATTATTATTATTACACTACAAAAGAAAAATATAAAAAATATATTTGAAATTTAACATTCCTATTCAATGTGACTAATGAGGATGACTAGCAGCGTTTACAAGGGCTTTGGTATCTACATCCATTCCTCTTGTAAAAGATGTAACCCGCAGATGTAAGAGAGAAGAATCTCCAAGGCAGCTTCTGGAGCGATTCTTTGCAATTTTCATGGTGGAAAATGCACTTTCGCACAGATAAGTACTACCAAACAGTGACACTATTTTCCAACACAACACACAAAAGCTAGGGAAACGTTTGTTAGAAAGTAGTCTGAAAAATCTACTCCTTTCTTTGTTCTTGTCTCAAACAATGGGTCAGACTGAAAGTCACAAATTTCGAGCTGTAAGTTTGGAGCTTGTTCTTCGATGTTTATTGTCAATGCATTAGTAAATAATGCTATGCAGTTTTTTTAATTTGTCAAAATCTGAGAATCTCGCATTAAATCCATTCATGATACTCTCGATGTTTCTACAGAACTCAGAAAAATTAAACGCTTCCTTTTCAAAATCTAATGTCAGACGGTTGCAGCTTGGAAAGTATGCTAAATTGTGTTTATCACAAGAAGTGGTGTATTTCTTGCGCGCTATGGCTTCTAGGCAAAGTTCGAGGAAGAAAGGGTCTGATTTAAAAAGCTAGATCAAATATAAATTCGTTCATTGAAGTAATCGCCCCTTTCAGCAACGGTTACATTACTGACTCCAGTGTTGTCTTGGATGCCTGCTCCTTTTTGTTGTATAGAAGCGCTAAATGGATGCCTTATTCCGAAAGAAGAGTGGAAACATTAAATGAATGAATGAATATAAATTAAAATATTATCAGTTATAACAATCGTAAATCATGAAAGCTTTGTGGGCCGCAGGAAATGGTTTGGCGGGCCGCATGCGGCCCGCGGGCCGCCATTTGGACAGCCCTGTTATAGATTGACAATACTTTCACTTAATATAAAAAAGATAAGTGACAAAGGACGGTGTAAGTATTGTTTTATATACCCGTTAACATTTTAAGCAGCAAGTAATTGTAATATGAAAAATAACTAGTAAATACCACAACGAAGAAATGAGAGTTCCTAGGGGCAACAATACAATAGGCAGTGGACTGCTGGAGAAAGGGGAAACGCAGTTTGGCAAGCAAAAATAACTAATAGGAAAATAGTATTAAACATTATTTTCAGTTGCTTTAACTTGAATCCCTATTAGGTTATTTGTAATTGACTCGCATTCTTTTTTTCTTTTCGTGTATACAGTATGATAACTGTTTTCACGGAAAAGAGCAGGCCAGTAGCCAGCACAAAAACGTAAAGGGGGCCCGGTAGAATTTAGGGGGAGGAGAGATCCAATCATATTATTGTTCATCAACATATATTGCTCATTGCAAGTCTACCGTGGAATTTTAGGGAAGCCAGTAAAAATTTAGGGGTGTCCGTTCCCCTAGAACCCCCCTGGGTACGGGCCTGAAAAGGAGTCGACACACTTTTTAGTTTTCTTGTCATATGTTGATATATTTTTGTTGCCATATGTCACGGAGGAATGGGGGCTCAGTGGTAAATTACTTACTTCCGGTCCGATCCTTGGTCATGTGAATTCGTGACTAATGACATCGTGTCAGTGAATTTTCTCGGGGTTCTCCCTTTGCTGTTACTTTCCTCTTCCACCAATTCTTCCTTATCATTCATTTTCAATAATCATAATCTTCTTTAATCTATGGCATGCGTGTGAGACGTTAATTAAAGATGCCCTTTTAATTTTTCATGCATATGTGGCTGTATTAACAAAAAAGAAACCTGATAAAATTATCGTGCCGACACAGTAAGTTGTGTACAAGGTCCAACCCTACCATCAGTTGTAATATGCACTCAAGTAGCAGTTATAGTCCGCTATTCCAACGCTTCTGCATGCCCCGCCATTTGAATTAATGAGCATACTTAAACTGAGTTGACGGTTATTTGTTAATCCGTTTTGTTTACTCTGTTTAATGTGTTAAGAACCAAGAAGTATGTACACGATAACATGAGAGTTTCCACCCGTTGTTTACACACTTTAAAAAAAAAAAAAAAAATCTACATATAAGCGCATGGGAGCTTGTATTACTAAAGGGAACAACAACACAGCCCCCGTCTGAAACAGTAGACGGCTAGCAGATGGGTGGTGGGGATATAAGTTCCTATCAACTTGTCTGAGATAGACTTTACATTAGCTGCGAGATAGGGAACCCAAGCATTTTTCCTGTTCTTCAGTCTTAAGAGTTCTTTTGCATTAACATTATTCTCCCCGTGCGAATAACGGGTATTTCAACTAAAATAGTACAACACAAACTAATACGCAGCTAACAGTTAGTTACTGTATTGGAAGTAATTTTCAGGGTGTCCACACAATTTGACGAAAAAATCGCTGACTTTTTCCTGACTTTCCATGACGAAAGTTCCAGATTTCCCTGACCACTGAATAATTTAAAAATACAGAAAAAAGAAAGAAACTCCATATAGTTGGCCCCGTATAGCTTCTACCCTCCATATAATTGGCCTTGTTCTCTCTTCGTTTGTTTCTTTTTTCTTTTCTTTTTTTTTTTTCAATTTTCTTTAATCCAAAAGCATGTAAATTTACAAATAGTATATACATTAGGTGATATTAATTACATATTACACAAAATGTAAAGCTACAAAGTGTGCAGTATACAGAGTATTTAAGATATGAAAAAATTACACATTATAATACCAATTACTAAGCATTATAACTCTATCCATCACGACTCTGGAAATCACTAAAGAAATAATAAACACTTCTGACCAGAGTATATACACTTGTTTATTAAAAACTAAATTACAGTGTAACGGTTTCGACAACTTAACGTTGTCTTCATCAGTTAGTGTCTGATGAAGTGTTTATTATAGCATTATAACATTGCTTATAATACAGGGATGCAAATAAAATTTTACTAGCCCACGAAAAATGCAACTAATCCACATCCCACAATAGAAATAATTTACTTACGTTCAGTATGATATTAAATACTCGCCCGCACTGATGAATGAGTAAGCGAGTGGTTATTTCCATCCCTTTATAGTAATAAACAGTTCATATATGATTTTACTGATCACAAAGGAAAACATTATGTAAAGCATACCTTTGCCGGTGCAGTTGTTAAATGTAACCCATTTAACAACTTGTTTTCATCCTTTCTCACATGGTTTTCTTCTCATTGATCTGAATATTCTTCTTGTCTCCGCAGTTTAACTTTCTTCCCTTCTTCCTCCAGCTCTTTTAGTTGTTGCTGAATCTTCCGTTTCTCTCTCAAGCGTTCATTTCTCTTTTCTTTTCCAAATACACCTGATATTGTCTCATTGAACTTCTCACTGAATTTATTATACCTCTTGGAATTGTTGATCCTGACGATACACAGAATCACATACGCTAAATTGAGTCACCAGAGATTCTTTTTGTAAGTTCTCAACAATGAGATTTTTGTTTATTGAAAAACTTTCACCAAATGCGTTTCCGTGAGAGAAGATGAAATACAGCTTTATAACAGACCTAAGTCAACGAGGTCCTTCTCATTTCCTAAGAGTAAGTATTAAAAAAAAAAAAAAAAAAAAAAAAAAAAAAAAAAAAATCATTGAAGTGTTCCCTAAATCCTTCAGTTTGAGCTTTCACTGTGAGCTGGAGATATTGTTTCTTCACGTTCTCAGCTACTTATCTTGATATCCTCATGGTACCATGCAATTCTTCTAGAACAGCGTCTACTCTTTTGAGCAAATATGCCAGGACGCAGTTAGATGTGTTTCTCGCAGAAAATTAGTTTCAACGACTATTTCAGAGAACACTGTCTACCTCAATACCATCATTGGGAACACCCCATTTTGCATCCAGTAATCCAGTAACGCTAAAGAAATTAACCCTACTTCATAAATTCAGTAATTGAACAATGGATGTAAATCGATTTTTCCCCGACTTTCCCTGACCAATCTGCCATTTTCCTGACATATTTTTACTTCCCTGACTTCCACTGATTTTCCAGAATGTGGACATCCTAATTTTATTACGATCTCTCATAGTTTTGCTTTAAATTCCATTTGTTTTCTGTGAGTTATCACTTCTCTACGAAACTGATGGTGGCCACCATTACGTTTTACTGTATACAATTTTGTTTATTTTGAACATGGAAAGTTAGTGCATACAGTACAATATAATCACTAATTACCTCGTATCCAGCTAATATATCGGGATCCCAAATTCGAACCAAAGATACAACTTCATGTAATAGCTCCAACTCATTTTGAACATATTTCACTTTGCTATAAACAGCACTTCTGAGAAGATCCCGAGTGTTTACATTTCCTTCAGAGACTGGATCTACAATTATAGCACCTGTAAAAATAATACGAGAAACATGAGAATGAAAACTGAACATACGGATTTGAAACTGTACGCAAGGGACATTAAATCTTATATTCTTAATTACTGATCTTGTTTGATTTCCACCTTCTGAAACTGATAATAATTTCAGTGCTCATGTATCATCCTTTATCAGACATAAAATAAGAACAGGATAAGAAATCTTGCTTCACAATTTAAGTATACCTTTCACACAAAAACAATATATTCTTGGTTTCCTCTTTAAAGAACCAACTCAACCATATTAAGCACTAAGTTTATTTATTAATTACATAAACACATCTGAAAAAACACGTTGCTACGTTGGAGGTTTCGGTGTTGCTACTTTTGCTTTCAAGTAATCAAAACCCCTTTAGTGATAAAACCATGTGTGAAAAAAAAAATGTAGAGATTAATAGAATATATTTCTTGCTATTTATGAAGCTGATTTGTGTAAAATACATATGGCACAAACAGTATAAAAGACACACATATTTTAAATAAAACAGCTTCATAAATACTGGAAATCATAGTAAAATAATTCGATATTTGCCCAAAACAAAAATCAGAAACTTAATACTGACAAGGGAAACTTCGATAAAGACTGGAACACTAGCATACACAACTTAAAAACGAAAATTAATCTCTACAATTTACAGTATCACAACCATGATTTTATTACAATTCTATGACTGTGCCGGTTTTTTGTTGTAAGATTTACTAAATTGAAATTGTGAAAGCAGAAGAAACCATGAAACGTTAATTTTCTTTTCAGATGTGTTTATAAAATAAATAATATGAATAAGCTAGTGCTTAATATGATTCGAATTCATTCCATACAGAAGAAAACATTCATTTTTTTAATATATAAGTGTACCTTTTTTTATAGCTCGAAGAAAGTTAGCTTCCTTAACCCAACTGCTAGTGACTAACGAATACTGAGGCACATGTGGTTGAAATTACTGTGAATTTCAAAACTTGAAGTACAAATAATGGCATAATTTCAACTGTCAGCTGTGAAATGGCGTTACTCCTGATGTCCTGCACCTCATATACCCCAAGATTTGAGGACGCTACCCCGTATCGTGAGTAGAAGGCTCAATACTTTTTAGACTACCTAATATTAAACTTATAGATGATACAATGTATTACTACAATGGATTACGAATCAATACGGGCGCGTTATCGAGCTTCGAAGATGTCTTCGTTTGCAACAATACATCAAAAATTTTGCATATTTACATTAAGAGAGATGAGTTTATGACAGTGGATTATGAAAAATTGTTAGAATGATAATGTAGGAAGAAACGGGAGAACCCCGTGAAAAACCCATGGACACGATGTTGTCCACCATGAACTCACATGGCTGGAACTCAACCAGACACACCGCATTAGAGGTGAACATGGTACCATTGAGACACTGTATCCCCCAGTCCATTGTTACAAAGTGAGGTTTAATACGAATAATCACTCTATCTCTACGAATAAAATACTCTGATAACTTAGTTTATTACGTAATTTTATAAACAGTATTTTTGTTTGACAAAAATGAACCTTTCCAGGTATTATTGGTGATTTTCTATTGCAATAAGAAAAATAATTTAAATGAATGTTAAATATAACTCCAACTCACTAGACAAAATTCGGTGCTAAATTTTTGCCGGCAATGCCGGGTCATATTTTTTGAGTCCTAGCTAGAATACGAGTATATGACCACATACGGAAACAATGATTATGTTAATTCGAATTTCGCAGTCAGCGAAATAGTATTCCTTAAAATAACAATTTAAAATAAATTGATGAGTTTCAGCAGTATCATCTCGCATCTTTATCTATTTTACGTACTATCATCATTAAAAAAAAAAAAAAAAAAATACCTGTTTCTTCCTTTGGGAGTTTCCCGTCAGCTGGATAATCATTATCAATATAATAAAATACAGCAGAAATAGCGTCGTGTTCTGGGTCTGGTCGAAGATCACCTCTAGTTGATATATGGAGTTCCAGAATCAGAAGAGTTATATACTGATGCTGAAAATTTAAGAAAATAGTTATGTAGTACATACCCTTATTAACATAGATGTTCTTATAATTTTCTATATGTAAATCATTTTAACAGACTTACAACTGATTTAAAAGACACAAAGATACTTACAGAATCCTACATTAGAGCCCTTTTCTATCTTTATGTGCCAGTGTTTTCAGCTCTCGTAGTCGCATGTTTAAACTTTCTGGTGGTGGGGTTTACACCTGCGATTACAGGCACCGACTTGACTATTGTCATTTTGAACATGCTTTTATATCTACAAATTACACCTGGTAAGTTACAGATATTGACTGGTTAATCTGTCTGAACACAGACTACATGAGAAAGTTTAGCACGGAACCCGAACCATCAAGGAACAAATCCGAGATACTCGAGAACAGAAAACATTTATGCTACTCGAAAACCAATTTATACAAATACATTTCATGAACACAAATAGTGTGTGAATTAACAGACTATTATCTCTTACATCTGCAACGTGAAGTAAAACTGTGGACATATTCGTCACATAACATTGTGAAACACTTATGTCGACAATTACATAACATGTTACGTTTTTAACAATACATAAGAAATAATAATAATAAGGGATAACTGTCTCCATGGGAAGATGAATACTTAATCATTTTCTCTCTTCTCTAAAATCCAAATAGCATTTATACGTAGTCTTCATGTTAGTACCTTTCTTTCAAGCAATACATGGACTGAACACTTCTATTTTATAATTAAGTTTATTTTTATGTATATAATTTATAAAAGGGTGGTCCTTATTATTTGACTTCCAATTATTTTTTAGGCTCATCTTATAAAATGGTTCCAAATCAGACCAAAGTAATCCATGATAAAAACTAGCTCAATTATTAATTAATAATAAAAAATGGTGCTGACCACAAGTTTTCAATGAATTTCCGGTATATAATATGAGGTAAAGGTACTTCGCAAGTTTGGAACGGCTGGAGGACATAACACCACATCTAGGATAGGGGTAATGGTAGGTAGAACCCGTCTATTACTCTGTAGTACCTTCATGGCGGCCATCTTGGAAGCCCGTCATCTTGTATTTAAGATTCATTTTTTTTTAATAGGAAGAGGATCATGACATCATTTTGGGGTAGGTTTTTATCACAAATAGCACATCTGACACAATTTTTACTTATATTTTAATCACTTAATAGTAGGGTTGGCTGCTTTAAACCAGTTTTTTTTTTTTTTTTTTTTTTTTAAACCAAAAAACCAAAAATGTTCGTAAAAGTGTATGTGTTCATAAAATCTTGATGAATACGTATTTGTGAGTTACCACGTTTCACTCCCGTATATTATTCGTATTATATTCAGACCTACATTCCCCAGACCTACATTACTCAAAGAGATTATACTACAAAAGCAACTTTCGTTTTTTTTTTAAATAAGTTTATGAATGTTTATTTTGTGATTTGTTATAGTCTTATTATTGTTACGCAGTTGCAATCAAAGAAAAATTCTAAATATTGTTTCGTTTTAATAATGTTTACTATTGACAAAAAACATCGAAATGCAGTACTTTTTTGGGGGAGGTGTCATACAAACACCACGAGAGGCATTTATTGAAATCAGAGGTATCTTTGGTATCTATTTATGTATAAATAGATCACAGCCAAAGTGGACTCAAATAATTCGTATTTTTATTCACTTTTCTTACTGATATGCAAATTAATTCGTCATATTTCTTTATCTTGGACTAATAAAAGTCGTAGTGAACTAACTTGGAATAAATTAGTTCTTTTGTACTCTGCAGTACTTTGAAATTGTTCATATGTATTTTGTATAATGGTTTCACTTGTGCAACTGTTATCTTTTTGTCCTTCTGAAATGACTCTTGTTAATATAATTGTCAAGTATGTAAAGATCAGTACAACGTATTTTTATCAGGAGTCCTTCGTGAGGAAGTCGGCAGATGTATCGCATTTGTGGCCAAATAGTCCCGGTTTCGAGTTTAAATGGAGGACAGTTTCTCTCAGATGTAAGCCGAGAAGCGGTTTGGATTCCGGTTTAAGCTTATATGGCCTCTTCCAGCATAACCCGGTTATTGCATAATAACACCAAGGCGAAACAAACTTATTTCTGTCCATATGTGATATAAATATATAAAGCAAATTATTATTATTATTAAAAAAAAAAACAACTGGTTTAAACACAAAAAAACGGGTTTAAACCAAAAAATGTTTTCTGTTTTTTAAATAAAAACCATGGTTTTTGCCAACCCTGCTTAATAGTTATTACTTTCACATATCTGCTTATTAACTTACAATTGTCTCTCCAAATTTCCATGGCACCTCTGCCTCATAGCATATAAATGCATTAAAAACTTAAGGTCGCTTAGAGCACCATGTAATTGAATTAGCTTTTCTCATACGGATCTGATATGGAACCATTTGATGAGGTCAGTCTCAGAAAAACTCGAAGCCGATAAATGAGGACCGTCCTAATATACCAGATGTACGTATCAGAAGTCCGGAGCCATAGGCCAACACCGTTATGATAAAGGTACAAAATACTCTATGTGCAGTGCTCTATATTTAAAAAGTATCATTCTCAATCCAGCAGGTTGTTCAAACGGAAAGTAAAGGTATGCAAAAATGATCCGAGTAAATCACACATTATTATGTGAGGGGACTTCAAATCCGTTTCTCAACAATGTTGTATGGTTGGTTATGGTGCGGGCCCAATGTGGAGCTCAAATGGATGGCGTGATTGGAAAAATTCCACAATTTTAGATTCAAACCACCTATTTCTAACAACTTTCCTCTCTTTCCAATTTTTCGTATCTTTACTCATAAAAGATTCGGACTTCTGATACACCCAGTATATATTTTCCTTGTTAAGAATACGGTAAAGATATATATATATATATATATATATATATATATATATATATATATATATATATATATATATATATTTGATTCCTTTCTTTAAAAAAAATAGAATTTAAATATTATCAATAATAATTTCTTATAATTGAATTTGCAAGTTAGTATTATCTTGCACAAAACACAAACTTCATTTAACATCATCTGGCTTCGCTGTCCCACTACAGAAGACGAATGGCAGTTAATGTAATTATAATGTTCACTCAGAGTACTCTGAATTCTATTTTGCAACTTTTTCATATTTATTACAATTACATCCGTTTTAATCTATGAACATCTTAACACTCCCTCCCCCGCAACGCGCCAAGAATAATTTTAACGAGATGAGTTTATTTTCAAAAGCACTACTTTCCTTCGCAATGATACATTACATTACATTACATTACAGTAGATTACTCTATGGTTTCCTAGAAATTTTACTCTATAGTAATATAAAAATAAAGTACAAATATTTCGACTAAAACAGACAGTGTATTTAAATTATCTAAAAGTCATCTTTCGGTCAATTATGACCGTAAGTTCTAATTTCTCTACAATAAATGTAATCTCGGAAATATCATTTTAGCTCACAATATCATTTTACCTTGCTCAAAGTATCGACATTGTAAAGAAAGCTATGACGTCAAACTGAATTAACTTAACATTTTGCAATATTCTGATAAATTTTATTGCAAAGGGAGGGGAAAAAAGCTTTCGTAGTTTGTTACTTATTTTAATTTAAAGAGGGCAGGTTTATCTATAGTCTACAAAACCATTCATTCTTTTGTTCCTATGCAATAAAGTTATCTACCTACAACGTATTATATCTTTGACTTTTAAAAATACACACAGAAGGCAAAGACTTATTTATTTGTTGGTATAACATAGTTATAGATGCTAAGTCGCAGGTCAGTTTGAAGCTTATAGATAGATAGTGACAATCTCTTAGACTACATACGCAGTATATTCTTAACGTACAACCTCACTGCAGGTTTGGCAGGATGAATCCAGGAAAGGAACCAACGAATTCAGAAAAGGGCACATCATGGCTACGAAAAACATGACGTAGATACACTGTTTGTTTGTTCGCTTATTGAAGTTTACCGTCTCTTTTAAACATCGATGCTACATAAACTTAGACTTAAGGTGGAATCCGAGCCACAGTAATGTGTTCAATGTTCTCAAACCGAGAATCTAACCCGAGACTACACGTACCAAAAGCGCGCGCTAGCCACTAAATCGATGGGGAAGGCAGGTGGACACACACTGTCGAACATCGCGAGTTACAGTTAGAGACGGGAAGTCTCAATATATAAAGCATCTGTAAGGAAAATAATATGTCTTGAAAACAAACCAAAAGTCCTTACGGATTATGACCAACAGTATCTAAAGAGACTGTGAACGCAAGCAAATCACCAAAGACGACGCATGGTGTCACAAAACATGAACGAATTCAACAAACAAATTAGTAAATTACTTTCTCACGTATAGTTTGACGAGAACTGATACATTTGGGGCTTGGAAGTAGTCAATTGACATGCTAATCGTATTTGTTTACGGTAAATAAACAACGATGTTATGCCTAGGACAACGAATACTATCCCTATGCTATGGAAATGTGGAAATTTAATTTGTAGCGAGATAGATTTCACACGGATTATAACTGACGAGAGACGACGTCAGGTGGGAACAACACGAAGTGCTTCGTCCCGTTGGCACTGATCCTGCTGTTCACGATATAAAGGTGATGTGTACTGGTCTGGCAAATGGTCTTACATCTTTATACTAATTACAGAACCCGAATTGAATATTCGAACGTTCAGAAGTTTGGTGCCAAGGCCTTAATAGGGGATTTGTTTACGGGTGGCGATAGAATTTGCCATGATAACAATGCAACTGTCGACAGATATTCAATGTCAGTTTGTCCACAACATAAGTAGTGTAAGCATATTGGAATGGCTGGCCCATATGAAGTCAAGAGATTTGAGGGACTGGAAATCCAGTTGGAAACCTGTGAGATGTTCCAGTCCCGATTCCTCAACCGATTTTCCTGAATCACAAGAAAAAGCACGAAGCACTTTATCATGCATGGCTGACTGTCTCTGTCGCCAAATCTTCTAACCTGATAATCACTTTACTGAAGGGTGATACACTTATCTAGCACACTAAAGGCAAAGATACCAAGTCACTTGAGGAAGTGAGACAAGCCACTGGACTACTATTAATTAATAAAAAATAGTATTCCAGATATAGTTACCTCAGAAACAGCTTTTACATTCTGGAGATTATCATACGTCACGCAGAACCCAAATGTATTATTAGGACTGTTTCCACCAATCTGGCAACTGGAACTAGCTCTTCGTTGGATCACAGGTGTAGAAGTCATACTACTGTTGGATTCATTTTGTTCCGTGTTCTGCAATAAATCAAACCTCAAATGCAACTTCCAAATATGGAACATTATTAAAAAAAAAAAAGTTTATTTTATATATATATATATAATATACTTAGCTAATGTACTCTAAAAGTGACAGTATGTTCCGAAAGCAAATTGCTAAGAAAAAAACTAATCAATTACACTGATTGTTTGGTTTATTTTGGCAGCAAGGTTCCTTTCAGCACCAAGGCTATATGATACATGGACCTACAGCTTAACATGGAATCAGAACCAAATGGGCTCTCCGCCGGGAATCGAACCTGATTTTCCACGTCAAAGAATCATACGCTAACCATATAGCCAACAGGGAGCTCATTAATCTATTACAAATACATGTTTCGAAAAATTCAAAAGTCTAATCATGATTTACTTAGAACATTTAACCTATACTTTGTGAGTACTCACACTATTAAAAATATGTAGTGAAAATTACAATAACTTAACAGAAGAATTTATATTGATAAATATACAAGTAACATCTAGAAAGGAATAGAGAATATTTAGTCTGATAACAACGTAAGCCCACGCTCTGCACGTCCGAGAATGCTCTAAATTTTATATAGAAATTGTAGTACGACAGTGATGTCACGAAAACATTATGGAACATGAGGGATAGTCTAAACCATAAAAGTACGCCAGACATCATACAAATCGCTCGTACAACTAAATAAGTTCTTGAATTATCATGGTAGAGAATATAACATGACATTTTTGCTTCGATTCTGCAATTAAATATTAAAAGTTCAAATGGAAATCCAAAGATCTGACTTAACAATAATACACAGACTCATAAGGGTAGCAGATATCCTAACTAAAAACAAGTAGTCATGCTGAATCACCCACCTTGTTATCTGCGCTTGTCTTCGTATTTCCCAAAATTTAAGTTACCGGTGAAAGAATGTACTTTTCAAGACAGTATCCAAACAGCTGTAATATCCCGACTTCGTATTGGACGGTGTATTTTTTCTCTCTTTCTTTCAATGTGTAAGTGTGTTTCAGTGCATGTTAAATTCCTTTTGGATGCTGTACTGAGAAGTAATATTGTTGTGTTATGACTGCGTTAATTTATTGCTTTTTCACATGTCCACTGAAGGTATGAATATTGTTTCTTCTTTATTAATCATAGGGAATATGTTGTTATTAATTGGGGAAAGTTTAAGTTTGAGGTTATGATAATGAAGTAATGATAAATATTCACGTTTATTATTCACGGGCAGAGAAAGGTAATTTTGGATATGACCAGAAGCAAGACTACCTGCTACTCGAAATTACAAGAACTATGTGGCTGAAAATTTGGAGAAAGCTTTTTAGGAAGTTAAAAGATTAACACATCAGGCCTAAGGAAAGCTCTGAAATATACGAAGTTGACATTATAATAATACATATAGTCATATTTTACTGGTATACATCAGTAGGGCAAAAGTACACTGCATATAGAATCCGTGGATAATACATAAACAAACTAGACTATCATACAGTATTGTCAGAAGAATTAAAGTAACATCTAATAGTTTAATAATAATAATATGCTCACACTTTTACGGTTGCTGAATCTCATGAAAAGAAAGTACACAATTATGCTTGTCAGGTACCAGTGTGCCTCATTAAAGATAAATATGAAGTGATAAGGCTTACGTGTGTACGTAGCAAGAGAGATGTACTTGTGAAAAATGATAAATATGTCTGTGAAATGTCAATGGATGACACAATTGCTGCTCTTTCAGCTCCAAAAGTGACTGGCACTATAGACAGGCGAACATACAGTTTTCTGCCATCTCTGAATGTTGATAAATACTAGATAGGACTGTTTAAGAATAAAAAACGAAGGCTGGGTTTTATTTGAATTTTTGTTATTCAGAATTAGTGAAGTGAGGTGGAAAATTTCCGTTCTAAACAAATACCAGTAATCAAGTAACAATCCCTCATTAACCATAAAATTGATTGAATTCGTGTATAGAAATGTTAAAAAGTAAAAGATTGTTAAAAAGAGTCTGAAAATTTTCATTGTTCAGAAAATTTCCAGTATTATGTAGGAACAAGTGAAACAATTTTTCATGAATCGAAAAATTTTCTGTAGAAAATTTGGAAAAATTGAACAACTTTTCATGAGCCGGGAAATTTTCATAATTTTGAAGCAAAGAGTAAACTTTTTATGAATCGGAAAGTTTTATTGCTATGCAGAAACAAATGGAAAAACTTTTCATAAACCGGACAATTTTGAATATTATATGTAATGATGTTAAGTGGAAAATTTTAAGTTACTTTAGCTAAATATTAAGAGTTTCATGTAATCAATATCTTAGAGGAGATATTTTGTATTGTAAAACTACCATTATTATGTATAAAAATGCATTAAAAATAATAATTACTCGCTAGAACAAGTACATATATAAACTTTTGTAAATTAAAATGAAATTACTTGTTGCTTTTAGAACGCAGCGCTAATAGCGCAGCTTTTTACGTTTGTTATTTTACTGGAAGAACAACTACACAAGTCAGCTTGTTCATTACTTACATTTTACTTTCTCTTCTGAATCAATGTATGTTTATTTCCAGAAATTGTTCAGTATTTGTTTTCATGAGTTACTTAAACTGGAATTTGGGTAGTCAAAAATTTACAGTAGGTACTTTATATTATCTCTACTTATTTATATATGTTGCAAGTATGTAAATCCAGAAAAGTAATAAAGCTATGAGAAAACTTCGTCTTACGCGTATTAAACTGACGAAATATTATTTTGTGAGATTAACAGTGAATTCCGAGGAAAGAACACATTGAAGTTTTTGAAATATTGTTGCAGAAATGAAGAATCGTTAGATTTTCACTTCATGAACCTTTTTTCAGACAATATTTATTACAAATAAATTTTACGGCTAAACAAGGATGTAGGATTAAGTGGAGTATGTTTTATGAATCAGAAAATTTTCGACATCGTTCAGAATTAACACTGGTATGGCCAATATTGGTCAAAATCAGTTACTATTTACTGAAAATGAATAGATGTCCAAAGCTGCCCCATTGAGGCGTTTTGTAGTTTAACGTCCCTTTCAGCAGCAAGGCTATATGAGACGGGACCTACTGATTAACGTGGAATCCGAACCACATGAGCTCTCACCGGCAATCGTAGCCGGGTCTCCCACGCCAAAGGCGCGTACAACAACCGCTTAGCCACGAATGAGTTCAAAGCTGCCCCATTTTCAGGACAACTTCGGACAGTGACAATTTATTTGTCTCCATTATTTTCATTGAGCGTTTGTAAGATGTTTTAAATGTATCCAATGTCATCCATTTGAGACTTTCAAACTAAAAAGATTTGTTATACCACGTGATACAATGTCATTTATGCAGTCTGAAAGTGTGCAAAGTTACCCAGTTACTTTGTAAAGAGCAACTGTTACATGCAGTTATATTTTATTACAAATACTATTAAACTTTTCTTCTTTCTTTATGGCGTCTGTCTCGTTATTTAATTGACGCGATTTTTTTTTTTTTTTTTAATCTAATAAGTTGTGTACTTTTAGGCAATACCTACTGAGTCTTTATATAAAAGAAGAAATTCTTACTGACTGATGGTCAATACCCAGGTAAAGCTCTTAAGCCAGAAACTCGAAATTTGGAAAGATATAGGATTTGTGAAGTAAGGTCCCTCTAAGGATTGATTTTTGGAAACTCGATGGAAAAGCGGGATGGCAATTATTATCTTAAAATGTTCATATCTCGGAATCTCTGATGGTTAGAGACATGAAATTTGGTATGTACGCTTCTCATTTTAAATAATTAGACACGTGTTTCAGTGTTTGTTGATATTTGCCCTACAAGCGAAGAAAAAAGGTGAGAACGAAAAAGGAGTTGGAATTACAATTATTAATATATGTCCGTATCTCGTAAGCTCTTACGGTTAAAGATATGAAATTCAGTATTTGGATGGAGCCACTGTCCCTCAGTGGTAAAGCGCTTACCTCATGTGCGTGGGGTATCTGGTTCGATTTGTGGGTTTTCTCTGGGTACTCCCATTTCTTCTCACATTCTCATTCCACCGATTCTTCCATCATCATTTTCTTGCCCTAATCATCCATCTTAGTTTAAAGGGCATAAACGTGGAACATTAAACCGAACTATTTCATTTCATTTTTTGGTATTTGGACTTCTCATTTAAAATAATTAGATACGAGATTCATTTTTTTAACATGTATTTTACCTAGAAGGGAACGAAATGGGTGGAGTTACAACTGTTATAATTGGATGACCATATCTCAAAATTCGTTAAGGTTAGAGACGTGAAATTTGATATTTAGATCTTTTATGTAAAATAATTCAATATGTGTTCCAGCGATTTTTAAAAATATTTCTCATACAGGGGGGGGGGGGAGGGAGATCGGAGTTGCAGTAATTAAAATAAGACGACCATATATCGAAATCCATTAAGGTTAGGGGCATGCAAATTGGTATTTAGGCTTTCAGTTTAAAATAAATGAAAACGTGTTTCAATGTTTTTGATGTTTTCCTTACAAGGAAAGAAAAAGGTGGAAGTGCATGGCCATATCTCGAAATCCCTTAAGAACAGAGACATGCTAATCAAAAAAGTGTTTCAGCATTTCTTGAGGTTTCATTTAGAAGGAAAGAAAGGGCGAGAGGTTGCAACTGTTATAATAAGATGGTCATATTTCGAAATCCTTGAAGATTAGAGGCATCTTAGAGATATGAGAAGTGCCGGAACGTAGGCCGAGCAAATTAGGGGTCTGAATTCGAAGTCTCCGGCTAGCCGACGACTAGTTATTTTATATTTCCCCTAACTTTAATTACAGTATATTAATTATCAATAACGAATAAATGTAAACAGTACAAAATATAGTAATTTTAAGTCATATTTTATAAAGTATATAAAAATACACAATATAATTTCACTTGAAACTCTTAAAAACAGAAAATATTTATTTATGGTAATTGCCTAGAAACAAAAAGTAAAAAGCAAACTGGCAATAGAAATTGCTTTGAACTGTCTATTCTTTCCAACTCCACACTAAGCAAGCAAGCAAGAAAAAAAGAAAAAGACAACTTCAGTAACAAATATCACGCTCCTCTGATTTAATCATTATGCACT
The DNA here is from genome assembly GCF_964235325.1 of Thermobia domestica. Lineage (NCBI taxonomy): Eukaryota > Metazoa > Arthropoda > Insecta > Zygentoma > Lepismatidae > Thermobia > Thermobia domestica. The sequence continues at coordinate 324,103,415 of NC_137454.1, read as the reverse complement.
AAGAAAAATGTTAATACTTACGATAATCTTCTCCACTGAAGTCTCTGCTACGTTACACTGGCCACAACTACTCCCATCAACTAATTCTTCTGTTTGCATCCTTGAAAGACTTTCTTCAACTGCTACTTCTTTCTCAATTTTAGAATGTTCCCTGTCGTCTAGGTCTTCCTCTTCTGCTATCGGTTGTAAACTACTCTCACCAATTTCTACACTGTGGCGAGATCTTCTTCGATGTACCGTTCTCGCCTCCTTCACTGAAGTTCTTCCAATGTGGCTGAATATTTTCCCAACTGAAGAAAGATATTTCGCATCTGATGCCTTGCCTTGGATGGGCGTGTACAAAGGACTGAGATTATGATGCACTGCTGACGTACTTGGTTGAGGAGTACTATGCCTGGCTGGTAAACCGAGAGGTAATGGAGTGGCAGTAGATTTATCGGATGCATGTTCTGGTGTACAAGGTGAGAGAATTATAGAATTATCGTCGTCTGAATCCACAGCTGCTGACGGACTTAACGGTATTTTCACTCGCTGAACATTTCTATCTTCGTCCTTATTGTCAACAGTTTCCCACTCATCTTTCACAGTATCTACATTTACAGACTTTTTCTTTTCCAGCCATTTTTTCACATCTGTTAACGTAGGAGCTCTCTTCACAGGAGTGATTATTACTGGCCGATTACCTGCAAGAGCCGATTTCAACATCCCAAATTTATCAGAAAAATTTTGTTGTGAAGGAAGCCCATGATTTTTAAGCAACGATCGCTGTAAGTAATCAATACCCTGTTTCTGGAAATTTCCTTCGAATGGTGTTAAATCTACTACGGACTTGCTGCACAATCTTAACAAATGACCACCAACTTCCTTTGGCTTCTCAGACACATCCGCAATGTTACTATAATAAGCTGATTGATATTTACAAGCTGGAATACCAAAATCTTCCATCAATGCACTAACCTCTTGCGAAGTTGGAGGTTTAATTACAGGAACGTACACTTTCTTCCCTTGAACTTGTTTGGTACGAACTACAATACTGTTTTTTGCACAAGTATTCACATCTTTCGACATGCTACAAATTGTTTCATTTTGCATGTGGTTCGTTACATCTTTTATTTGCGTAATATTATCAACAACCTGAGATGAGAAAGACTCGTCATAAAAACTGGTAATACCACTAAAAGATACATTATTTTCGAACTCGTAGTCTGTGTTGCTATAATCACCACCATCAGTTTCTGTTTTCAACCTGCGAACAGTTTTGTTTTTCTCTTGACTTGGAGGCATGACTTTAGCATCACTTAAATCATCACAGCACTGATTATTTTCGCCATTGTTTCTCAAACTAGTAACACTAAATGATAGTTTGTCATCAGATAAAGCCTTTGAAGGACGAACACTAGATCCGGAACTGCCAGATCCTTTGGTATCTGATGAACTAAAGAGATCTTTACTATAACGTCTATTGCTAACTTTGTTTAGGGCAGAAGATCCTACATCGGTTTCTTTTACTGGAGCAATAATGTTATTACACGTGCTTAATGAATTTTCCGTGGTAAGCTGGGAGACTTCTAGGACTCCTCTTTCGTCACTGGCTACTTTATCTGAAGAATAATCCAATCGTTTCCTGACCTTTTTCTTCACTGTATTTCTATCTGTTTCTTCTCGTATTATTCCTTCACTAGTCATTTGAGCTTCTGTATCTAGCAGTCGATTTTTTGGTACAATCACTTTCTCACTGTACGAATTCTTTATATTTAATTTATCATTTGTAGAGGACACTTCCATTTCAGCTACAGCTTTTTGTTTCCAGATCCTACTGATGCTTTGGAATGGAAGTTTGTTGGTACTGTTCATTGAATCAGGTGAATATATAAAATTCAAACTACTATCTGAACTAGAATTTTCACTTTCAGAACATTCTTCTCGAACTTTCTCTTCCTCAAATGACTTAGGTCTTGCTTCATTATTTTTTGTTGTGCACTTTAACTCGCTGCAAAAGAACAATAAGACATTGAAAACTACATTAATTGTAACAAAGTGCTATAAATCACAACCTAAATAAAACAATTTTGTGATTCTTACAAGGGAAGAAGGTATAAGTTTTCAATAGCAATTCTGAAGAAAACAATTCACAACTTCATTCTCTTAGTTTCCGAAATGTGAAAGAAAAATTATTTGCGCTGTTATACTGAAACAAGTACACATACTGATTTTATTCATTTTGTGGTGTGTATTCTTTAACTATAAAGTAAACAATTACGGAGAGTATATCAAGTTGAACTGAAATCATTTTCTACTCCCCTTCACATAATCATGCACCATGGAAAGCATGCTGGGTCCCTGTTAGGTCATTCCATATCAACTCAACCCACAGTTTTACATTGACCCTTTTCAGATTTTGATGATTTTTACGTCACGTGAAGATATCATAACAAGATTGAAAAATACCAAATTTCAACCTTTTAGGTCGATTAGTTTTCGAAATTTTACGGTTTGAAATTCCTAATTTTGGTCAAAAAATTGCATATATTAGCTTCTTTACTTTGATGTATCTCGGCTCCTAATTAACGTGCCGAACTAAGACTTACGTCATTGCAAATCCATTGTTTTAACCTTTTTTTAGGTATATAAATCAATGAGAATGTACTAAAAACAATTTTCGAAAATTCGAATTCGAATTTCTCGAAAAAGGGCAATTTTAAATTTGTAAAAAAAACTTACATATAAGTTAGGTCTTCCTAAAGATACAGTCAAAATATAATTTTGGGATCGAGAGAGAAAGACTTCGAAGGAAATTGTATGAATAAAGAAAAAATTTGCATAGTGCTCACTGAACTTTCCTTGCGCTATAACATTTGGCAATCATTCAAACTACTCAACTAATTAAATATTAAACTTTGGTACAGAAAGGAACCAACCTAGCTACTACCCTATTGTTACGGGATATGAAATAAAGACAAGTTAGGACATCTTTGTGGAAATTCAACCAGTCATCAATGGAAACCAAGCAGCCTTCAAGAGTTCACTGCCTGATGTTATTAACACTAATATTCTGTTGTACGTCGCTAGTTGACTTTACATCGAAAGATATATTAACTATTGCTTTGCTGTTATTGAGGAAGTCTTTGTACTTGTAATTTGTAATAAACAGAAGTAGCGACCTTCAGAATCTTCACCCTTTAACAGTCTCACACGCGACCCTTTTAATTTGCTTTGTTAGATCAATTTCTTCTCTCAATTGGTTCGACCTCATTGGCCCCTCATAGTCAGGCTACTACAAGACATTGTCCGTTTCGTTCGTTTAACCACGACACAATGTTACAACAAGGAAGTAATGAATATAGAAGTAAGTACTTTGACTCAGGTGAGTCTCCTTTTGGTTCATTTACCTGTCAACGTTAGCAATCTCAGGAGCAAGTTTGAGAACTTTGTGTTGAGTCGACGACATGTTGAAACATGGACTTGGTCAATTTCAGTTTTGGGTAATCGACCACGCTCAGGAAACTCTGTGGTGTCACCACAATCTCATTCTGACGTCAGAGGGACAGTCGGGTCAAAAGCTATTGAGAGAGCATGATCTTGGCTCTTTGGATCTGAACCACGACGCGAGACACATCGGAGTCTCCCTGCCTTCGGGACCGGCATTCAATGCCATGGTTGTTTGTCGGACAAGTTTTCAGTATGGAAATCATCAAGACATCCCGACCTGCAAGTCACTGGAACTTCGAGGACAGCGCCTAAAGATCACCTACGAGTAAAAGGAGAAGAATGGAACGACTTCAAATTAGGGTGAGACTGTTCTAAATTAGTTGCTATTCCTTTGCTCTACCATCTATTCCTTAACGCCCTTATTGCTACCAATTTTCAATGAAAATGCATTGGTTATTTTCAAATTATTTTAACACTAAATTCATATTCATCATCTTGTCTAATTTTGCTCATGGTTCTAGTCGCCTAAGACTAGTGGTGGAGAAGCCCCCATTTAGCATGTGTTTTATTGCTATAAATTTGGTATTGTTATCCCGCACCTCTTAGGTGACTTTCGTTTCTATCCCGACAGTTAAGTGGTGTCGGAACACTATAATGGGTGGGGGGACTGTGTTCTAGAACCTTCCCGCGCATCGATAAGCAGAGACTAACCTCTAGCTAAAGTCTTTTGAAGAGATGTATTTCTGGAAAGCTCTGGTGGTTCTTTTGACGTCATCTTCAGGAATACGGTGAACATGACCAGTACGTGTCACTGGGCTCACTTTGCATAGAATGTCTTGTGACAACCCATAATACATTCACCTTATATTAAAAAAAAAATGAAGGTGATGATCCAGCAAGGTGCAAAAATGTTACCTTCACCTGGCCATCTTCTTGATGAGTGACGATATGTCCGAGCCAATTTCCTTCATAAACTGTAGTCACATATCCATGAATTTCACTTAATGGAAGCGTTCTGGATGTCACTAGCTGGTGTATGCAAGGCGTTGAAGAAAAGGAGAAGGGCTTCTTCACTACAGACGTTCTATCACAAAGAACAAAGGAAGAGTTTTTTTTTTTTTTTTTTTAATATATATATATATAAAGAAATTCATCAGTCGCAGCATATTCTGAGTGAGTGACAAATATGAACTCAATCCCTGAGATACTCTTCTTTGGCCAATCATAAAGTTGTAATGGTTCCAAGATTTGATCTGAGAATCGGCGCTGGAGGCTTGCTTTTCTTGCCAGTCTCTTCGCAATGCTTCTTATACCATCGCATGAGTCTTTACCATGGGCTGTGGCAAAAAAGTGCCACCCAGCCTGTATTCCGAAGCCTGTTGGTGTAAGCATAAGTTTAGAAAGTTTTTACGGTATATATACTGTGCAACTGAACCATCCGAAAAGTAGAAAATTTTCTCAGGGGCAGTACTATATTTGCTTCGAAGGATTTTCCACAAACTTCCTCTGAAAAAAGTAGAATGCCACAGTATTGTGTTCAAGGCAGTCAGGTATTGTGACCAAGTTATAGTGGTCATTTTTGGTACTTTTTCGTTGATAAATGACGAAGGGGTGGACTATAGCTTGGTTAGTATTCCAGTGAAATGATTGTGCCTCATCTTGTACAACCAAGTTATAATTTTCCGCGAAATCCCGCACAACAATAAATTCACTTTCAGAATTTTTTCCTTTAACATGGTTGAAAAATAAACACTGTTGCTTTGCTCTGAAGTCATGATAACGAAGATCATTGAAATTTTGACAAAATAGCTCAATAAATTCTGATGATGGCTTCTGAAGAGTTTCTAATGTACATCTATCAACAGACAACCATTGACGAAAAGTCAGTTTCGATTAAGTTTTCCCCTAGGGCGTCTGCTAGCAGAGTTTTGATGACATCATCCCTGGGCAAGGAGACCAAGTTCCTATAGAACATCTTCAGGCACAGGTTCACACGTCATGAGGTGTAGGCAGTCCTTGTAAGTTGTTATAGAACCATTGGTGAGAGTTTTTAACTTGGCATTTTCTATCATTAACTTCACGTTTTGGTGTGTCGTACAAACGCAGTGTGCATTCCATTAGCTCCAGCTAACACATTTTTTGGGCGAAAATCTTCAAATTTTGTTTGAATATCCTATGTTCATATAAGGAATCTGCTCTTTAAACAACTGATATACTTCCCGCAAATTACACAAAAGAAGACGTTTAGAAATTTTAACTTTCTTCCTACTACTGTCTTACTGAAAGGCAATCTTTTATGCCTGGCATAATCCTAGAAATGTTATCACTTTGGCAAATTCCTTGACGGCCTGGGTGTTTTCTGGTTGAAGAACTTTACCCGGTTCGTTTCTATTACTTGTATCTCGTGATCCCATCACGATCCCAAAATTATATTTTGACTGTATCTTTATAAAGGCCTAACTTACATGTTTTTTTCGCAGATTTAAAATTGCCCTTTTTCGAGAAATTCGAATTTTCGAAAAAGCAATTTAATACACCCCATTGATTTATATATCTTAAAAAAAAAAAAAAAAAAAAAAAAAAAGCTTTAAAAATGGCTTTGCAATGGCGTAAGTCTTAGTTCGATACATTAATTAGAAGTCGAAATATTTCAAATTAAAGAATATATGCAATTTTTTGACTAAAATTGGAAATTTCGAACCGTAAAATTTCGAAAACTAATCAACCTAGAAGGTTGAAATTTGGTATTTTTCAATCTTGCTACGATATCTTCATGTGACGTAAAAATAATCGAAAACCGAAAATGTGAGGGGAAAAAAATGTGCTTTTTTGTGTTGTTTTCATATGGAATGACCCTGCTAGACTAATCCCATAGCTATCGCGCAACGCTTTGGAGGCTTGGGACTCTAAAAATTCTATTAGTCTGAATTATCATGAATGAAACAGTCGTAATTCCTGATCTCAAAGTTTACTGAAAAAAAAAAAAAAAAAAAAGTACACCGTTGCTACAACTGCCGTGCGATATATGGAAGAAGTGGAAATACGCACTGACAATGGAGGTTAAGATGTTTTAAATAGGCGGACACCATGCTGCAACAAAGAAATACACAGGAGATTCCGTTGCACTCCTGTGAGTGCCATTAACAAGGGAATCATGGACAGTCACAAACAAGCGAGGGAATGCCGTCTTCATCGGCCTGGATTTGTGAATAGACGACAGAGATCAGTTCCACAAGAGCTCAGCGAGCAACAAGTCAAGTAGCAAAACGATATCTGTCGGTAACTTCCGGAAAACCCCAAAGATCTGCGGTTCTGGAGATGTAATTGAAGTCGGCCATGCAATCGCCAGGCAACAAAAACCAATGGTCAACCATTACTAAAGGTTACTCCGGTAGTGCATCAAGGACGCTTTGACACGAAGACAATGTTGTACCCTTGTTGGAATTGTTATATAAACCATTACACTTGGAACTCAATGCGGATCGGCGTGCTGTACATGCCAACATCTATATTTAACAACTGAACCGCTTATACGGAGTTCTATGTCAGAAATATCCGGGTTTGGTACGGAGAAGGCGCGTCTTACTCCAAACCGACATCGCTTCTTATTGCCAATCAACCACAGTGCAACAAAAGATTTCTGAACTGGAATTTCATCCGCATGTCCCGACGTTGCGCCCTCCCTCCAACTACCACTAGTTTCGCTCAATGGTTCATTTCTTGGAAAACCGGCATTGCGAGGCAGGGTCCACGAGTTCCTCCATTCAAAACAGCCGGAATGATACCGGCACGGCATTGAATTGCTGGTCAGCAGGTGTTGACAGACACAGGTCAGCAGGGGTTGACGGACACACGAAAAAAAAACATTATCCTCAATTAAATAATGACTTGATATTAATGTACTTTAAAAAAATCCCACTGTATGAAATCAACAACTGACTAGCACTAAACCAGCCATACGCAATAAAAAAAAAATTGCTATAAAATAACACGATTTTTCCTACATATTTTTCCTTTGGACACGATCTGAATACTTAATTTCTTGCACTCAGTTTGAATATGTAATACTTACACAACTGTCATTATTGACATTTTGTTTTATCGCAGAGAAGCAACCTCAAAATGTTTTTCTGCGATACTCCAATCAAAACTTTAAAATTTCAATTGACATAACTCATAATCTGATATATAACTTGAGTGGATATATATATATATTAATTTACTTATTTTTAAATTTAAATTGTTGAATGTTTTAATTCCACATAGCCTATAGTGCGCAAAGCAGAAACTAGCAAAGTATTTTATTTTATTTTTCTAAGTTCGAGAATTTACATGTTACACTTGACTGATTTTAACCTTAAGCAACAGAGATATATGCAATTCTTAAGCCTCAGCCTCAAACACAACATCAACATTCATAGTTTTTATTAATTTATTTCTTTAATAACTAAACGTAATCTGAAACATTTTCTACGTTTATGGTGCATTCACCTATAACTGCAAACGCCATGCTTCATAAAAATCGGTTCTTTTTTTCAAGGCACTTTACACTAAACTTCTTTCATGGAGATGAATTTACTCCTTTTACCCTAACTAATTTTAACCCCTTTGGTTATATGATGTGATGTGATTGTAGCACGTCATGTGGGGTAGAAGGAAGATGTATGTTGAAGCGAACAGACGGTTGAAGCAAAATGGGAGCCCTTTCTGAGTTTCAAAAAGGCTAAATTGTGAATGCGCGGTTAGTTAGTGTAATTGTACTTAGGTGGTCAGTTCGTCAGCTGTATCGAAGATGTCTACAGAACTAATAGCAACACACCAACGAAGGGTTAACAGGATAAACGAAAAGTCTCAATGACAGAGATCGCCAACCATTGAATAGCCTGTCGCTACGGACCGTACAGCGAAGTCTGGAAAAGTTATTGTAGAACTCAATCAGCACCTGGTTCACCCTAGCTAACAACAGAAACTTTCAATTTTTCTTAATCCGTTTCCTTTAAACAATTTCGGGTTATAGAGTTGCAGAATTAGACCCAAGTCGATTATATCGCTAAGAGTGTTGTGTTGTTGAAACTGTTTAAAGTATATTAGCTTCAATAATTACAGCATAAACTGTAACCAAAATGGCACAGATGTGAATCAGAATACCCTGTTTTAAGTTGAAATGTTTAAAAATATTCTTTTTTTTATAGGTATTTTAGCTAGATTAGTTATTATTCCAGTTGATAATCCGTCCTATTCAACAACATATTACAGCTTATAGCAACGAGCTTAGAATTTCAGTGGAAGGTGGTTATATTGCCTTGAACTAGAGGGAGGAGAAAAGTATTTAGAACAGTTGGGCACGCTCTAGATCCTGACAATATTTCGCCGTTGCTGAATAACAAACTTAAATAATGCAGTGAACCATGGAAGCAGAACAAAATTGTTTATATTACCTTTTGTTTATATATATATATATATATATATATATATATATACTCACAAAGAAAAAAAGTAAAAACGCTACTACACACTTTTCATATCCATAATAACTTAGCTATGGAAACATGGTTAACGGTGAAAAAAAAGAGTTAAGAAAAACCCAAGAAACAAGTGTGCTTTCCAGAAGACAAGGAAAGATTGAACAAGAAATGAAACTGTCAAAAATACACTCAACCAAGATAGTTTCCGAAAAAGAGTTGAAAAGTCTACACTACGCTGGTACAGGCATGTGCAAAGAATGCTTACCTTACCTAACGTGTGGTTGATACTTTATCATATTTATATATGTATGCAAATTCCTACACATGAAACGATCATAAAAACCTCCACGGAGAAGACCAATGAACAGATGGAAGGATGACGTACAAAATGATGTGGAAAGAAGAGGAATCAGGTAAGGAACTATTCAGGATGATCAATAGGGGTTTGAAAGACTCGTACATTGCGAAGACCTCGTACACACCAAGTTCCAGAAAAATGCTGAAATCTAGAGCTGTTGATACTGATGGATTCTTACAGTTAGTACGAACTGCCTGATACTACTGTTAATAACTGTAACACAATTCAACCAGAAATAATAAATTCATCAATAAATTATCGCATCTACTAGCATATAAGATGCATCCTATTTTTCTTTTTTAATTCAATTTTGAACAAAAATATTTTCACTGCACATTATAAAGATTTTTTTTTTTTAAAAAATACAAAGCATTATTTTAGCAAGAAACATATGCGGAGTTAATAATGTTTAACTAAATATAGAATCGCACACGCGTCTGGGAATGCCTATATAGCGTATGTGCGTCCAGAGAAAAGCATACATACTATGAAACTGTAAATAAAACGATTATAACCATACTACCTTTAGAGTCACTGATTTGTACATGTTACACACCATAAGAATATATGGAAAATATCAACACAGAATCGGGAGTACTTACTGAAACTGAAATAGTTTTTATGTCGGCGTATAAAACGCATTCCATTTTTGGACTTACTATCAAATGACGAAAGTTCGCTATTTAACCCTGTAAATGCAGTAAAAGTCAGTTTAAAGTACACATTTCATTTAAAAAAAAAAATTTCGTACGTAGAAGAATGAATTACTTCGTGTTTATATTTTATACACATATTATGGCCGATCTCCCTTTAATTTCTTTCATGTTAATAGTTTTCCCAATATTACAAATAGATGTTATGTACCTAAGTAATTAAAAAGAATTAGTTTATATAGACAGTTAATAGACAAGAGAAAAGATAGAATGTTAAAATAAGGCTAGATACTACCCAATACACACGCTATACCCATGCAACCACCTACCTCGCACGAAATTACTAGGATATTCAATTACGTGAAGGTGAAATACAGGAGAAGTGATTTTTGAGACTCACTTGTATATATCTACTGTTTCTTCATTCTCATCACCTGACTGATTCTGCTGACCTCCCACTTTCAGCTGATCTATTCTGCCTTTAAAGAAGTTCAATAAAAAGAAAAAAGAAAGAAAAGTCAAGAGCGTCATATGAGCCAATTAAACTTATATTCTTACAACGAAGATGTGCCTGTGTCACATTCTGATCACCGTGACACATGGTAACATGTATATTTTATTATATTATTATTATTATTTTTACCGATCTTCACAGAAGTTTATATTTTCGGGTTATGTTTGGTTATCACTTCGAAAGCATTTAGAAAAATCTAGCTAGTATAACTACTGTACATGCCAAATTCAATGTTACCCAAGATACTAAAGAATTAAGACTCTATCCGTCACAAGAAAGAACTATAATAATTTTAAAAATGCATAAAAATATTTTAATACATTCAGAAAAGATGATTTAATTAGAAAATATTTAAAGAAAATTACACAGATAAAACTTAAAGTTTACACATATCTCTAAGTTGGTTATTATTGTACATGTAAAAAAGAAATTTCTAACACCGAAGTCACGTGAAACTTAGGAATATTTCGAACAAATGTTTTTTTTGAAAGGTAATATTTTCGAAACAAACACACAATTTCCTATCAGTTCTTTCTAAATTTTATTATTTTAGTTTGTAAAAATTTTAAATATCACTACTTCAGCTAATTTTGAGTATTATTCTTACAGACCACGAGACAAAACCTATTTACTATTTTTCCTAACTTAAAAAGATGTTTCTAAATAATTTTCATTTCGATCGACTAAGTAAACTATTAATAGTAGAGTTCACATGCCAAACTGCGTTGAGTTATGTTATCGTTCAATCTATCAATATGAAGTGCTGAGTGCTGAGACGAGATGGGTTTGCTGAATAGTAATGTCACACTTCTTAGAAAGTATTTTCGAAAAATATGATCTTGTAACAAATGTCCACTTCTAGAAGTAGTCTTGACTTTTTGGTGTATTTTTCAGCTCAGAAGTTATGGAAGTTGTGAAGTAGTAGATTACCATGAATACATTATTATGGGATATCGCTATTAGTGATCTTTGTAAACGAATGGCTAATGTGCGTGGTAACCCGCAGTAGTAGAGGATCAGGTCCCATCAAATAGAACGTCCCGTTTCATATACACAGGACAAGAAGAATCATTACTAGTATCTGATCATCAACATTTTAAATCTATGTTACTTACTGCTAGCAAGAGCACTGATTTGATTTGATTAATCACCCGACACTTTAATATCTTTAGTCTCGCAATTAACTATTCCAGTTACCGTGCTTCATTATACTATTCTATTTCTGTTACGTATATACATACAGTATATTATATAAGTTTCTTACACCTATCTACCTACTGTTTTACCTACGAAAACAGACCAATCCTTCAAAAGTAAATGTAAGAAATTTGAACACCTTGCTTGAACATCATAATGCCCAGTAGCTAGAAATCTCAATGATTGGTCATTCTTCGAGAATATAAATAACTTTGTAGGTACTAGCTGTTAAACAGATGAAATTCTATTATTAGCAATCACTATAAGAATAACGACAAAGTACTCCTGATAAAATTAATTGATTAACGCTTCTGAAAGTTTAAAAACTATTATTTGTGACTCAAACTTTATATTGATTACGCTGCTGTGCGAAAACTAAACTCTATTCAAGTCGAAAAGTATTTATGGTACTCTCCCCTGATATCTAGTTAGTTCTAACGTGACTTTTTTTTTTACGTTAGTATTCAAGAATACTATAGAACTTCATTTTGCTTGAAGCTCGTCGTTTTTTTTTAAAAAAAAAAAAAAAAAAAGTAACGACAACCTTTGTGAAGAATCAACTCACATCAGGAGAGACTTTTACTTTTATTTAATTCGCGTAGACTTAAGAAAGAAAGAAAAACTTGACAGAGAAAGAATACATATATTATAATGGGACAAAATGTGGAATTTGGGAATAGTTTTATCTTAGTACAAAAAAAAAATGTATTTTGGCATCAGTAAGAAGTATGCAAAATCATATTTTATTTACCGGTATATTTTACTTGCCAACGTCTCAAAATTTTTACTAATTGCCCTGAGTCATTTTCATTTAAATAAAAAGAGGAAATACGAAACTATATTACCCAAACAGTCTACATTATTATCGTCACTACTACCTTCATTTATTAAGATTATTTTGTAGCGCTGTATCCAACCACACCACATGAACTGCAAGTAAAACAAACCAAACGCAATTATTGTTGTTCATGCGAAATGAGATGCGTACTAACATACCTGCCTACTTCTGTTGTTTATGTATGTTTCGTGTCTATGGTGCTTGTAGTTTTCTCATAGCTAACGCGCTCGCTTTCAGTGAAAATGATTGCAGGTACAAAACCTCTTAGAAGTACAATGAATAACAGTCAATTAATTGATTGACTGACTCGGGGCTTTAGTGAGATTGTCAGTAGCGAGAACGGTGACTCAGGTTAAACCTAAAGAGCGCTTCGGACCCTACTGTAATAGTACATATTATTCTTCATAATTCTGATATTGCAGAAAGACATAAATCGCAACTATGGTCTGTACTTGTATAACGTCGTTGAAAGCAACGTGACATCACTATGGCATCACAAACCCATTTATGAATAAGCAGCACAGAATGCCTGTTAAGATGAACAGGGCTATACATGTTAAAATGAAAATTTATGTACATGGTCAAGACTAAATTGTGACCGTCTACAATCAAGCCAGAAAGTTAGAAGATGTTTCAGAATACATTAGTATAAATTTAACAAATTCAAATTTGTGAGAAACTAAAATCATGCAACATTTCTATTTTTTACAATTAGTATCCTACAATAACACCTTACAGTTTCTAGCACGAATTCATGACTGCATGAACATGCCCTATACAGTTTTAGTACATGTGACTAAATTAAATAAAATATAAGCTCAAAATCTTACCTGGAGAACAAGGCAATGGAGGTGACCACTCGCGTGGACTGCTCTCTCGACTGGGAGTAAGATAACCCATATTCAACAGAGCATCATTGTAATTTGCATTGAAATCTTCTCCAGCACCAGCCGAATACGATAAACATTCTCCAAAAATACTCATACTTTCATTATCACTGGCATCACATTCTGTAGAAGTTTCATTTTCTGGTAAAATCGTACCTCTGTTACTCTCTCTTTGCTCATCTATCGATTCATTGGCTTCCTTTGCGTTCACATTCGCTTGCACTGAAGATTGTGCTTTGTCTGCACTTTTCAAAGTCTCAATACCTTTTGTTGGACTTATGATAATTTTAAGAGGATACTTTTTGGATTTTCTTGATTTTTTACTCACATTCTTAGTCGGACTCTCACATTTTTTCGGAGACTTTTTAACTATAATGTTCAGTGGATTATAATGTCTCTTTTTAGGTGACGAGCTTTGCTCTCCTCCTAATTTCAACTTCTTGTTAGGAACAGGTGACTTTCCTGGGCTGCGAACTGAGGATTTCACTTTTAGATTCCCTTCAACACAAAGTTTTCGCTTATGATTTGTTTTGTCTTTTGTTTCTGGATTTTCTGTAGTCAAGTCGCTGTTACTTTTTTCTAAATCAGCCTTTTTCCGTTTGGTGAGCGGAGAATCATGCCCTTTGTCTTTTAAAACCTGTTCATTGGATTCGGAAGACTCTTCAGATGTGCTTAGTTCACTATTGCCATCAAAACCCTTGACACTGCATTTTAGTTCTCCATTTTTCCTTCTTTTCTTAGATTCATTTTCTACAATTGTTGTATTCCCCACTTCAGAGAACAAATTCGTATGTTTTTTATATGGTGACTGCAGTTTGTTAATCACTACTCGAACAGATTTCAAACTATTTTTAACTTCAGGTGAAACAACTGCATTCTTAAATTTACAAATTTCAGATTTGCTTTTTCCACCGTGGACGTTAATTTCTTCTTGTAGTTTTGTGTCAGATTGTATACTCTTACGAATATCTTTCAGTACAACTTTGCAACTAGCTTTAGTACCTTGGTGTTGACTGTACTTCAATACAGTCTTACTAGGGTCTAAGGAGCCGCTTACTATTCCATTTCTATCATCGCTCACGTTACTTAGGACAGCTTGAGCAACTTCATTGTCTGCATTAAAGATATCTGAATTATCCACGCCAGTGTCTGTTATAGGTTCTCCCAAATCCATCATGCTAATAGATGAATCTTTTATCAAAGATACTTCCTTATCTATACTACACGTGCTTAATCTCTTTCTCAGTTTAAAATTCCCAATTTTGTCTTCTGAAAAATTATATTTCAATTTTGAGCCTTCTGAGTGATTATCACTTATTTTTTGTGTCTTCGGAACATCGAATTCCGCAACCTTCATATCTTCCAAATAATCTCCACAAACTTCACACATTCTCTCTTCGTTTACTGCAAGATTCTTTCCAACCTGATTTTCATGAAGCTGCTCTGTTGAACTGCCACTTACGTGACATTGCTCTTTCACCCCACGTCTCGAAGTCTCCTGTAACAACACTGGACATTTTTCTACTACAGTTTTAGCTTTTTTATTCGACTCGTCTTCAGAGTTTCTAACCATTTTATTTTTCACAATTTCTTTTCCACACATCTTGTCCTCGCTTAATTTCTCTTCAGTCGAACTGAGTTTCTTCTTTTCAGCTTTCTCACTTGGTTCGTTCTGTGATGTTCCTTTTTCCCAAATACTGTTTTCACTTGTTTTCTTTTCATTTTCATTAGAAATTATTTTCCGAGACTTTGTCTCCGAAGATTTCATTGTCTTATTTTCATCATATCTAATTACCTTAATTTTGGGGCTTGTTTTAGATTTTGGCTTGTCTTTGTTTACTTTATCATCACTCGAATTACATTTCTTTTCGTTTCTTGGTTTCCCATCTTTATTTGGTTCATATTTAGATATACTTTTATCTGAGAACTTAGCTTCACTTGTTTTCTCTTCTTTTCCATCAGATTTGTTTTTGAAAGACTTCCTCTTTGGATAAGGAAACTTTACTGTATCGTCCCAATCATCATCATCATCATTACCATCATTTTGGGGTTTCTCTCCCTCCTCCAAATTCTTATTTAACTTCGCTTGATTAGAGTCATCTAGTTCTCTCTCACAGCTACCAGCTACATGTAGTTTGTTTTCTGGTGATGTTTTCTGCAAAACATTGTCAGTAGTTTTATCTTCATATCTATTCATTCTAGCAGGTTTATTTTTCGGACAAGAAGTATTAATATTGCTGTTTTGGTCACATTTAATAATCTGAGCTTTGAGGTTTCCCTTTCCCTGTGTCTTGTCTTCAATTACTCTCTCTTTATTTGAATTGGATTTATTTTCATCTTCCTTGCCACTTTTATCCAGTTCACTCTTGGAGCTACTTCTTTCTCTGGAGTTAGCTTTAGTTGTTTCCTCTTTGCTAACAACAGAATTACTTCTTCCAACTTTAATTTTAGGACAATATTCTGCCAGATTAGCTAAATCATCTCTAGAACATTTAATTGTAAGTTTAGGAGTTACATTCTTTAGCGACAAGTCTGTAATTAATTTATCTTCACTCGAAAAACATTTCTGACCTGTATTCTTTTCATCTTTCTCGGGATTATTTTTTGCCGGCCTTTTCTCATATGACTTATCATTTAGATTCTCTGTAATCGAATTGTGTTTCTTCTTTACATCTTTCTCATCCAGTTTGTTCTTTGATGTTTCTGTTTCCCGAAGCTTGTCTCCATTTGCTCTCTCTTCAACGGCACTTGAAACAATTTTCTCTGAATGTTTTACTGCTCTACTCCAATCACTTTTATCATATCTAATCATTTTAGTTTTAGAGCTTGTTTTTCCTTGCAATTTATTTTCGTCTAATTTATCTTCATTTGAATTATATTTTCTTTTTCTATCATTTGGTTTCTTTCTTTTATTTGAATCATATTTTGATGCTTTTCCTACAGAGGAAATATCTTCTTTTAAATCGGATTTAATTTTGAAAGTGCTGTCCTTTGGAAAAGAAAACTTCACTGTGTCGTCCCAATCATCATCATCGTCGTCGTCGTAAATCTGAAATCTACCTTTTCCCTGTAAACTGCTCTCATTACAATCTTTTTGGTGTTTCAGACAATTTTCAGTTTCATCTGTTTCATTTTTCAACATCTTTTCCAAAAGCATATCACTATTAGCTTTCTTTTCGTTTCTGTCAGTTTTGTTCGCAGATCTCTTTATCAGACCGGATGTATTTACTTTGTTATCTCGATCAACTTGAATTTTGGGGCTTCTTTTTTCTTGTACACTGTTCTCATTACTCTCTTCATGCGAACTGCATTTCTTCTCCCCTCTTTTCTTGTATCTCTTATCTAGTTCACTTTTTGACAGTCTTTTTTCTCTGTAGTTCACTTCATTTGTTTCCTCGTTGTTAGAAACAGAATTGACTCTTCCAGGCTTAATTTTGAAACAGGTTAACTTCATCGGGTTATCTGAATCATTTTTATTAGATCTAAACGCATTACGTGCTATATTCTCTAACGACTCGTCTATACCTAATTGAACTGCATTCTCCTTTTTATCTTTTCCTGGTTCACTCGTTGCTAGTCCCACCTTACACGACTTCCCATTTACTTCACCGAATTCACTTTTCGACCTGTTTTTCCAAAGCATGATCTCACTTGATTTCTGTTCGTTTAAGACAAATTTATTTTTCTCATGTCTTCTTGATATGTTGGGATCTTCAAGGTTTTCAATGTTATTTTGAGTGATTCCCTTTCTCTCTTCATTTACGTTACATTGACTTTTCCTACCTTCTTTATCAGTTTTATCTAACTCACTCTCAGACGCTCTTCTACTCCAGATAATATCTTCATTTGCATTAGATTTGCTTTCATTAAACTTGGTTTGAATTGAAGATATTTCTGTGTTGCCTGAATCAACTTTGTAGCCCCTATCCATTTTTAACTTGGAGAATGCTTTCTTTTCAGAACTGACTTTACTTATTTTTTGTTCATTCGAAATATTTCTCATTTTCCCAATTTTCTTGTCGCTTTCAGGTTCATTTTCTAATGTGCACTTATTCCAGCACCTGTTGTCACTTGGTTTTGGTTCATTTGTATCAGATCCAACTTTGGAAAGTTTCTTTTTTAGGAGAGAAAGTTTTATTGTATCGATCCAATCCTCTTCATCTTTCTGAGAGCTTCTTTCGTGTTGTGGTTTATCTTCATTTATCTCTTCAATGAAGTCTCCTACCCCTTTCTTGTCTTCTAATTTGCTTCTTGATGCTCTTTTTTCCAAGTACTTGTCAACATTTACTTTGTCTTCATCTATATTGGACTTGTTTTCGAAAGACTTTTTGTTTAGTGCCGTATCACTCCAGTCGTCATTCTGACAGCTTATGTCCACCCGTGAATTGTTCTCATTTAAATTCTCTTCATTAGAATATTTTTCCTTCTCATATTTGTCAGTTATATTTGATTTACTTTCTAATACTGTTTTCTCCAAACACTTATCAGCAATTTTTCCTTCTCCATTTCTAGCAGACTTCTTTCTTGTTTTCAATGTCCTGTCTTGGTCACATCTAACAATTCGAATTTTGGGACTTCCTATTTCTTGCATCTTGTCTTCAATTCTTTTATTTTCATTTGAATTGTGTTTCTTTCTTCCGCCACTTTTGTTCTTTTTATCTGGTTCACTCATTGACGGCTTCTCTTCTTTGGAGTTGGTTTCACTTGCATTCTCATTGTTAGCAACGGAATTGACTTTATCAGATTTTCTTTCCGAACAAGATGATTTTGCACCATTGCCTAGTTCATCTTTGTTACATGTAACTGTTTTACTTGTTGGTATTACATTATCCTGTGATTCATCTTCAATTAGTTTCTTCTCAATTGAAAGATGTTTCTTACCTACGTCCCTTTTCCCACTTCTATCCATGTAAGTTTTTGACATTCTTTCACTCAAGGGCATATTTTCAAGTATTTCTTCCTCACTTGCTCGACATTTGACTCTATCGAACATTGTTTCTGCAGATGATGATAACATAATGTCATTTCTAATCAACTTCTTTTCAGGGGATCTGTTCTGCTGTGAAGTGTCTTCAATTATTTTTTGTTTATTCCATTTATTCTTGATCTTTCTATCCATGTCAGATTTAATTTTTAACGTTCTTTTCTCCCAATGCATGTTAGGATCTGCTTTATCTAGATTTAAATTTGATTTGTTTTTGAAAGGACTCTTTTCTGACAAAGATTTTATTACGTTACTCGAATCATTTTTGTCAGATTTCATCACAGAAGTTTTGAGTGTTTTCTCTTGTGAATTCGCTTCAATTAGTTTCCTTTCATTTGGATGGCATTTCTTTTCTCTGTCGTTAATATTTGCCTCTTCTTTATTTTTTGTGATTCTTTTGTCTTTACAATCCAATTTCTTTTTTCTTTCTTTCTTGTCCATTTTATCTGCTTCAATTTTTGGTGTGCCTTTATCAAAGGACATGGTAACAATTGTCCCATTCTTTTCATTAGGTTTGCTGTCAAATTTTATTTCGAGGGAGGAAGATTTGTCATTACTTTCCGATTCAGTTCTGTTACATCTAACTATTTTCTGCTTTGAGCAACTTTCCGCCTGTGAATTATCATAATTAACCTTCTTTTCACTCGAAATATTCTGCATCTTCATTACCTTTAATTCCCTCTTGTCATCTTCGTGTGATACATGTTTTGATACTTTCTCCCAATGCCGGAAGTCTCTGATTTCCTCATTGTTTCCATCAGATCTGCTTTCGAAAGACTCCTTTTCTGGGAAAGATTTTACTACATGTTCTGAATCATCCTGATATTTTCTAAGCTTATTTCTGAAGCTTAATTTCCCCGAAGGTTCATCCTCATACAGCTTTCCTTCACCCGAACCTCTTTCCTTTTCAGCCAGCTTATTATCTGTATCTTTTTTGCTTTTTATTACTACTCCAACACAAGAAACATTGCTTGTTTCCCCTTCAACATTTGTGTCGGACTTGTTTTTGAAAGACCCTTTTGGAGAAGAAAATTGTAATGAATCATCCCCATCTTCCTGGAAGCTGCTTCTTCCTTGTGACCTATTTTCATTTAACTTCTCTTCAATATAATTATCTTTACTTTTCTCATATTTATCATCCTTATCAGGTTTACTTTTTGATGTTATTTTCTCCAAGCACTTGTCAGTATTTGTTTTCTTTTCGTTTGTATTAAACTTGTTTTGAGCAAGCTGCTTTTCTGAACAAGATGTTTTCCGCCAAGATTCGTGCTCACAAAACTTTTCTTCATTCGAATTGCTTTTTCTCTCCGCTAATTTATAATTCCTGATTTGATCACATCTCACTACTTTAATTTTAGGGCTTCCTTTCTTTAGCAATTTATGTTCATTTGATTTCCCTTTATTCGGATTATATTTCTTTATTTCGTCCCCTGATGTGTTTTGGACGAAGGTAATGCCTTCACATACATTTGATTTACTTTTATCAATTTTTGTTTCTAAAGAACAAAATGTTACTGTGTTCTCTAAATCAATACTTCTAACTACTTTCTCTTCAGAAGATTTTTTCTGCTGTGAATTCCCTCGACTTAGCTTCAGTTCATTCGAGATCTTATTCTTCCCATCCTTAATGTTACCTTCAATTGACTCCATTTCTGATTTTGTTCTTGTCCAACACACATTATTATGTATCCTCTCTTGGTTTCTAACAGATATATTTTCTAAATAAGGTTTTACAGAGTTGTTCGAATCATTACTTTCAAACCTCATTTCTTCAGTTTGAAATAAATTATTTTCCTCCTGGGGCCGTGTCTTTTCTCTACCTTTATTTTTATCTGCATTGTTCCTTGACGTTCTTCTACTTCGAGATTGGCCTTTGTTTAAGTTAGTTTCACCTGAATCCAGTTCCTTTTTCTCGTCAATTTCATCTGCTTCAATCCTTGATGCTATTCTGCTCGGAGACTGATCTGTGTTTAAGTTTGTTTCTATTGAATCTGGTTTCCTTTTCTCCTGTTTCATGTCAATTTTACCTGCTTCACGCTTTGACGTTCTTCTGCTTTGAGACTGTTCTTCGTTCAGGCTTGCTTCACTTGAATCCAGTTCCCTTTTTTTGTGTTTATAGTCACTTTTATCTGCTTCACCCTTTGATGTTGTTCTGCTCCGGTATTGGACTTCGTTCGTTTCATTTGGATTTATTTTCTTGTCAATTGTATCCGTTTCATTCTTTGAAATTCCGCTCTGAGACTGATCTTCGTTTCCATCACTTGAATCCAGTTCCTTATCCTCCTGTTTCCTGTCAATTTTATCTGCTTCACGCTTTGATGTTCTGTTCCGAGATTGATCTTTATTCAAGTTTGTTTGATTTGGATCCAGTTCTCTTTTCACCTGTTTATCAATTCTACTTGCTTGACTCTTTGATGTTATTCTGCTCTGAGATTGATCTGCGTTTGTTTCATTTGAATCTAGTTCTCTTTTCTCTTGTTCCTTGTCAATTTTATCTGACTTAGCCCTTGTTATTCTGCTCCAAGATTGATCTGCGTTTGCTTCACTTGAATCCAGTTCCCTTTTCTTGAGTTTACAGTAATTTTTTTCTGCTTCACCCTTTGATGTTGTTCGAGATTGATCTTCGTTTAAGTTTTCTTCACTTGAATCCAGTCCTCTTTTCTCCAATTTCTTGTCAATTTTATTTACTTCATGCTTTGATGTTATTCTGCTCCGAGAGTGATCTTCGTTTAATTTTGTTTCATTTGAATATAGTTTTCTGTCAATTTTACCTGCTTCATGTTTTGATGTTCTGCTCTGAGACTGATCTTCGTTTGTTTCACTTGAATTCAGTTCCCTTTTCCCCTGTTTCTTGTCAATTTTATCTGCTTCATGCTTTGATGTTATTCTGCTCCGAGGCTGATGTGCGTTTAATTTACTTGAATCCAATTCTTTTTTCTTCAGTTTGTCAATTTTATCTGCTTCACCCCTTGGTACTATTCTGCTCGGAGATCGATCTTTGTTTAGGCTTGTTTCACTGGAATCCAGTTCCTTTTCCTCCTGTTTGTCAATTTTAACTGCTTCACTCTTTGATGTCCTTTTGCGAGATTGGTCTTCGTTTAAATTTGTTTCACTTGATTTCAATTCCCTTTTCTCCAATTTCTTGCCGATTTTATCTGCTTCATGCTTTGATGTTCTGTTCTGAGATTGACTTTCGTTTAAGTTTGTTTCACTTAAATCCAGTTCTTTTTTCTTGAGCTTAAAATATTTTTTTCCTGCTTCATCCTTTGGTGTTCTGCTCCTATATTGATCTTCGTTCAAATTTGCTTTACTTGAATCCATTTCTCTTTTCCCCTGTTTTTTATCCCTTTCATCTGCTTCATTCTTTGATGTTCTACTGCGAGATTGGTCTTCGTTTAAATTTGTTTCATTTGAATTCAGTTCCATTTTCTCCAATTTTTTGTCAATTTTATCTGCTTCATTCTTTGATGTTGTTCTACTTCGAGACTGGTCTTCATTTAAGTTTGTTTCATTTAAATCTAGTTCCCTTTTCTCCTGCTCCTTCTCAATTTTACCTGCTTCACCTCTTAATGGTCTGTTCCGAAGCTGAGCTTCATTTAAATGCAGTTCCATTTTCTCCAATTTTTTGTCACTTTTATCTGCTACATTCTTTGACGATGATCTACTGGTAGATTTGTCTTCGTTAAAGTTAGTTTCATTTGAATTCAGTTCATTTTTGTTTTGTTTTTTGTCAATTTTATTTGCTTGTCTCTTTGATGTTCTTTCGTCCCATGATTGATCTTCTATCGACTTAATTTTAATTAAACCTACTTTATCAGGTTCACTTTTCGATGTTAATTTGCCTAAGGACATGCCCGCATTTGGTTTCTCTTCATTTACATTACATTTTTTCTTGATTTCTGGAGAAGATATTTTTTCTTTTTCCGAATAAACTTTGGGGGACAACTTTCTCAGTGAACTTTCTTCATTCAGATTCTGTTCATTCACTTTTTGTTTGTCGCAATTTGATCCACTTTCTAGTGTCCTGTCCTCCCAGCACATATCATCTATTTTATTTTCATTACATTTGCTTCCGTTAGATTCTGTTTTTGAAGGACGAATTTTAATTACGTTGGAAGAAAATTGTTCATCACATCTAACGATTTTAATTTGAGGATTTCCTAATTTATGTTCATTCATATTAAACTTATCAACCTTCTTGACGTTTTCTGTTTTATTTTCTGTCGATCTTTTCTCCCAAAAACTTAATGTCTTATTGTTAGTTACAGAATAATCTCTTTGAGAACAAAATGTGTTCACTGTGTAATTTGAATTGCCTTTGTCATACCCAGTTACTTTAAGTGTTAATTTATCTTGCATCTTACTTTCAATTAATTCCTTTTTGTCTGTAGAACACCTCTTTTCCTCATCTTTATAGCCAGTTTTATCTAGTTGATTCACTGACTTGTCTTCATTTAACTTCTCTTCAGTTAGGTCACCTTTGTTTTGCTCATCTTTCCTGTGAGCTTTACGTGGTTCACCACAATTAACTATTTTTTGCCAGGACATGTCCTTACTTATTTTTCCTTCATTTATGTTACGCTTATTTTTGTCAAAATCTCTTAATTTGTTGTCTACTGTACATTTCTTATCAGGAGACTTCAATTTCTCAAGTTCGTTTCCTTCCTTGGGTGAATTATCTTTCATAATATGCTTCAATATAATTTGATGATCTTCCTTATCTTCATCAGAAGTCAGTGTCTTCTCTGATTTGGTTAGGATATTTTTACGAGATTTAACAGGAGTGTGTTTTCTTCTGTGCGTAACACTATATTCAAGAATGTCTTCTTTTACCAATTCACGTTCCGGAAAGCTTACGGCAATGCAATTTTCTTGCTCCTTTCCAAAGTTAGTTTTGTTTTTTTCTAAATTGAATTGGTTTCTTGATACATCATGTTGCTGCTGTTGTACAGCATCTTTATTTGCTACAGTCACAGATAATGGTTCAGGTATATTATCACATTTCTCCAACTGTCCTGCAATGTCCTGTTCTTTGTTTCTCTTGGGTGAGAATTCACTTCTATCTGTGACTGCATTTACTTGATCTTCTGTATTACAAACACTGTTTATAGTCCACAAATTATTTGTTTTATCCCGTTCTTTCAGTTTGGTGCTGGATTCTTCTGCTGAGCTTTCATCATTGAAGTCAACAGAAAGTTCTAATTTCTTTGAAAGAGCTCTTGTCTCTTTTCCTGATAGCTGCTTTCTGTGTATAGATTGTAAGCTACCCTTCAATTTAGCTGCAGAGTCGGCTTTTCTAAGATATTTATCTTCTTTTAATTTTTGAGCTTTGGTATCACTTGCTGCCACTATATCTTTATTGCTACCATCTATGGTTTTGTCTGGACTTATATCGTCAATTTTATTTGTTTTGTTATCGGTTAATTGACTTAAGGATTTCTTGAAATTGTGCGTAGATCTGATTTTCAGAGTGTTTCTCTCTTTCATTAATTTCATAGAACTTTTCTTCTTACGGTTATTTTGTATACCGAATTTCTGCCTTAACTTTATACTGAATTTCGTGTTAGTTGCTACTGATCGTTTTTTCTTAGTCTTTTTCTTCTTACACCGTTTTACCAGGTCGGTTTCAATTATATGCGCATCACCGTGTAATGAACTATTACATGATTTTTCCAAAATTCTATCCTGTGTTTCGCCAACTGCGTAATTCTTAGTTACACAATGTTGTATTTTACATGAGTCTCTTAAATCTTCGGTTCTATCAGATTCTTTATTATGAAGTGATTCGGATCTTAACAATCTTCTCCGTGAACTTAGGATTTCTGTGCTTTCGGTTTCTAACTTCTTCTGTTCAACTGAACTCAAGTTTGAAATCTTGCACATCTCGGAACTTCTGTCATTCACGTCTGTCTTGTTTTCTTCCATATCTACCTGTTCTAATTTAGTAGAAATTTCAGAAATATCGTCAATTGTTGGAACTCCCTGGTACTTTGACTCTGAACTCACTGGTCTTGTGACAACAGCTTCGCCAGTTAGTCGATGACTGGACTGTCTACTTATTTGCTTTGGTTTTATAGTCCCACCTCCAAACTGTAAATTTTCCTGTTTACAAATATTCACCAAGTTTAACACATCAAATCTTTCAACAGACACAGTACACGGTCGAATACCAAACTGACGTCTCAATGCATCTACTTGAGGATTTATGTGTGAGTAAAGAGCCTGATTTTTTGAAGATAAGGCAAGATGCATCATAACTTTACCGTTATTATTATTATTATTACTAGTATACGGAGCACCATCTTCAGCACTGGCTTCACCTGCATAAATATCACTATGCCTCGAAATAATATTCAAAAACTTTCGGGCATTTCTCACAGTTCCTGAATGAGAGTCAACGTATTGCTCTTGATACTTAGATTTATTTGCTACAGTATTAACAGATTCGCCTAACTTTCTACTTCTCTTTAATCGTACCAACAGTTTCCGGCTGACTTTTCTTTTCCTTGCAAAATCTTTATTTACAACTGTCGATCTGCTAACTTTGTCTTGCTCATTGTGATCACCACTGGAGCTCCTAGTTCCACCTTCATTCACTTGTGCTTCGTCGACTTCGCCTCGCACGCTCTCTTCACTAGTAAATTCGTCAGAAAATGTTAGTTTCCTTGCTACAACTTTTTTCTTCTCTCGAAACAGTTCCTTCTTCTTTTTGTATGTAAAATTGAATTTCACCAAAAGTTTGTTCTTTTTACCGCTGCTTCCAGAGCTAGATATCGTATCTCTTCTTCTAGTTTTGAATTCCGACTTCGGTGACGGAGTTGGATTTGATGCTTTTGTTTTTACAGTTTTCTTCTTATAATGAAACACACTTGCTACATTCTCGTTACTTTTTGGAAGAATCTTAGAGGGTCTAATATTAACGTCCAAATGCTTTCCATTTAGCTGCTGGTTCAAAGAAATTTGAGTAATGTTATCTTCTAGGATATCACGTCTTCCCAACTGCAATGCTTTATCAAATCTTCGTAGTAATACATCACCATCCCATATAGCATCTTCACTTTGATAGGTGTCAGTTGGTTCAGTTTTAATTGTAACCGCAGATGGTAAATTGTCATCCAACGTAGATGGTTTGCTATTTTGAGCCTCGCTGTCATTATGGTCTTCTTTCTCATTCAATCTATCGGGTTTCGAAGGATATATTGGATCCACTCTATGAAATGAAGAGATACAATTAGTACATTTAAAGAAGGAAATAGAGGTATGCTCAAGTAAAATTATTTCTCAGCAAAATACTAACATTGCATTTCACTATCCAAATATAACATCTCTGATAATTCGATGTCTGTTGAAGATATCAATTCAAAATCCCGGCAAAATTATTTTAAATGTGCGTTTACTATTTAAAAAGATCTTATGTCAAAAATTATATTAATTTCCATTTTTGTCTTTAAAATATAGAACACGGTCTTATGACTAAGTAGAACAATAAGCTTTCAGTACTAAAAAAGATGTCTTAACTTAAAAAATGAAGTTGTCTGCTTTTCATACTGGCATCTTCGACAATATATGCAGATATAATCAACCAACAGCAAATACACTAATATTTAAATAGTATTGAAATCACGTTAACAATTAGAAATCATACTTTCCCTCAGATTACATTGCAATGAAAGAACTGAACAAAGAATATAGTTAAAAAAAAAAATACTAATTTCAATCAGAAAGGACAATATGTAATACACCAAGGAATCACTGAGCTGATTTATATACATTCAAATAAATAAAACATTACTTACCCCTGTTCACCATCAGTTGGAATGGTATCACTTTTTCTTCTTCTGTGTGATAAGGAAAGCTTCTCGTGCTGTTTTCTACGATGACGCATCAATTCCTTTTTTGATTCCTTTCTCGTAGATTCCAGATCCTTGTTCGCAGAATCGCTATCATAGCTTGTCTGCCTGCCTCTTGTTTGGTACACCCGGACTCTTTCTCCATTACCACAGTACGTCGTTTGCATTATGGAGGTCAACATGGAAGCTGAACTCTCAAACGCGTGACTAGTCCTAATCGTCCACATATCAGCGGATTCGCGATCTTTTCTCGTCCGTCTACTGCCATTCTCACAGCCACTAGTAGCAAACATAGTAGTATAAGAAGTAACTGGCACGGTAACAACTTGACTTTCATTATTTACAACAGAACTAGATTCCACCTCATTATTTTCAGTCATCATATTATCACATATTGCGAAATTATTAACGTTTTTTGAGTAAATTGCTTCATTTTGGTCAAACGTTGGCTCCAACATAAAATCACTAAGAATAGCATCACTGATGGATTCAAGTTCACAATCAGTAACACTACTGGGGATTTTATCACTATTTTTCGAGTCATTTGATTCGTTTTGGTTGTAAGTTAGATCCCTTAAAGCTAAATTACTGATCACTTCAAGGTCTTGATCGATGACAGTACTTCTATGTTCTGATGTCCTTTGACTATTATTTGACTTGCAGTTTTCACTATCAGCACCAAAAGACACCATTTCACTGATATTTGTTTCTGTTATTTCTTCACTTGCGCTGCTTACGCACGGGATTATTGGATCTTTGCCTGAAATTAAAACGGACCTGGCTTGCAGTAGTTGTTGCTCTACCCCATCGCACGTTTCCACGTTATTGCTATGCCAACTTACGCCAGGAATACTACCGGATGGACTCACATCGTCGTTAACATGTGCTCTATAATTTTCTGGAGCAAGTTCTTGATGATGATCTAATGTTTTAGAAGCATCATCTTGAACTACTGTAGAACTAGAACTGACTGATTTTGGAAAGCACGAACTAAAATTGTTTATAATTCTCTCGTAACTATCAACTGTATTAGGGTAAAATGCAGACTCAGTTGAAGGAAATTCAAACTGCTTTGTACTAGGATAATGTAATTCAGACTTTGACATATTTAAATTTTCATTACTGGCACTTACATCTTTTTCAACTGAAAGCACACTGTTAGTCACTTTCTCTGGCGATGAACTGTTCGTAACATTAACACCCATTTGCTTTAGAAAACTATTCACAATATCCAACACCTCAGTTTCACTTCCGTAACCTTCACTGGTTTTATTAATTTTGGTGTTCTCCCCACTTAGCAACTGTTTATCTGGAGCATTCCACACAGCACTAGTGTTTGACCATTGCAAATTACCAACGTTTTCCTGAGATAATTCATCCCTATCTGATGAACTACTTGGCGCAGTAAACGACGGATCACCCATTAACACATCTTGCAAAAAATCCTCAGTTACCTTATCCAGTGAGAAACAAGCAGCGTTCTCTTGACCGTTTTGCATAGTTTCAACGTGTTGAGGATATGATTCAGTGAAAGACACAACATTATCATTTGTTTCCAATCTATCTAACCTTTCTATATCATCCAAACCAGTGTCGACTTGAAATTCACTCACAGAATCACTACTAAGCCTTGTAAGTTCATCATTTACCAAATTGACACTTTCATCTACAACAAAATTAGCATCTGGCCATACACAATTTTGTTCCTGATTTATTTCCTGAGTAAACTGATGAGAATTACTACCAAGCAAATCTGGTAAGGTATGAAGAACGGATGGCGTAACACTGATGTTATCATCACTACTTCTATGAGACGAGTCTACACTATTTATTGAGGAAAGCCAAGGGCTCGTAGCTGTAGAATTCGTTTCCGTAGCTGCATAAGACGTAAAGTTGACAGAAGACCCTGTGCTTTGCGTTACTCTTCTCGTCATTCCTAGTCTTTTGCGAATTGGCTGCTCACAGACATCATTAACTCCGTCCATCTGAGGAATTCGGTCATCAATGTCTTCCCAAAAAGATTCCTCTGTCCATACCTGGTCCTGACTTGTGTGTGTTATTTCACTAGAAGAGAACAACAGCAATACAGAAATACAGGATAACACAAATGCGCCAACACATAAATAAACAATGTTAAGATCAAAACCCAACCTTTGAACCATTCATAAGCATACACAACAACTTCGTAGCGAAATAATTATATAGTATTCGGTAACATCAAGACTTTAGAAAGTGAATTCTCACATGGAAACATGAAAAGAAACTTTAAAGACCAACAAATGAGTCAATTCGGAGTTGAAGCCCGCTTAAAATTGGTCTGTATGATACAATAAAAAGACAATAACTAGAAACAAAATGTCGGATGAATATTGAGTAAAAGACATAGTAGTTACTTTCTGCTTGGATTTCATTAATATACAAGTTAGTATAGAATACGTGCCAATTTTCAGTTACTAATTTATTTGCTTTTCGTTTCTCGAAGACCTGTCTCCTCATGTTTTCGTATGAGGATTCATTTTCAAAAGTTTTTTGGTGTTTCCGGACATCCTGTATATCCTATTTCGTGCGCAGGGCATACTATGAGAATTAAAAAAAAAAAAAAAAAAACTGTCTCTCTGCTTCAAAGGAAACAACTATATTCGGTCAGCTCTCTCATCTTCCTGTTCGGTAATTTAGCGCTAAGAACAGTTCTTTTCCTTTCTTTGGAGCACCATACCTTTGTTCTAAAAACAAAGTATGTCCTTTTTCAGTAAAAAAAAATCTTCATATTTTGTGATACTTTCCTTGTTCTGTATTTATTATTATTATTTCATCTAAAGAAGTGATTCCCAACCTGAGGAGCGTGAATTACAAATAAAGGAGGGGACGCAAGCTACTGACAGAAATAAAAGTACATTCGTAATCAGAAATATACAAAATGTTGTAACACAAAAGCGTTAAATTAAATACTGTACAAAAGCAAATAACTACTGAGTAAGAACTATGATTTTATTAAGATCAAAGCTGTAAAACAATAATACTACATTATAATGGCATGCAAAAACCTTGCTGGAAATGAATATTGTTATATCCTATACGTGCTACATATTTGTATTAAAACAAAAGTGCTCCGTTATTATTACCACTATAAACAGCAAATGACGGATATCAACATCATTGATGGAACACGTGACCGAAAACACCAGCGCCGCCAACATCCGCGAAGAGGATATAAAAATCACCGCAGGACCTTCAACAGCATCAGTTTCAACTCAACAGTCAACTCCCCTCTCTTAGCTTGCTTGCAGCTCTGAGATTTCTTTTAACCCGAGCTCCTGGCTGCGACTGGGTCCTAAGAATTCGTTTCTCTCTCACTCTCGGCTGCGACTGGGTCTTGAGATATCATATACCCACCTCTTGGCTGCGACTGGGCCCTGGGAGCCCCCTTTCCTTTTCTCTTGGTTGGACCCCGGAATTCCATTTTCTTTCTCTTGGCTGCGACTGGGTCTTGACAAGCACCACACACCCACCTGTGACTGGGCCCTGGGACATCCTATTCACCAAAATCTAAATTTAGCGACTCTAGTGGTCTACGGACCACAGTGATTGTGATTGGTGTTATATTTGTATATAATTGGATACTGATGAAAGGTTATAGGAGAAAACTCAAATTGCTCTACCTACTGGTCTAGCAGGCTATTTTACAACATAAATTGGTGAGAATATAGTTACCTCTTGTACCAACTTCGCATGTTTCATGTATGATTTCTTTCCTGTAGTTAAGAACCAAGGACAGATTATGTTACATAATTTGATTTCTCTAGTCTTTGATAAATTGCCTCAAGATATAAGAAAATTGAAAGAATATGATTTGTCTATTAGTCTTATTAGGTGGCTTGTCTCATTCCTTTCTAATAGAAAATTTGTGGTCAGATATCGCGGTTATATTTCTGCAGTTCACAATATGTTTTCAGGTGTCATTCAAGGGTCTACCTTAGGACCGCTTTTGTTTCTTTTATTTGTAAGTTATCGCTTTTCATGTATGTTGATGACTTAAAACTCTATCGTTCTATTGATGACTGGACTGTTAATCAAATATTGACAGTGTTGTTAAACGGTCTTACAGTAATGGCTTACCTTTACATCTCCACAGAACTATTACTGTTACTTTTTCTAATAAAAACAATTCTATTTATAATACATATGTTGTTGATAATATTTCAGTTAAGATGTTGAGTACACCAAAGATCTGGATATAATATTTGATAATAAATTATTATTTAATAAGCACTTTGATAAGACTATCTCCAAAGCAAAGGAGAAATTTAGGCACTGTCAAATGAACCTGTAGAGATTTCGTGTTAATGAAAACTTATGTTACCTTGTATCTTGCAATGTTAGAAGTCATCTTCAATATTGTTCTAGTTTTTAGAACAGAAGCATACAGTACTTTTATTATATTGAATATGTTTAAAATTTCTTTCTTTCCTGGTTACGCTGGAAATTTAAGTTTTTATCAATCAAAACCAATGATGAAATTAGACAATTACTTAAACTCTTGAAATTATCAGAAAGAATTTTATATATGATCTTAAATTATTGCATGAAATCCTAATTGATAAACTACAGTTAACTATAGTAATTAATATTGTTAACTTATATGTTCCTTACACAACTACTAGAAACCACGCTATTTTTGCTCAATTACTATTCTCATCTTATGGATATATTTATTGAAGATTTTGGTATTACCAAAAAAC
The DNA here is from genome assembly GCF_964235325.1 of Thermobia domestica. Taxonomy (NCBI): domain Eukaryota; kingdom Metazoa; phylum Arthropoda; class Insecta; order Zygentoma; family Lepismatidae; genus Thermobia; species Thermobia domestica. The sequence goes on along the minus strand of NC_137454.1, from coordinate 324,072,501 downwards.
AATTTACCAGATGTCACTCTTCATGATATATGTGATCACTGTTTCTGATACCTCTATACATGACTTTTTTTTCGTTTATTAATCTTTTTATTATTGTGTTTTAGTGTAGTGTTTTACATGTACAGGAAATTGTTATTGGGCTTATGTGCGTTATTTCCTAATAAATAAATAAATAAATAAATAAATGTTTCATTAATAACCTAAAAAAAATATTATTGAAAGTCAGAATTCAATGCTGCATCGGAAATCATAGAAGGGGTAAGACAGAAAGCATGACAAGCGAAAGGGTAAGAGAGGAGGAGGGAAGTGGGGCTTACGAAGGGGTTGGTAGGTAAAAAACGCTGAGAAACACTGATCTAGAGGAAAGAAGATTAAAACACAGGAACAACAAATCATCACAAGGTATCAAGATTTTTTTTCTTGTCAATAATAATAAATACTTGCTTTTGAAATATGATAGAGGCGCCACACTAAAACGAGATGAAATCACTCTCAATTTTAAAACTACTAACCGAGGAAAGTGAAAGCTCAGAAAAAGTAATGATAACAAATGTACTTAATTTACTAATACTGGACGCATATTCAAATTATTAAAGTCTAAAAGCATTGTCGCTCTCTACAATATTATAGGATGCTATTACGTGAGTTCTTTAATAATGTACCCAATTTAAAAAGAGTTTTGCAAGTTTCATACTTCAGAGACTCCATCAGCCAATCACGTTTCTAATTTCTACAGAAATAATATCTTAACACTATATATATATATATATATATATTCAAATTTCTTCAATGACGATCTTCATGTATAAGTTTAGCGTCCCTTTTCGGCATCCAGGCTATACGAATCGTTGACATACAGCTTAACGTAGGATCCGAGTAGAAGCTCCCGCCGGAGAGCGAACCACGTTCCTGCTTCGAACACAAGTACGCTATCAATATAGCCACGATCCTCACCGGAAATCGAATTCGAAAGTCCGTGCACCAAAGCCTTTTTTATTAATTTTAAAACTTACAAACCTGCAATCGGTACACTTTTCAACGTCCAGTCAGGGTGGATGGCTCAAATATCAGACCACCGTGATACTGACTTGTATGCAATATGAGCCTTTAAACAAATACAATATCTCTCAGCCGTAGACAATGGTTGCATGCGGCTACTGAGCCGAAAAATGATAAAACTTGCGTAAGAGTTGAGATAATACCGTGTCGCTACAGAAATTATTCGACAATACCTTTATATGTAAATGTTAAAAAAAAAATAAAAATAAATGAAACCTTTCAGTTTAACGTCCCACAATATGTAAATGTCGAAAGTGATTTATGGATCGTACATATCTTGAACGCAACCCTGAAAGAAACCCACACAAATGGCTGTGTTTTCTCTGCTGCTTCGCCGGGAGAAGAATTCTTTTCTGTACAGAAGATTGACTTATGATGGGAAGATGCAGAAAATGGTTATGCTCTGTGTTTGAAACGTTGGTACGCAACAACCAAAACTACTCAGAAAAATTTAATACAGTATTCGTGAAGCACAACTTTGTACAACTATTCTCATGGCGCTTGATTGTGTGTATGTGTGAAATATAGACATAACTCATTTCCTTACTGACATTTTGAAAAATACTATTTTGAATTAACGTTTGTTAAATGTATACCACATCCTGTGTTGGAACTGGCAAACCAGCGTTCCGTGTAACCTTTCTCCCCCAACTATAATACCGCAGTTAATTGAGTTATGTATCCTATTGCATTTAACAGCGAATGTTCGGAAGTTTGACATTCTGAGTCTCAAATTCGACAAAGGCATAATTAGTTAAGCAATTTGAATGGTAGTTGGATCAATTTAAAAAAAAAAAATGCTTAATTCCTTATGACATACGTATTCCGATACTCGAAACCTTGATAAATGGATAGCTTCTTTATAGTTATCTAAAAACTGAAGAAAAAGCTGAACTCTTGGTGGAACAGCCAGTAAGGGAGGGGTACAGTTCATATGCCGGTTTGTGACACTTCGTTGGGGTGATGTGTGGCCAGCACATTGGCTCCCCTCACCGTTAATGCTGGCTTTCAATACCAGAGTTCACTAGTTCTTTCTTTCAAGTAGTTCGTCAATTGTCCTTACGACGATGGGTAGAAACCGCAATGCTAATTAGGCACCATCAGGCGAATGCGAACGGTCACCATCTTTCCTCTAACCACTGCATGACTGCGCTGATCTCACGAAAAGCGGTATTCCAGTGCGGTTATGTGGTTTTACAAAGACAGCACTCATTGCAATAGGAGGCTCTCCAACTAAGTTTCCTTAATGAAAGATCACTACCAATGTAAACTAAACATTTTTAAGCTTTTCATTTTGATTTAATTGAAAGGTATGTATTAAATATATATATATATATATATATATATATATATATATATATATATATTCCTTTATAAATATATTAAGTTAATATCTTTCGAATTTTCTACATATACGAAGACTGACTGACAAACTCTAATGAAATGATAAGGGGTAGAAAGATGAAACTTATGTGATAGCCATTTCACTTATTTTTTTAATTTTTATGTTTGGAAATTTCTTGCACTTCCAAGTTTCCGGTTTTTCCCTCAAACCTTGTTCATGAAGAGCAAAAGTAGGAATAAAAGTAATAAAAATATCCATGGAAATGTAAAGAAATGGTCTCAACAGGAAAGAAATGAAATCTTTAAGTTTTACGTCCCACGGTTATGCCGGTTAGGCTAAAGGAGACGGTGATTATGAGAGATAAGTGAAATGGTGGAATGAAGAAAGTGGGAGGAAACGGGAGAACCCCGAGAAAACCCACGAGCACGGTGTTTGTCCACCACAAAGTTCACTTGGCGGGGGCTGGGATCGAACCCGGGACCTCAAGCACCAGAGGTGAACGCTCTACCACTGAGCCACCGCGCCCCCCTCAACAGGAAAGAGTTGTAACTATTAGGTATCTCCTCCCAGAAACGTGTTCAGCAAATCCTCAGAGCAATGTTGGGTATGAACAAGGTGTCATAGTGGATGGGTTCCCAGACTGCTGAATATTGGTCAGAAATAAGCATGCCTGTGGTCATTCTGAAAGAGTTTGCAGTTACTTCAAGTCGATTCTGAAGATGGAAGATCGTAAATATGAATGAAATATGAGTTAACCACACCCAACCGGAATACACATAACAGCTCATGCAGTGGAAAGTACCCCTATTCGTCACAGGCAAGTGTGGTCCCATCTTACGAGATGATGACATGGCATCCATTTTTCAGAATTCCAAAGTTGATGGACTTCCTTGCTCAGGGTTAAACTGTGACTGGATAATGTTACAAATACACACTTTACTTCTGCACAAACTGAGGTGTCATTTTATGTTGGCTGTTAAAATGACAACAGTGAGCGAGTGTAGCTCTCAGCTTGTTTCTCACCCCCTATTTCCAATATCTTAACCCTTCGGATTATTAGCAGTTCTCAAAGCTGAAGAGACATTTTGTTGGTACAGATTTTAATCAGCTACTGTCATGGAGTCTGAGAGACATGCAGGAAAAAAATCTATTCCGAGAGTATTCGAATATTGCCAAGAGAGTTGAACTAACTGGGCTCAGAACTTTTCAGTTTGCTCTATGTTATATTTTTAGCACCAGCCATACTTGAAATTAAAATTAACAATAATATAGCACCCTATTCTAAGATTCACTCATGAAGAAATTCTCCCTCGTTGGTCAGTTCATTTAAGAAATATAGATAGCTAAATTCTAAACCACAGACAAACAAAATCATCTTTTCTAATTTGCAAAATGTAATGTAAATACCTGCTTTCTTGAATGGTACTATCTTCTGTGGGCGATGATGGATCCCTGAATGGTTGGCTCATTTCTATTGTCTCTTCGTCCTCCTCTTCGCCATCACTTTTGGGTATTTGAGTTCCCAAAATGCTATCTTCCTCAACTGCGTTGTCCTCCAATTCTTCAAGCATCTCCACCAGTTGTGCATCTTGAGAATTTACTGGAAAAAGTATCATTATACAGTGACCTGTTATAATATGATTATGTGTTTTATTCGCTATCTCAAATTATTTAAGCATTACCTTAATTTGACTGGCATTTTTGGACACATGAAAAAATGAATCTCGATTTACTCTACGTTAGTCGGACAGTTTTCTGTGGTGCATTAGCGAAGTATACGTAAGTCTTAATATATACGGTGTCTGAACCGTTCTTGTGCGCTCAAAGTAACAGCATTATGAATTGCTTTGAATATGGAAAAAATGACCTCTTCCGACGCACAAAAAATCCTGAATGTTGAAATATATAAGTACGAGGCGCATGTCAAGAAAAAGGGGTCCATATTTTTTACGCGGGATTGGCAACATTGGTGAAGTTAAGTATGCGCAGCAGCATGGTCTAGTATTCTATGTTTGCAAAGAGAATCATCCAAGTGGAATTCCGTAGTGAAATGGTTGCCGCAATACAAAATCCCGCTAAATTAGAAGTAAGAGCTGTCATACGATTTCTGAACGCCAAAGGACACAATGCAGCTGACATCCATCAAGAATTATGTCATTTACGGACCGGTCCAGCAGTAATGAGTGAAGGGAAAGTCTCGCAATGGTGCAGAGTGTTTCGGGAAAGGCGTTCAAATGTTTATGACGATGAGCGTAGCGGGAGTCCTACTGTTCAGATGGACGATTTGGTAGAATGTGTTAACGAGAAAGTACGATCCAATCGTCGGTTCACAATAACTAAACTCGCTAAAGAGCTTTCAGAAGTCTCTGCGACAACAGTGCATTGAATCGTGACAATGTCGGTTATCACAAACTGTGTGCGATGTAGGTGCCAAAAATGCTCACAGACGTTTACAAAGAAAGAACGACAGCTTCACGTCATTTTTTGGCCCATTGGGGTGAGGATGATCGCTTTCCTCACATAGTAACGGGGGATGAAACCAGGATATTGTAGACCACTGGGGAGTCTAAGCAATAGTTAATTAAATTGAGGCACTCCGGTTCTCCTAAAGCGAAGAAATTCAAACGTTCACCAAATCATGGTCACTGTGTTTTGGGACCAAAGGAGTGTGATTCTTGTGGAGTTCTTGGAACAGAACAAATAATTATAGTTGATTCCAAACACTGAATAATCTGTGACGTGCCATCCAAAATCGCCGGAGAGAAATGCTACACTCCGGAATCCTTTTGATCCATGATAGATATGTATAGAGAATAAATAAATAAAAAAAAAAGTTACATAAGTTCACAAACTGAGTACAACCCACACCGTCAGCAGCGCAACTGTTTGTTTCTTATATAACTACCAACACTTAATGCGGAGACAAGGAGTTAGTTTCCAAAATGGCGTAGCAGGATAAGGCTTTTTGTGTGCTCCATTTTGCGGTGTCTAGATCTATGAATACAGTGCACTGTGTATTTCGTGCACGGATTAAATAACATGTACCGCACATCAAATAGTACAGAGTCTGTAGAAACTAAATGCTTCCTTGTCGGCCTGTACTTGATGTCGAAGCTGAAAGAATGCGTGAAATGTCTTAGTAAAGCACCGTAAATCAGTGGCTAGGGTGAATACGGAATTGGACATGACAACAATGATGTTGTAGGTGATACGTAAGGTTAGATTTTAAATCACACAAGATGTGCTTGATAAATACTTAGATTGCAGTTAATTAAATGATTACGTTCATCTCCCTAGCAACGAATCCTGACTGGAAATGTCAATTTGGATAGTTTGATTTCACCAAAAAAAAAAACTCTAAAAAAAAATCCATTATTTTACTCTAAAAAAAATCACAAATCTTGGATGTAGTCGCCAATTTGAAATGTGCACTTATCACGAACAACAAAAACCTGGCTAAGTAAAGCCAATTTGATACACACTCTTTTGGAGCAATTAATTAAGGTAAACAAATATCAAAGTAAACGCAATACTGACTAAATTATGCTAATTCGAAACAAATAGTTATTTCGCCTAGTTAAATTATTTAAATTTAATGGTTTATTCTCATTTCCCATTTTGACTTTGAAATTTATATTTAATACGTTCTCGTTTTATTCCAAGTTCTTACCAAAGTAGTAGCCAATTGTGAAAAATTTACAACTTTTGTAGAATGAGGTATTATTATGTTTCTTATATGTATACTCAAATTGTACTATAGCATGTTCAATTACAACACAAGACTGAAGTAGCATGTTCGGTTTTCTATTAGTGACTTTCTTTACTGCTTCCAGATGATGAAACACAAAATATTTAACATTCTGGTTAAGATGGACAGCATAGATGCAGCTCGAGTGAAGAAGAGTGTTTATATAGAAAATTCGTTAAATATTAAAGATTTACATAACTATTTATACAAATTACTTTTTGATTGTTTAATTTCATAACAGAATCTCTTGATGTATTTGTTCATAATGGAATAAATGATCAAATATTCAAAATTTATTATTTGTATTGAAAAAAATCTTACTTTCTCTTTGCAATACCTCATTGTCCTAACATATGCAGCACCTCTATGACATTAAAGACTGATCGCATGTTACTATAATTATATGAAGCATGAAAACAAGAAAATGGCACGTAAATAAATTACAATTCTCCTCCTATAACAACATTGTATTCCATGACTCTAATTAACACTCAGGCTGTCCTATTAAATATGTTGGTATAATGAGCGATAATACCCTCCCTTCTGTATCCCACAATTTCATGTTTTCTTTATTTCAGAATCAAAGAAAACAGTGGCAGATATGAGGCATCGCTCTTTCTGGCCATAATATTGACTTACGCAATTCAGCCACTAAACCACACATCATAGAAATAATGAAAAATGAAATATATACAAATGGACATGCAAAAACTAAATAAAATCCTACCAGACAGCACTTCCGTGTTACTTCATTACACATACCAATCGTTATGGGGAGAATTACAGAAAAAAATTTAAAACAAGAGAAGTGCCATAAAAAAAAAAAAAAAAAAAAAAATTATCAACTTGGTATTACGGATCAGTCTCTCGCAAATAAGGGCAGCAAGCTGATGTCTCGAGTGCATATACAAATGAGATCACGATTATGTTGTTTTAACGCCATAAGCCAAATTGATTATATAAAGGTTTCCGAATTTGTCTAATTTATGGACTATTCAGATTTATATAAATTGTAAGCTATTTCAGGTTAATAACAATATAAAAAAAAATGGAAACGAAAGTTATTCGATGTTACCATCATTATTCTAGAAAACTCTGACGGACCTTTACTTAATTAAACTACATCAGTGGAGAGACGTACAAATAATGTTTGAGATGTGTGGCTCCTTACAAAATTTAATCTAACATTCTGATATTAATCATCATCACATATATCTCAACTCTAAACCCAGTCACTCAATGTTTACGCCGGTAATTATTATGATGGTAGCGTTATCGTCGTCATATTGGTTCCAGAAATTTCGACTTTCTGACTGTCTCTAAAATTTAAGAAAAAACTGGGTTGCCTGAGTTCCAAAACTTAAATACTGGTACTAGCCCCTTGACACAACCAAACGCCACTCCTCTTCAGGGATGATTTCTGATTGGGTCCTGATGCTGCTCACAGCTATTCTGGGTCCACAATGCCATTTCAATGATGGACGAAGCGAACGTTCACCAGTGACGACGACATCCCAATATAGGTTAAGCGAATTTCAATCTGAGTATTCTTATATCGCAAAACATAGCACAGGTTGGTTCAAAATGAAAATTTACATTGGTTCGCCAGAAATCTGCAATTCCCCTAACTAACTAATTTCTAACTTAAGTTCACTCCGTGTCGTCACGTAAGTTTAATTAAATATGTTGCTTTTCTTCATCTATATGTGCACTTAACACGCTTACTCGCACATCACGCATAGTATATCACGTACTAATAATAATAAATATAAACATCATTACCAGCTCAAATTCAAAGACGTATTGTTATTATTAAATATATATCTGAATCCTACAAATTTAACTTTCTAAATCTTACTAAAATTTATTTCTTATTCTCACCTAATCCCGCCGTGTAACACGTTTCCATAATCATCTCAAAACAAGAGAGTAGCGTAATACTTGCAATATTGCAAAGAATTGCGAAACGGTAAACGACCTATAGTCAAGTTAATGGTCTCATCATGGTTTCAGCAGGAATCACACAATACAACCCTTTAGCAGCATTATAGGACAAATTTAAAAGTAACACCTTTATGCCACCGATACAAACCCTAATGAAAACGGAATAATTAAATTTAAAAAAATAAATACATTAATATGTACGTTTCATGTAACGGGGTAATTCACATTCATATGCATTACCATGGTGCCATGTTATGAAACTAGAATATCATGCACGCTGAAAATACGATACTACTATGGAAATTTATGTTATCGGTGCAGTTCAATTATACGGTCGCCGTTACGTACTGATTATTTACCAGTTTTGCTCTCCACCAACAAAAATGGTCTGCAGGTATAGAATATACGGGCCAATGATGACAACATGTATATTGTAGCTAGACAATTCCAGTGCAAAATATCTATTGTTTACCATTACCGAATTAATTTAAACTAAGGCCTACCAAATTGTATTAATATTTATCTAGCTTCTTTGGGATTTTGACTCACAAAGTCAGCATCGATCTTATGTATCCCTATGTCCATGGCACAGATAAAAAGTACGTATACTATAACAATACAACCGTAACATTATTAAACACTAAATAAAAGGGGTTATCAATGATAAGTTCATACGAAACTCAATAACAAATTAACGTAACTTAACAAAACCTAAGACATAAATTCAAACCACGTTCAGATCAAATCTACAATGTATCGTTACCGATAGAATAGGTACATCACATGCTTAATGCAAGCCCTTACACATGCAGAATAAAAGGAATGCAGAAGATCTATATCGTAAGACTCAAGGTACAAACACTAAAAGGCTGTAACTAATGCATGAGAAACTTGGACAGTTTCTGCTGTTGAAGGTGTATGTTGTACCTGTGTACTGTAAGTAGTACTTTTATTATTAGTAGTAGTAGTACTTTTGAAACCGCTCTATGGTATGTGTATGTCCGCAATGTAAGTAGAACTGATAAAGCAACATAGACTTTAATTACAGATCAAACAGATAAGCATTAATAAAATATGAATTAAAAATATACTTACGTAATACAGACTGGCATGTTGACTGACTAGCTGACCGCAAACTTAACACTATATCCTCATTTACAATTGAATCATCTTTTTGCAATGAAGTGCTATGAGAACTATTCCGTGATATTGAACGTTTGGAGCTGCCTTCAACGGAAGATAACGAAGGTACGTGGAGATCCAGATGAGATGCATCAAGCAAATCAGTATTTTCAGGAGTTTCCGCAGGATACACGATCTCACTATCACAGAGGGATGAGTCAGATTCTCGCCCCTAAAAGAAAGAAAAAATATAGTTATGCCAAGTACACAAATATATTACAAACAAAGGAAATGGATGATAAAAAGAAGTTGTAGGAATGATAGTACTGGAAGGAAACAGGAAAACTTCGAAGGAACCATGGACACAGTATTACCTCAAGCTCACATGGCTTGTTGCACTGCTATGCCTCCTACCGGAATGTAGACCTTTCATTTTAGAAATTGACGTGTCTTTTGTACTGGTCTTAAGTCTCAGCAAAAGTTTACACAGACGAAGAAGAAAGACGAAATACTGCACAATTATTCCTAACTTTTCTTTATAGAAAAAAGTACGAATCTACAGACTAGCAATTTATGTATCTGCATAGACACATTCTTCGTTACTAAATTAGGAAAATTTTAATAACAGATCAAGACTTGGAAAAAAAAAAAATCTTTCCTAGCATCCTATATGTAAAAAGCACAACAACGGGTTTCAGTATGTCAAATGAAAATGAAATGAAATATTTCAGTGTAAAGTTCTACGGTTATGCCTTTTAGGCTGAAAAAGACGATGATTAAGGCAAGTGAATGATACAAGAATTGGTAGATGAAAAAGTGGGAGGAAACGAGAGTACTCTGAGAAAACCCATGGACACGATATTATCCACTACAAACTTACCTGGCCGGAGATCAAACCAGGGACCCCACGCACTAGAGGTAAGCACTCTACCAATGACCCATCGTGTCCCTGGAGCTTCAGGACGTCTTGGCTATCTTCACCAGTTATATTCTCTTCCGAAAGACTTTATATTGAAGCACAGGTATTTACGGATGAACAGAATCTACTATCATATTTTAGTGGGTAGTGTATTGGTAGAAAATACAGTAAAACCTGTCTTTAGCGGAATCTAACGGGACTCGCAAAAATTTCCGTTAAAGATAGGTTTCCGGCTAACGAAGGTACACGCATGCAAAAAATGTATGTATATAATGGGCATGCTAAGATAAAATAATATACTGTATGTACCTTAGTCAATTCACAGTATTTATTTCTACTACGAGTTCATATAGGGAAAACTTACAAAGAACAGAAAAAATACCGTACACACGTTAACTTTCTTTTTCCCCATAGTCAAGGATAGTTTTCTGTACATATTACTGCATAGCTGCTCCACTGTCCACATACACTTTAACTTGAGAAACCACACTAAATATATCCATGTTATTTTGACGTAAGGCAAATTGTTGCAGTTCCTTTAAACTTTTAGCAGAGTCTTTGCAAGTCTTTACCCTACACCCCTCTTTCAGCTGAATGCCATCCTCTACCTCCTGTTCTCCTTTCAGATTTTCAGTATAATTCTCAATTACGGCTTCCACATCCGTTGTGTCTGTTTCGATTTGCACATTACTATCTGTTTTGCTGACAACGTATTTCTATTGTATATATGTATCTTGGCTCTTAATGGATGTTTGAAAACTTTCTAAACGATGCAACCTGGAACTTGAATTTTTCGGTTAAAAGGCTTATTTTGATTTCCGTTGTCCGTGTAACACAGTTTCCGCTTAATAAAGGGAATTTAACACGTCTTTGAAATATTTCCGTTTAAAAAAGGATCCGTTGAAGGTAGGTTTCACTGTATATCGATAAAGGGGCCAGAGAAGCCCTGAAACAGTTGTGATTCTCATGTCCAGAATATAACGTAAGTCTTCTTTTTCTTTCTTTCTTTTTTTAGTATATGATACTAAACAGATCTAGAATATTCTGAAGAAACTCACAATAAATATGCAAGAAATGAATCCCAAAGTGGGAACAGAAAATGAATTACTTATTACAAAATGTTAAGAGAATAATCATAACGACAGTAAAGTGAAGTAAACTGTCATAAAAGTAAGTATATATGAATACTTTAACTTATTATGCTAAATATACATAAAGTAAACAAGAACTTTGTTGCACAATATTTTTATCAATACTAGTAGTTTATCTACTTGCCCCAATAAATATAAATCACTATTTATTAGCTATATACGTAGATTTAACGTTAGCATACTAATTTAATTACTCAAAGCCTGCTAGTTTTTTTAGACATCCTTTCCAGTGATATATCCTTATACGAAGCTTCACCATGCTCAATTAACCGACAAATATGAATACATATTGAGATACAAGAATAATGAATGAAAAAAAAAAAAAAAAAAGCCTATGTGGTCCCGACGAAACATGCCCGAGCGACGCACCTGAAACATTGGAAAGGAACACACATTATGTGTTGGAGAAACATTACTTTAGATGAGTAATTAATTAATTATTACAATGTGTTCCATACCTTCAACGTGTAATTTCATTATCCATTTACATTATGAGATCTCTCGCTAAAACACTTCATCCGAAAGAGGAAGAAAAAGAAAAAAGTTCAACTGACAGAAAATTGAGAAGCGTCCAAGGGGCACGATGCTGGGATTTATCTTTTTTCTCCCTATTGCTTCCTCTATTTGATTAGGTATTTCAGCGAAAGAGCTCGTTGTATACTTTACTAGTGTTTGACTGTTTATACTATTTTCTGAAAATAATTAATATAATTTTAAAAACAATCTATAGAATACTAGTAAAAACAGTATCATTATTAATAACATTGTTAAACACAAAGTTTAAAGGTTAAATTAAAATCGGTGCATTGATTCTCATTTGTGTATTCCTTTCAAGCTGCACAGGTACTGAACTTACTTATCAACTTCAAAGCATTACAAGCCGTATTGATTATAAGTGAACGTGTCATTTCCCAATTGGTAAAAGACAGAATAGAACTAGTAGAAGAAATGACAAGCTACAATGTAATTGAAGGGACAGTTCGACAGGGATGTTCCTTATTTCTTTCGTCTATTTGGAGCGACTAGTTATGAAGAGCCTGGATAGAAAATTTGAATAAAGCAATAAATATCTACAGAATAATTATGGCATATGTATTCATATTCATACAAAAATAGATTAGAAATTATATTTCTTTTGACATTACTGGCATCTATGACTATTGTTCAGACCGTCACGTGTACTGGAAATGAGCATCTTAACATTAACGTTCAAATAAATAAAATTATATCCGCCTTTACCTTAATTATTATTAACTTCCAAGTATCACATATCCTAGGTATTATAATATCAAGCTGAGTTCTAGCTATAAATGTATTTCAAAACAGAACCACTTATAATATACGTACAACAATGTACTTGTATTATGGACTTCGAAAGTAAAAATGGTAATCAGTATTTTAATTTTGTGGAAATCTTTGTGTTTTATTTCACTCACGTGGATATCTTAATTTTGTTTCTTCTTGTTAAATTGTCCAGAGAAGACGGAAAAGAGTAGCGTTATGTCTACATATGTGAATTATTTGCTTGTCTCCATTGTATAACTTTCGTGTCATGTAAAACCATATGCAACAAATTGTAAGAACTTGTGATGGAGAGTGTATTTCTCTCAAACTGACATTTTTCTGCACATGTCGAGATTTTGGATTTAGACACCAAAGACAGTCCTTTTTTTACACTTCAGTACTATCTCTTCCGTGGTATATAAACTAAGGATTTCCTAATTTCATTCAATTCGGTTTCTAGTATACCTGAGATAAACATCCGAGTCCGCAACACTAACTCTGAACTCAACCTATCCTATGAGAAGTAACACAACCTATCCTATGAGAAGTAACACAATTACCATCCATCCTCATTCTAAATCGCATTGGATAAGGTCTACCTTAATATCTATACTATTGAAGGTCTACCTTAATATCTATAACAGTGTCATTAAGGCATTAATTAATACAATTAATAAAACTAAAATTTCACCAATTACTGTATTATCTGATGAAAGTAAATAGTACCATAGAATCAACTTTTATGTATTAAAAGTTAGTTAAAACCATACTTACTTCTAACTTAGAAGCGAGAATCCTTTCAAGCAGTCTTTGTTGATAGAAAACCTCACTCTTTGTACTGGCACACACTGGCCGTTCCTGAGAAGCTTGTACGGTTATTTGTGATGATTTACCCAACTCCCTACGCCGTTGTTTTTCATCATCCCATAAACACCTCAGACCCGGATTCAATGCGACATTGGCTGCAATTAAAGAAAGTAAATTCCATTAAGTACTCTTTTCTCTCTTCCTCTGAAAATGGTATCTCAAAAATCTTCATTCAACTGCTGAAATCAAAGATTAAATTGCATAAATTTTGAAGTATATCGATGTCATTACAGGCCAATCTTCCATAACGCAGTTTTGATCTAACAGAACTTTATTATAAAAGTGAGTCATAATTGAAAAATGAAATCTTTAAGTTTAACGTCCCACGGTTATGCCGGTTAGGCTAAAGGAGACGGTGATGATGAGTAATGGATGAAACGGTGGAATGAAGAAAGTGGGAGGAAACGGGAGAACCCCGAGAAAACCCACGAGCACGATGTTTGTCCACCACAAAGTCCACTTGGCCGGCGCAGGGTTTGAACCCGGGACCCCAAACACCAGAGGTGAACGCTCTACCACTGAGCAACCGCGCCCCCTGAGTCATAATTCTCGTTATATTTCCACAATCCAGACAGCAGGCAAGGTATTTGATTTATTGTATAAATGACGCTAGTAATACTAAACTTAAGAGTATCAAACTCTCCCGTAAACTTATACGAAACTTATGAAATATTTTACTTGCGTAGAAACCCTTTGCAAGACCTGAATACAACAGATGCTTTGCATTTATTTATTTTCACTCTATATCTTTACAAATAAATACATGTAACACAAGTATGAGAGAGAATGCCGCAATCATACTTCGTCTATAGTTTGTACCTATAGATGATAGTATAAAAATTTTGTACTACGACTGTCTGTAGTACTTTTTTTTTTTTTTTTTTTTGCATGAATAATAAATACAGGAAAATAGTCATAGATTAACTGTCTATACCCATTATCTCACGGTTCTCTTTCACCATTTCCCATATAAAGGGAGTAATCCATTCGGGGCGCTAGCCTCTGTGCTAGCATTAAAAAGTAAAAAATTATAATTAAGTGATAACCCTATGGAGTACAAATTTATTATACTTTACTTCTTACACCAGGATTGAATAGTTCAAGATAATGACGGACGTAAAATTAAAAAAAAAAAAAAAAAAAAAAAAGTTGAAGTAACATGTGAAAACGAACAGCTGAATAAGAACTATCGGGAAAATTAGTTGAAACTTACCTTTCTTGGGTGATGGAAAAATGAAATGAAATGAAATCTAAATTTTACGTTTCACAATTATGCCGGCTAGGCTAAACAAGACGGTGATGATGAGAAATGAATGAAATGGAATGAAGAAAGTGGGAGGAAACGGGAGAATCCCTTGAAAACCCACGACACGGTGTTTGTCCATCACAAAGCTCATTTGGCGCGAGCTGCGATCGAACCAAGGACCCCAGTCACCAGAGATAAACACACTACCACTGATCCTGAGTGATGGAATCACAAATATGGAATGAAAAGTAAGTTGTTTTATGGCCGCGAATTTAAATATAGGTTTATACATCATATTTAATTACTAAAATTAAATTCCAGACATTTAATATGATGAAATGATTGATGGCATAACAACTATTGCTAAAGTTTTTAGTAGTAGAAGATGTATCATACCTGATATTGCTCTTCTATTGAGTATATCCGCTGAAACTGCATCAACTTCAATCTCACAAGTACTTATTCTTTCCACACTATCGGGAAGTAGATCCTCTTCAGGAATATTGTTCAAATCCGAAACTGACTTGTTCGCAGTGTCCTCAACTGTTTGAGCATTGTTTCCGCTACATATGGAATTAGTTTCGCTTCCTATACAAAAGTATAAACATTAAGAATTGTCAGTTAAGAAACTGTATGTATCTATAAACATTTAAGCTAGAAATGGTCCTTAAATTACATCACAATTCAATATTAATTAATATACAAACTACATCCAATTTTTCATGACTTATAAAAGAAAATTGACTAAAGCATTAAATATATTAGTAATACTTGTGTTGCAGTTTCAACAACGTAACATAACCTCCATCAGACATGTTATGGAAGATCAATTCAAGAATATCAACTTATAAAGAGGGTCACACTTACTCTTCCCAGAGCCAATTGAGTTTTTCCTTTTACTTTTTCCATCCATCTGTACAAAACGTATTGTCACATACTTTCTCAATTAATTTGGACATATGTTCTGATATATACATATATTACATATGTTATTAAAACATTATTGAGAAAATCACATAGAGGAAAGGAGAGAGCGGATTTTAAGACTAAGAGAAAAGGGAAAGAAAAAGAGATAAAAACAGAAGTAGTGTATACAATCAAAAAATCTTTTGCAACGAAATCTTTCAGTTTTACGTCTCACGGTTATGCCAGCTACGCTAAAGGATACTGTGATGATGAGAAATGAAGAAAATAGTGGAATGAAGAAAGTGGGAGGAAACGGAAGAAAACCCACACACACGGTGTTTGTGCACCACAAAGTTCAGTTGGCGCGAGCTGGGATCGAACTAAGGATCCCATGCACCAGAGGTGAACGCTTTACTACTGAGCCACCACGGCCCCGTATGTGTTCTATCAATTGTAAAAATTCTAATATGAAATATATATATGAGAAAAACAGGAAAGAGATTGAAAGAAATAAGACAACATAAAGACGACATAATTTTAAGAAGAGAAAACAATGCAGTATCTGAACACGTTACAGAAATAGGACATGAAACAGATTGGGAAAGAATAGAAGGGCTAAAGAGGGAAACAGAAGTATGATACGGAAATGGAAAGAAGTTCCATGGATCAGGAAACATGGTAAATGTGCGGATGAGTCAATGAATTGGAAGCGCGGGCTTGTGATTTATGAGTTATGGAATGCAATGTTGAACATAATACAACAGAAAGAGTTACAAGAAAAGAACTAAAAATGTAACCGACATTGCGAAATAGGTATAAAATTAAAAAAAAAAAAAGAAAGAACATAACAGATGTGCAAAGAAATTGGGAAGTATTGACAACACCTAATAAAAAATTTAAGTTTTGTACAGGTGGATGCTAAAAGTGAACAGAAAAACCTAACTGGCTCTGGAGAGATTGAGTGTGACCTCTTTCCACTTTTCGTTTATAAAATCACACCCATATATATTTGGGAGGTGATTCCTCACACCAATATAAGACAAAAAGTATAGACCAACCTGGGTGCACAAATGCTTCCTTTCGGAGTTATAGGCTGCCGAAAACATGATAAAATTAACTTTAAAGGTCCATAGCTCCAAGTATGGGACGTACCGTAGTCCGGTCAAGATTTTACTATATATATATATATATCAGTTGTTACTCTTGGATTGACCTTCCGTAACGTGTCTCATGAAGGTGAAGTTACATAGCTGAAGTTGTTACACAAGAATTATTAATATATTTAGTGCTTTGTTCAGTTTGGTTTTATGAATAAAAAGCTATCTGCAAGGTATCTTTGTTATGCAGTCCTCAGCCATAATTATTACGTACGAGTAAAGCATAAGTCATTTTTATTTGGTAAAAATCACATTAAAGTATTTTATCTCACTAACAATCACAATATTTCTTTATTTACTTATTTTAATAAACTATTACACAACTGTTCCAGCTCTACGTTATTTTGAAAACTTTTCGACGAAGGACAGAATATATATATATATATATATATATATTCGACTTCGTACTATATATCATAACATCAGAGACTAGGTACTAATCTTAACTTTTAAAAAATAATATCCACTAATACACAATATGACGTAGTTTTAAACAAATATGAAATGGTGTTTTCTTCGTTCTCCAATGACGCAACTTCGTTTCTACGCCAAATCTTGATGTTATCAATACAGCTATGAGGTATTCTTATTTCATACCAATGAACAATTTAGTACAATTCTAGTATTATTTTTATTTACAAATACGTATCCTTGGTGTCCATTAGTTGAACTCACACTTAAATTGCAATGAAGAAAAGAAATGTAGCAACCAGGATTAAGGAACATTTAAGAGGCTCAAAAACCTATGATCTTGCGGTATCAGGCCTGTCTAAACACTTATCCAGATCAAAATACACAATTGGTCCGTAAGACTACATCATAAATCAAAAGGATCGATGGCGAATCATCCTTCATCAGAACTAAAATGCCTAAACTAAATCAGGATAGTGGTATACATGATAAGAATAGGGATTATAATTATTCAGCTTAGGAATACTAGGACAAATTACTAATCATAATATTTAACAACTCATCTTAATAATGTGCCTTTCACGTGTTTTAAAGCTATATTCCACGTGTTTCAAGAGGGCACTTTTCATCAGGGCTTAGACTTTCTTTCTATCTAGACTTTCTTCCGTGCAGATTTTCAAATAGTTTTTGCAATAACAGTGATATTATTAATATACAGAAATATAATACATTATATGCAAACATAGATTATATACAAAAAAATTTCCAATAAAGTTCAATTTCATTAGTGCACTAACAACAACAACAACAACAAAAGTTTCTCGTATTTTTTTAAGAATCTTTTCCTATAATTTTCTACCTTGCATATTTTTATGTCTTCCAACGGATGAATATTTAACTCTCTTTATCTACATACACACATTCCCTTCAATTCCCACTACTCCACACTAATCAATACACAAACTACATAATTTATATTATTTCTGCATGATGATTGTTTCGTCACGCTTTCCCGAGCTATAATCACGACGTTGTTTCGTCACACTTTCCTGAGCTATAATCATGACGCACGGGTAAGAAATGAACTATTCTTACTTGGCAAAAACAACATTAAAGTTTTATTTTATTTTAATTATTACTATCTCACTAGGAATTACAATACTTGTTTCTTAATAAAATAACACTTAGTTGCTGCAACAGGTTCGTCTCGTCTCGAACCAGATTTCCAGATTCTTAAATCTGGCTATTCCGACCACAAGATCATTTCAATTTGCTAAACCAAGAGAAAGCCAATATTTCGGTAGTTTTAAGAACAATTTTCCTTCTGGAGATTCATGGACGAAACTTAAGCTCAACAACTATCTGTTGCTAAGAATAAAATATTTCGATAAACAAGATACTTAGGTAATTCTAGAATGTGCTACGCATGCAAAATACTCTAGACTTATTAAAATCTATATCTTGATTACTAATATAATAGCTCCACTCAACAAAAATCACCACAGTTAGCAGAACTGCAAACTCAACGGACATTCATCATAGCGTCTTTCATATCGTGATTGATGATACAATATGTCGTATGTTAAGTTTTTAGGAGAGCGAAAACATATACTTGCTGTAACCGAATCTAAAGTCCCTTGACATTGGATGTATTGCCAGTGCGAGAACAATTTTCTGGCTCTGGCCTATTGGTGCATCGTCTTTCAGCAAACTGTTGCCAGCAATGTTAATAATGACAAAAAGCTAGACATATTTCTTTTTTTGACATACAACATATTGCACTATTAATTACGATACATATCGACTATACAAGTTACCGACCACATGTAGGTTTACTTAGATCCACGCACATTGTTCCTATTACTTAAACATCTCGTTAGGGCTCGAACTTTTGTTAGAGATTTTAGATCTCTGTCTCTACTTCACAACACTGCGGTACTTGCCTGAGTAAGATACAACTGTTCCCACTCACAATGTATGCTGGTATAACCTGCTGTGATTACCCACTGGATACCTGTAGCTTTTTGACTTAAGTCTCTCATGTGTCAGCAAGAGTTGCCATTACCTTTTATCCATTCCATGTAATGTGAACGTATTCTGTAAAGGTCTGTGAATATATGCCGTATTTATTCGATTATAAAACGACCCTCCGTAAATAAAAAAAATAAAAAAAAAAAAATAAAAGAAAAAAGAAATCTATTAATGACGCATTCAAAGCATAAAGAATCATATTTCTACCATTTAATTGTATAGTCAGTCATCACCAGCATATGATTCACATTCATCGCCACTGTTTTCGTACAGAGCATCATAGTCTTTTGCGTCGTCAAGTCATTCGAAATCTAACACTTTTTCAAACGCATAAACGACGACGACACCACGAATATCTACAAATCAAGTGTAATTAGAAGGAAATTCATTGACTTGACAACACCGACTCTATAAGATAGCGAAAACTTACTGTCGCGTATTCTGTGATATTTTTCCGGCATTTTTTTCCTATTGCACAGATAAAAAGTGTCGTCTACTTCACTAGCCATAGACCAATTTTAAGCCAAGGAACACTTTTTTCTGAATTAAAAAAAAAAATTAAAACTTTGTCGATTTACATTCGGGTAAACACGGTAGTCCTGTATGTTAATGAAACATGGTACATTAACTATGTAATACCTTAAAGAAAAAAAAAAAGAAATGAGACACACTACTCACCGCAGCATCACGCAGAGATTTATTACCATATTAATACAGAATTTATCTGTCCTATCCTTAATATTTAATTACTTTTGAAGCTGTTTCTTTTACCTGATGTGCAAGACCGTCTTCGAAACTTCACACTTTCCAGGTTGACGAAACTCATTCCATATAGGTTGTAATCAATCATGAATTGTAATATAAATGGCACATGTGCGTCATGAGGCTGGAATACTTTGTTCAAAACAGCACCATTCTGTAATATTAAAATCGTGAAATTAGAAACTTATGTTGTAACGAAAGAATTCTACTGCAGGGATAAAAAAGGTACTTACATTATTTATGTAACAATATAGTTTATATGTATATAAAATTCACAAAAAGGTCTTCGAAATTTTACAGTACTTTTTTATCCTCAGAGGATAAAAAAGTACTGTAAAATTTTGAAGCCCTTTTTGTGAATTTTATATAATATTTATTTTACGTACAACAGTTATGTCCTGTACGTTAAAAGAGATGGACAATTAACGAAAGTAATAACAGGTAGAAATTGAATGTGGGACGAAAGGGAGACGTACACAATGTTGTTCACCACGAACTCATATGGCCTGAAATCGAACAAAGAAGCTTTCGCCAAATTAAAGGCAGAATAAAGTGATTAAATAACGTTATGAAGTTTCCTCAGAATTTCACAGGCACAGAAGTCTCAGTTTTCATATCTGTCCTGGTATTTCAACAAAGCTCATCAACACACAAACACATAAGTTTCTCAGTTCAGCAAATGGCAGTAGTGAATTAAGGGATTTCTGCAGGGGAGAAAATCAGATGCACTTAAGAAACCACGTAATTTTATGTAATAAATTATTTATAACGACAGAGTATAGCTTGGCTTACGAATCTCTGCCGCGGTTGACGGCAAAAAAGAATTAGAATCGCGACAGAGATTTGTGAGCCAAGCTCTACAAACCCATTCTCCAGTGACAATTTTCAATATTTACATAACATATACTTCAACCTTGTATATAATTGAGATGTAACGAGTCTCCAGCAATATTTAAATTAGTGGATCATTTATGATTAGACACTTCAAATTGTACGATATTAACATAAATATCTGATGTAACTAATTAATTACTCTTATAAGGAAAACAAAAGCTCACAAATTGTTTTAAAAGATATACGAGGAGTGATCAGAAAAATCAAGTTACAAAGCCTACAATGAAATGTGTACATATTATTTTTATTTTTCGATATAGTCTCCATATCGGTTGAGGCACTTGTCGAATCGTGAGAAGAGTGTGAAGATTCCCTCCCGGTAAAAATCCTGTCCTTGCGTGTTCAGCCACGTTGTCACGAAGTGTTTCACCTTCTCGTCTGAAGCAAAGCGACAGCCTCCTAGGTGCTCCTTCAAGTGCGGGAACACGTGAAGGTCGCTTGGAGCGAGTTCCGGGATGTATGGAAGGTGGTCGATGATGTCCCAGCGAAACTGCTTCAACAGCGTGGTAGTCTTCTGGCTGTATGCGGGCGCGCCACATTCTGTAACATGCTGACGAAACTTTGCAGTCTCTCCGTAAACCTCTACCAGCTACCAGTGAATTTCAGCCGCGGTTACATGTTTCCCGCACAGAAATCGAATAACTGAGCGGATTTCTTCCCGAGACCAGTTTTCCAAACGGGTCGTCATCATCTGTGTTTAGCTACAACTAGCGCCATAGGTGGTAGGTACCTGAAACTCTGCATACTTGCCAACTCCATGTATTAAAATTACCGCACACCCCTCATTCCACTATTACAGACAAAACTCCAGAAATATCGGCCTTGTAACCTTAGTTTCTGATCCTCACTCTACATTAGTTGAATTACGTGCGAAATACTATATGTTGTCATTACTACAGGCAATCTAAGACAGTACTAAGTAAATGCAAGTCCTTACATTTACAACATGTAAACCTTGATTGCTTTTCACTTTTCCAAAGGTGTTTCTATGTGCAACAAATCCTTCAGAATATTACACTGATAATATGGTGAATATTATAAGCAAACGAACCATTAATGCCAATAGAGAAAACAAGCTCAAGGTATTGCTCTCACCTGCAAGAGATCCACAGCTTTCTTTACTAGAAGAGGATTATAGAAATAGATTTTGAAAAACTGATGTTCCTTTGCATGATAACCATAAAATGGTCTGAAATAAAATTAAAAGAAGAAATAAATGTACGAAAATCAATATATTTAAAACATTGAACATACGAGTTACACATGACGCACAAATTTATATTCAGACATTATTTATAATATTGCTACGAATCAAAAAGTATTAATATTAAACTAGATTAAATTTTGCATTATGACTTTACTGCAATTAAATTGCTTACTATTCGGAGAATGGTGTACATCTGGCCCTTCAAACGCAACATAATAATTTTAAAACACATTATACGTATGGAGGCTGTTCGAAGAGATCGTGGAATGAGGTTAGTATTTTGAATCTGAGACACTAAGAGCTTTATTTTGGAATTTCTTTACAAAATAGCGACCTTCACACAGTACACTGTTCCTAGCGACACACTTGCTATTGTAATACATGATGCAGACAATTTGAGAATTTGTGTAAGATTGCGAATGTAGCAACATTCACTTCCTGATCCACGCTAAACTTCCTTCCTCTCCACGTCTTCTTAAGCACTGGCAAAGCCCAGAAATTGCAGTGCAAGATGTGCGAAATACAAAGGACTGTCTACACAATTACACAATTTTCTGCGTAGAGCTTCCTTGTGACAACATGGATAGCATACCCGTCTTCAGCGCAGAAGAATGGGTTCAATTTCCATCGGGGGCATATGTAGTTTGGACCCCACATTAAGAAATAGGTCCACAATCATATATCCTCGCTGCTAAAGGCACGCTAAACCCCAAATCAAATCAACCAATACTCTGCAACGGTTGTATTGCTTCTCGGGTCATAAGAGGTCCAGTCTAATCTTCCAGGAGAAAACGTTCTTCTGATCATTTATTACGAATTGTTCAAGTAAAATATACTTATAAAATATTAACATAACACTGTTCATTCATACTTTATTTTTCGGGAACTCAAAGTTGGACATCAAAAACACAAAATAAACCTGTTTCTATGGTGAACCACAAGCGCGAAATTTCTTCAGACTTGACTGTTGCTTCGAGTCGTGCTCAAAGTCTGACTCATCACTCACGATTATTCTGTTCACAAAGCCGGAATTATCGAAGTCATGCTTTTCCGTTTCTTTGGCACTTGACAACATTCAACGCGGTTAAGACTGTGTTCTTTATACAGAGAAGTGGCTCTCATCTTACACACACACACACACGAGATATTTTCAGATGCGTCTTTACAATTTCATCATGTTGCTACACTGACACTCATGTATCTGATAATTCTCGGCGAAGCGAAAAAGTTTTTCTTCTTTCAATAAAGTATTAGCTTTAACAATGTTTTAATCGTAAGTTGATGGGTGTCCGCTTTTCAGCTCACCCATCACACTATATTTGCCTGTCTTAAGTGCTTCCACGACTCTAATACAGTCGATCTTCCCATTACTTCTATCCATATGATTCTTTTATAATTCTTAATCACTTATACGTTTCCTGACACAAAATTCAATACCAATTCTTTGTCTGGTAACTAACCATACATTGTTCGCATCCGCCATTGTATGCACATTGCATTGAACTTATATAGTAAACAGACAAAACTGAACAATGTGTTCGTTTTTCTCACATCAACAAATCACAGCTAACGAAATGTTCATATTCATCAATCAGTTCCCTCATTTCTACAGCATCGGTGCAGTGTTGCTACTTTACAACCCAGTGTCATTATATCAATTCGAGTGTTTAAATCATTACTGAATTGAATATTCTCAATTCATGAAACTTTTCCGACAAAAAATAAAAGAAATAAATATAAAGACTCGAATGTTATGTGGAAAAAAGTCATGTGGTTGGTCAACTAGAGTATTTTCCAATCGTTCTGCTGCATTAAAAGCAACTGATGCAGCAGCTGCAACTGATGCAGCATTTTATTATATAAGGTAACCAAAGTTCTAGAGTTATATAAGTTCTTGTCGTTCTAGAGCCATGATAAACAAAAAGCGATACAGTGAACAATAAGTACTTTTAGGTTTCAAATTATCTTCATCAGTGTGCAACAACTATAGCCAACGTTCCTGCAGCTGCACAATACCATGGTGATAAAACTTGGCGGTCGTGGATGCAAAGAAATCAGTGAATACGTTCCGTAGGTCACCCTTATTTGAGAAGGAACTTTCACGGACGTGGTTGTCGAGGGAATGAATCAAGTGGCAATCTGTTGGCGCAAGGTCCGGTTAATATGATGCATGACAGTGTGACCCAACCAAGTTGCTAAAGGATCTCCTGGGTCCTCTTTTCCACATGTGGTTTGGCAGTGTCGTGCAGAAATTGCATACTCTTGCGATTCACCAATGCCTGCTCCTTCTGCCGTAATGCATGGTGCACCCTTTGCAACTGCTGAGAGTAGCCAAGTCAACAGTGATGGTCTGACTAGGTGGAATGAGCTTGTAGAGCACAACTTGCCAACAATTCCACCACACAGAGAGCATAACCTTTCATGGATGCAGAGATGGTCTTGCAGTGTGAAGAACAGGACCGTCTGACGACAACCGATGTCTGGTATGTTTGAGTGTCATAGAGAACCCACTTTTCGTTGCCAGTGGGCAAGCAATCAAAGATGGGTGTGTTCAGGTGGCGAGTGAGCAATGACAAACAGGCTATAACTCGTTGTTCCTTGTTGGTTGCCGCAGTTCGACTGTTTCAGCAGAAATATTGAACCTTCCTGCAAGTTCACACGTAAGACTGTCCTCCTTGATGCCCCAACACATGTGGTCGTCCACTGCGAGGTTTATCCGAAAAGCTTATATTCAAAGCTGGCAGTGTGTTCGTTCACGCATTTTCCCCACATGTCTGGCAATTGAGGCAACTTGATACGTCAGCTGATAGACCCACTTTCAAGTCCTATAACAAACACACGCGAATAAGCCGTTTCAATACCTCCATTTCTCTTCGACATTGTACGAGCTATGACTGCTGTATGTGCGCAACGTGCCTGTATTACTGAAGGTTGATGGTCAGACTAACTCCCGATCGCTTGAACTGCACGTGCGTCATTTCGTTTCTTCTCCGTGAGGGTATGATTAATAGAACGTCAAAACGGCAAGGAAGTTTTTGGTTACCTTGTACAGCGGTGGACACTTCTAAATGGTACACCTTAGCCGTAAATCTCCATATGGCTGTACCATTTAGAAGTGTCCACCGCTGTACATACTCATATGGAAGATGTTACATAATACTGCACGAAAAAACTGCAAACACGGAAATGAGACAGCAGGATTGCGATGTTGATCAACGGCAAGTTACTACATTTAAAAAATTAAGTGTCATCGTTGAAAAACGCCTATTTTAAGCATTCTCAATTAAAATAAAATACAAAGGATTTATATACTTACATTCCTGATACTACTGTTATCTTGAAAACATGCTGTGTTGTTGAATTCGCATTTCCCAACGAAATATTGAGCGCTTTATCCAAGCTTGCTGCCAATTGGTAAACAAGTCTTCCATAAGGTTCCGAGCCTTCATATGGAATGCATATATACGGGAATACTCCATGAACGTGCAAGCACGCCTTTTGCCCTAGATAGAAAGAAAGAAAAACTAAATTAGTTCCTTCGAGTTCGTAAGATCTAAATGAATTTGAGGAAAAACAAAATGTGAGAAACAGGAAAATCCACAAATACAATTGTTCACTACAAACTTACATCGCCTAAGATAAAGCCTTGAACCCATTGAACTAAATAACATTAATCACCGGCGTTACAGCTCTCGAAAACCTTGGGCTCTTCCCAAGTAATCCTGGGTTTGCACCTTTTCATTTTGTGTGTGTGTTTGTAACGCAAAAACTGTTTTCTATTGCTAAACTTCTTTGTCGTACTGCCACAGGATAGGAATTACTGCACAATTCTAATGAGTGTTAGATTCATAATAAACTTCTGAAGTGTAGATGGTGTTGTTTCCGTACTGATATTTAAATTACTCTAGATGTTACCGGAATTGTTATCCGCCAAGTCTTCGCCATTTCAGTTTACAATTGCCTATCATTTTATAGGAGGTGCTTTCATCTCCATTTGATCGTGAATCAACTTGACAAATTCCCCCTACGATGAATTAATTTAATGATATTGTATCCTCGACTTTGTTCGATCATACTGCCCTCTTGTAACCTATAAACCTTTATCTTTGAGATTACACATTAACTTATAAAGATCAAAATGTAATACCAATTGTACAAAAGGACACTGTCTTAAGTTTCAAGGTGGATTGTACACATATTTTGATACCTATTCGTATGCAGTACTATATAACTTCAATGTATTTATTCTCTCTGAAAGTTATAGCTAATGCATCAGATTATAGGAAATCCGAAATGGATCTCCGTCCAATTTACAGTGTGTCTACTAAAATTCCAAAATGAAATTTCAAATTTCGTGACTTTTTGGTGACTATTTCTTTCCCAAACCATAAAAATTAGTTACATTCTCAAGGGTGAAATTGGGCCGAATTTTCATGCATGCGATAGATGACTTTTTCTCGACTTTCATGACTTTCTGATTTCGTGACTTTCATGACCGATAGACACCTTGAATTTACTAAAATAGTCCTTGCTCATTCCAGCGAAATATTCTTTGCTCTTCCTCTTTACGTTTTCAAATCATTACTTTAAATATATAGTTGTAGTTCGGAGTCCACATTAATAGCAGGACCCTGTTATTCATAACCATGATGTTGAATACAGACGCAAAACATTAGAACTTTAAATAAATACATATATAAACATTGTTTATACTAAATTAATTCGATAGCAAGCTGAAACAAGATAAAAACACAAACCAACGAAGTAAACTAACAATACACGCTTCTAAATCAACAAGTATTTTGAGATAGAGTCTTGTTGAGTTCTAACACAACATACTACGATTTATTAAAAGTGTATCATTTAGAACAGGATTTCTTTACCTGGGGTCGCGGGCATAAGCAGAAGAGATAAATATAATTAGAATATATTTATTAATATTTTTAAATGATTTTTTGAATTTCGTTCTGCTAGGCATATTTTTATTTTTATACATACTGTTAACAACAACAACAACAACAACAACAAACAAACAAACAAACAAAAAAAATAGGTCTACTAAACATTTTGAACAGGTGCTGAGTTGTTTAAAAATCAATTTAAATGAAAAGGTACAATATGAAACTGAGAACTGCATAATGTTGAAATACCAGAAAAATACAAATGGAACAAAATCTGCATAATGAAATACAATTAAAATTGGAAGTTAATGAGATACCTGAACATGGTGTGGCTTCACTAGTGCGGCAATGTCCGGTTCAATCTTCGTGACACACATTATAACCCAAAATTACGGAGTTATGAAGTTTCAAAATTTTCAAACGTCCTCCATTTTGAAACAATATGAATGAACTGGCCAAATTTGGTTTTAATCCATTCGCTTTCAGGGAAGTTATTGTATCCATTATATAAAGAAATGAATTCTACTATTATAGAAATAGATGGGTATCGTGAGATCTCCGCAATAGGTATATCAAGCTGGCAAAAGGATGTGACAAAATGGGGGTCGTGATAGGAATTACAGGGCTTATAGTGGTCTGGTCTCTTGTAAACAGTTGAAAAGTGACCAAAAGTGATCAAAAGCACATAAAAAAGTGACCAAAATCTCATCATGCCCCTTTTTTTCTTTGTAAATTTCTCCATCACCTCTCTCTTTGTTGTTTTGTTTCATCTTTTCTTTACTTTTTCTTTTTGAGTTTCCTCCTTTCTTAGGTTTTCTAACTGAATACCACTCATTCTAGCTTTGGAACTTCTTGTATAAATTAACAGACAAATTCTGACCAAAGTATATATTAACTAATAAATAATAGCGTTACAGTTTCGGCAAATTAACTTTGCCTTCATCAGACACATCAGACACACACCAGGTTTTCTAAGTATGCTTTGTAGTTACGGTAAGCAGACTTAGCAGATGTAAGAAGCTTCTGAGTAAGTAGAACCAGTTCTGACCTATTTCCAAATTTCTTCATCCCAGACATTCAAGGTGGCCCAAAAGCAGATATACACCCCTGTATTGATGAAGTATAACATTCTAGCTTATAGGCTTGTTTGCTTCGGCAGTTCCAAGCTTAAGACATAAGTAAAAGGACATTAAGAACAAATAAAGAAACTAAGTCTACCTGATCGATAACAATAAGGAATTATACAAGAAAAAAAAAAAAAAAAAAGAGTTGATCAGTACGGGACTGTCTACCTACTTTTGGGCCATCTGTATTGAACTTAGCATTGAAAGTTCTCAAAGTCATGAAATATTCAAATTCATCACCTACTCTTAAGAAAAACATACAAGAAGCATAGCACAATACGAACATGATGAAACACAAAACACGCACACACAACGTTGAGCGGAGCGTTAACTATTACGAGAGAAAACTAAAAGACTATTATGATAGAAGAAAGAATAGACACAGAAGGGTTCTCAACCCCACCTTGAGAGCTTAAGCATCCACCAACCATCCACTGTGTTTTAGAAAGAATAAAAGCTGAAGTGAGAATAAGGCTAAGCTGACTGTTTCACATGTGGCAGCAAGTACTGAAGCTTTCAGAAGAGTAATGAGTAACAAGTTTCTGCCTTTTTCTATTTATTTTTATATTATTTTTCTTAGAAAACTTCCAATGCAAAACATAAATCACACGAAAAAGTCACTTTACCTCCCAAAAAAGTGACTTTTAGTGACAAATTTGGAAAAAAGTAACTTTTAGTGACAAATTTGGAAAAAAGTAACTTTTAGTGACCAACTTGAAAAAAAAGTAACTTTTAGTTAAAAAAAAAAAAAAAAGTAACTCGCTTTGAGCCCTGGAATTAGGTTGAGAATCACTGTTTTAGAATAAATAAATAAATAAATAAATACCTGTGTTTGTTGCGCCAAATATTCTGATGACAGGAACATGTTTTACTTCACTTCCTCTAAATTCGGAATATACTGGATCTAACCCAGGAATGGGTGAACGCATATAATGGTCTACTGTAACAATTCGTACGGCAAACATCATTCAGACTGATCATAATGTAATCGTAATTTCCTCACTGAATCTGACGAGGTCATTAATCCTATAAAAGAAATATGTATTTACGTACATTTGCATTAAGTGATGCAATTTACTTTACAGTGAATTGTAACTTTATAAATAATCACAGTTATTTTCGAACTTATGAAATATCACTAAACATATTTCAAGTTGTTTTTACTCGTTACGTAAGTCTTCAAAATAAATTTTAAGTGCTACTACAAAATTACGTTGAACCTGACAGAAACAATCTTGGCCCATCGATTATACAAACTGTTCGTTACACTTTTTCCTAATCAAGGTAATCAACTATTAATCATTGCTAAAATAGCTGTTTTATTGATAGTTTATTTACGAGATTTGTACAAAATTACGTTTTTTTTTCTTTAGTTTAAGTATAAGCAGTAAAGGACACGGAATTAAAAATTTAACTTTTTTCAAAGGACTATATTTCCAAAAAGTGTGTAAGTTAGCAGCACATTGAATTAAGTACATAGTTTCCAATAAACATAAAGAGTATAGTGCTGTTTATAGCAATTTGGTATCTCAAACCATTCGGAAGATATGAAAAATTGTAAATTTTGATATATTGCTTAAAACGGCATTTTTGAGAACTTTTTAAAACAATTTTTATTTACTTTGCTTCTATGGCATTACAACAATATTTTTGGCGGATATATTACAATAATTTCTTGGAATTACATAATTTTAAGCAATGTTGCTCACTCTAACAGATTTTACCATACCTCCTGAACGCTTTCTAATATTAAATTGCTGTAAATGGAATAGTGGTCTTCACATCTATTGAAAACCGTCTATGCAAATGGATGAGGTACTTACTTAAGCAGTTTTTCGAAATAAAGGCTTTTGAAAAAAGTCACATATTTAATCCCTGGTAACTTTGTACGTATTCATTCGAAACCCCGTCCTATCATGATCACATTAGTATTAGACATACTAAAGTTCTTTGTATAATGCATTGCCCCATCTGTCTCATCCAGGACCGGCCTTAACCCATTAGTGCCCAGAATTTCCCACTGGTATTTTGAAAAGTTTTTTCGCCTATTTGGTCTTACTAGTACTCTAAAATATATATTAGAATATTTTTGAAAAATATTTATGTTTTTTTCTTGTTTTTTTTTAGCCCGGCAACTTAAGTTCCCAACAGGCAACATATTCAAAAAAAGGGAATATTTTGAAAAGTTACAATTTTCAAGGAGAAAATACACTGGAAAATCATAACTATCAAAATCAAATCAATCTTTCCTTTACAGACCCTCAATCCTTCCTTCTGGAGTCTTTCAAATCAATCCAGTTGCGTCTTTCTCTTCTAAACACATTGTACCCAAAAAACAGTGCTAATCCCGCATCAATATATTATACAAAGAAAATGCAACAATTCTATAACGAAACAGACCCCAAAGTTACTTTACGGTTACAACTAGCAATGCCAATCCATGAGTTTTTGCGCTATGACGAAAAATTGCCATGGCAACTTAAGTTGCCAAGGGGCAGTAATGGGTTAAGCCAATTGCTCCCAATCGGGCCCCGAGTGAGTGCCGCCTACTCTACTGTCCAGTCTCAAGTTTAATCCACTCTCCAGTGCAGTTTTAAAAGCATATTAGGCTCCAGAGCAAACAAGTGTGTTGTGGTCCGTATGACTATTGCTCGCGGGTCCCCCACCAAGTGGCAATGTTACCGTTAGGATGGCTCTGGTACTTTCGGTTGTCAAACACACACAACAACACACTGCAATACAGGTACATCCATGGACTCCACAAGGGAGGGTATGGCCTCTCCCTAACAAGTAAATGAAATGTATGTATTAAGTTTCCGGACATAAGCAAATATTTTCTGAAATTAATGCTGCAGTAGTTTCTTTATTGTTTTTACATTTCCAACTTCTGTTCTAAAAATAGATATTAGACCCCTATGTTCAGGGAGTATTCTGCACACCCCCAACACTCCTCCAAATTTCCTTACACACTACCACTGAGCGTAAAAATATTGTTTTCGAGTTTGTGTAAAAATGTATATCATTACTCTGGGTGCACACCCTCTTCTATCTTGAACACCCCACTAAGTAAAAGCTGCTCACGTTCTTCTGATTATGTCATGTGATACTGTCGTGAATTCCAGATGGTATTAAATAAATCACCTTCAGTGAGACTTCTTTGTATACCCTTTCTCTTATTATAGCTATATTAAAAATACAAAACAAGAGGACAAACTTTGCCCTATCCTGCGAAAAATCCCGTGGATTTTTTAAAAATCAAGTCAGGACAACGGAATGTATACTAGTGCGTGCTAGCTGCTTATGAAGGTTTGTCTTCTAACTTAAATAATCAAATTGAAAATATG
Source organism: Thermobia domestica (assembly GCF_964235325.1). Lineage (NCBI taxonomy): Eukaryota > Metazoa > Arthropoda > Insecta > Zygentoma > Lepismatidae > Thermobia > Thermobia domestica. The sequence goes on along the minus strand of NC_137454.1, from coordinate 324,041,079 downwards.
CCATTCATCTTCTATCAGTTCCTTAAGGTTTTTAATCGTCTCACCAACATTTCATTTTATCTGCAGTCGATAACGATTTCAAGCTGATTATACCTTTCATAAGTAGCTCCCTACGATGCTCTTTATTTCCGTACATTAGGTACAAAACGTACATTAGGTTTTCCTAACTTGAATTCTTTTCAAAAAGATACAGTTGTTAAGAAATCGTTGAACCAACGAATTTATATCAATATGCATTTCATTATGTCTTACAAACATATACTAATGGAACCATGGGCTTCACTATTGTATTTATCGTAAAATTCTAGCGCAATTTGATATATTATATGACCCCTTTCCTATTTAAAAAGTCTAGCGAGTTACAAGATGACGGCCATGATAAGCATATCCTGAAATAGATGTCTACTTCCTCCCGGTGTCGGTTAATGTGTTTGTGCTTTTTATCCCTTTACCCGTTTCACAAATAAAATGAAATTTTCAAACTTGAAACACATTGTTACGGCTTATCCTGATCAATCAGGTTTTTGGAAACCGTGCTCGTCTTTATGGACGGAAGCGCTTTAAATTTTGCTTACACTCGTTTCTTGGTATTCCACACTTCTCTGCCAAGTTTGGTCAAGTAAATAAATTTCGACATCAATAGGTTTACTTGTAAAAGAAAACTATGGAATAATGGTGCAAAACCTTATTGAAAAATTACGAGACACAAAGGTGAGATAGGTATTTTAAAATTCATTCACTGGTTTCATTTCCATCTGAGATATTTCCCTGAAAAATTAGCTGCTGTAAGCAATGAACAAAGTGAGCATTTTCACCAGAACATTTTGCAGATGGAAAAGCGTTATAAAGGGAAATGGGTTTAACCACTAATCATCAGGGAGAGTCCAATACATATATATATGTTCTACAGACCTTGGTGCAAGTTAGTTGTAAACCTGGAGCCCCGCACCACGTAAGGCCGGCCCTGGTCTCATCGGCGTTATTACTGCTGTAGGGACTACCAAAGTGTGAATGTGGTACTCTGGTGTCCCAAGTTTGTAACATCGCATGACAAGTGTGGTTCTTCATGTTTTCATTTTACAAGTAGATTTGAAATATGTAATAACCTGACAGTGCCATTTGAAAAAAATACAACTTTATGTTGGACTGACCCAACACTTAACCTTGGTATCCTAAACATTGTCCCTATGTCGATATTTGCATGATACGAAAACATATCCACACCAGACAAAATATTACTAAGTGTGGACATTCTAGGGGACTTGTGGTAAATGGCTTGACTTAGTAGTATGTTTGAAGACACAGCGAATGTAAGTACTGTACGTTATTTGTGACTGGTAAGACGTGCGTGCTGATGCGCTATCATATCATCACAGGTTTAAACATGGGCCGAAGGGGTGTGATAGAGTGACAAAAAGGAGCCATTGTCTTCGGACATACCCTGCGGGTGGTGGCATAGTTCGTTAGCTTGTCTAAATCAAAGGTCAGTACTGTCCATGCAGAGCGGAGGACGTCTGGCAGAAACCAATCCTCTCGTAGCAACAGTGGCAGAAAAATCATCGTGTCCAAGTGCGACCGTAGATATCTGGGAAGATTAGCGACCTCTAAACGGTTCCAAACCCAGCAGGAATAGAATGCAAGACCCAGTTGTCAAGTCTCGGAGAGAACACGTGACGAGAACTGCATGGTGTAGGCATATTCAATCGCGTTGCCAAAATACCTCCACGACTAACTGCCCAGAGTTGGCTGGTTTAAACCAGCTGTTTTTTTAAAAACCAACTGGTTTAAAAAAAAAACGAAAAATGCTTTAAATTGTATGAACTTCATGGTGACGTTTCCACATATCATACCACCTGCATTAGCAATCTTCTTTTCAGCTTTTAATCACGGCGTCTCGTCTTCAATTCTCGGTCCAACAACTCTTCTTTCAAGTGTAAACCAAGTAGCGGTTTGGATGTCACTTTAAACGAAAGTACTCTTCTTACCTCGGTATTACATAAGGATGTTAAGCCTAAACACACGAAACCAAATTGTATAACTGAATGCCTGTTGTTTTATCAAGAAGCCACGGTTGCTTGAATATATTGATAGAAATTGGCAAAATTTATCGACTGCCTTTGTAGCTTCCAACATTAGCTCGGATTGGATTTTGTTTTAATTTAATTGAATGATATCTACATACTAAATTTGTAATTTAATAATTCAGTTTTAGCATACTGATTATGATACGTTGACCATAAAATGTTATATGCCAAGCAATAACGGGATTTCCCCATTATTGCTTTGCAGTTAAAGTAATAACAGGATTTTCTTAATGGCTAAGGCAGGAGTTTCCCGATTTATATATAATTCTGTATAATGGTTTCATTTGTGCAACTGTTTATCTTTTTGTCCTTCTGAAATGACTCTTGACAATTATATTAACAAGTATGTCAAGCTCAGTACAACCATGGTTTTTTCCAACCCTGTGACTGCCCCTCGTGCGCGAGGGAATACAGTCACTGGAAAAGAGACCAGTGGTGATGCACCCTCTGGTCAGACGAATCCCGGCTCTGCCTCTATTCCAATGACGGCTGCTCCAAGATGATGCGTCGGGACAGAGAAGCCTACAAAGCGGAATGTGTGCCAAGGGCTGTGCAAAAGGTGGGGATAATGTCATGTTGTGGGAGTGTATTTCGAATGCTGGTGTGGTTCCCTTCATAGAGGGGTAACCAACCGCATAAAGGCTGTGGATTAAGTGTATACTCTGGATAATGAGGTACTGCCATTTGTCCAGTTTCTGCGAGATGGTGACATCCGCGAGTCCCAGTATCCAGAGACAACTGCATCATTCACCGAGCCACGATTGTGCAGAAATGGTTTGCTGAACATCCCACATCTCCCTGGATTGCAAATTTGCCTGAACTCAATGTTATCAAGAAACTTTGGGACAAGTTGTTCCAGGAGAGGGACAAACTGGACCTCGTCATCCTCTCCCACATTGACAGCATACCATGGAAAATCAAAATTAATCCGCGTTCGTGGTGATGTAACGTCTTATTGATCAATAAAATAATCACTTCGTAATTTTTTGTCCGGGAAGCTCATATTGTTTTATTCAAGCTGCATCGCATCGCAGTTTGCTTTACAAAACCATAGAAATGCGATGCTATGATTATAATATTCCTGAAGTAATCTATTTTTGCAAAAGAAAACAGTAAGTAGTACGTCATTGTATTTCCTTCATGACAGAACGGTTCTCTTTCGATGTTACATAGTTCAAGCTCGGCGATAATTCCTTCGGAGGTGTCCGTTAGGCTCTCAAGAACACAACCTACTACGCACTACAAACCAAATTACTGGAAACTAATTGTAAAACTGACGACAGAGACCATATCCTCTTCGACACTTTATTCTATGTGTAAAGGAAGTGGCTCAATGGACTCGCGAAACCCGAGCTTACCTTTTCGAAACTAGATTACTTACTAGCTGAATCACGGACCTGAGCAGTTCTCCTTTCTGGTTTCCTATTTTTTCACTTGTTTCATATCATTACCCCAGAAATATACATTCATTTTGTTACATTGTCCTATTTGATACTGAAATGACGAAAGAAAATTATTGTTTGGTTTAAAAAATTTTTAAAAAACTGAAAAACGAACTGGATCCAAGCAGAAGTGGAATAACTTAAGAAGTGAAAATTTGTGTGAAATTAAGCTATTTTGTTTCTATCGTAAAAACGAAGGTTTACTTCGTGGAACTACTACTTTCTCAAACTCATTACGGAATCAAAACTTATTTAAAAAATAAAATACTTATCATAAAATGAGATTCATTCAAAAACAGCTACTAGCTTAATCTTGGAATATCAAAGTTAGAAATTACTTACATGTTTACTTACTTTTTTTATATGTTTACTTATATTATCTTGTATTTATATGTTTACTTTCAATTGAAGAACTTCATCTTTGATGTATCACCTTCCCTGTAGAAGTAATGGTTGTGAGTAGATAAAGAATTTTTCTCATGTTTCATTGCTTTCTAACTTGTGTTCCCATTTCCAATATTTATTCTTGAAGTATATAGACACATTATTCAACTGTGCACAAAAATGCTAAATCACTCATACTACTTTATCCTAACTGGCGTAAAAAAGGTAAAAATTGAGTTATTAATGAAATATAATATGTGAAAATCATGACATATTCAGCAGCTAATATTTTTCGACGCATCAACTCGTTCTTTTCAAAATAATCAACTACCACAAGATTTTACTTGTTATTGTTATACAAACGCTGGTAACAGTTACATATATATCAGTGAAGACTAAAAGTTAAGGAATGATTTAGTGTTTTGTGTACAGATGAATAATCTGTGAATGTTTTATTTACTTACTGGTGGAAAGACACTAGTCTAGATACTGGTCTGCCCTGTCGCGACCAAACGCTATAACTTTGGCGGAGCAGTTTTGAGAAAAACAGCCGTAAAGTCGCCACAGACCGGCTAATTCCCTACTTACATCGAAATTCTCTTTGGTATATTTTCAAAAGTATTTGACTCGGCTCAATGCTGGGCCTGGTGAACATAAATATCGGTGGTGGGAAATTCAAAAATGCTTATAGCGACAAAACAATGTAACTCAAGTTACAGCGTTTTGTCGCGACATGGCAGTGGTGGAAAGACAATTCATGTTATAAAACAAGGAAACGTACAAAAAATTCTTCATCGACATACAATTATTATTTCTACAGGGAAGATGATTTGTCAAAAGAGCAATTTATCGCTGAAACATCCTATTTTTTTACTGGAATACTTTAGATCAGGGTGAAAAACAATCATGACTTTTTAAAAATAATTTTTGTTGATTTTTTTTTTTTGTTTAAATCAATTTTTTTAATATCAAATCTTTCTCCTTGTATAATACAAGTAGCGAACTGAAGAAAAAACATTACGAATTAGTATTAAATGTTAATTATGCCATTTTTGTGGAAGTATTGGGGTTGAATTTATCTCAAATCGTTAAAGAATTTCAATCCCAAACAATGTTTCTTAAGCATTAAGGAAAAAGTACAGCAACTTTTATCAACATGACATTTTTTTTCACAAAAGTTACTGATATTCGGAGGGGACATTAAAAAAAAAAAAATCGGAACTAACTTACACCACGAACTGCATATAAAATATATGAATTTCGCCTAAAGTCATAAAACCTAAAAAAGTTCCGGAGTGCGGATCGGCCCCTTGTAAATACGCCCCTATTATCTGGGAACAAACAGACGCGCGCACAAAAAAATTTTCGTCTTAACTGTCGATGGTAATTTTCCCGGTGGAATAGTTAATGATTTAAAAATCCTGTTACGAAGAGAAACCAGGATTGTTACCCGTTCAAAATGGGATTTTCCCTAATCATCATCTTGATGACACTCGTTTTCATACTGTGCTGTACATACATTTGTGTCTCATTGTATTATGATAATTATCTTTCATAATCGAAATAACGGGCCTTTACTTATTCTTACTTTTTTTTTTTTTTTCGGAATTTGATTTAAATCAACGATTTTTATTTAAAAAAATAAGTGACTTAAATCAATCCACTCTGCTTTAGATGGGTGTTGGATTTTTTAATCATTATTACTGATATATGGAAAACCGAAATGTGTACGGTACAGGAACTGACGAGCAAGTCAATCACACAGACATTCCCTTGTACATATTAATTACTGCTCCCACAGAACAAAATGTAGCTTCTTAACATGATCCTCTTCAGAAGCATCTAATCCTCATAGATGAAAACAAAATTACTGCATCTTACTCTATTAATAATCCGTTCAATCGGTTGTCCATATAAATGCTGTATAATACTAGCTGGCATGTTAACACAACAATTACCTACCTAATGACGACGTAGATGTACACTCATGTCCAAAATGATTGTTGCATATCTATAACTATCAAGTAAGAATATAATTTGACAATGATTTTGCAGGGTACTTCTAATACTGATACTATGTGTATAATAAGGAAATGTATATTTGTGGTAAATTTCATAGGAAAATAATTATAAATGCGAAAATTAGGATGAGTAAAACAAAATGTCGCTAAATAGACAAGAAAGTTTTATGTTCGTTTTATTGTTCTTATTTACTGCTCTTTTAACATGAAATTTGCCACATACATGTCTTTGCTGATTATACACATACTAACATTATAAGAAATACAGGATGAATTCGTTATCAAATTATATTCCTACAACAACATATTTATAAACATGCAACAATTATTTTGGACATGAATGCACATCAATATCAATAAGATGGATACCACTGAGCGTCGTGCCTTCCAGGTCCGATAAAGAAAATCTCTACATAAAGTATTGAAATTCAATACTTCTGATATCGGAAATAATAAATAAATAAATAAAACTGAAGAATGGTTATAAGATTCCGTATTAAATAGTCTTATATACTTAGCGCAAAATTGTTTAAAGTACGTATACACGACTACATTCCTACACACATGATTAGGTTCGGCTTATCGTTTTAGTTTTGTTGAAAACCTAATGCGCATTACAGAAATCTCACCTCTAACAACAACGACGGTGTCTCACGTCACTTGTAAACAATCCACAATCTTGCCATCTACACTATTAAATCGAACGCGTAATACATACTATACTTTTGCAAATTATTGATGTAAACTTAACACTAACCAACTTCATCAGATAGGCTAGTAGCAGCCATCATCCACATGTGATATTAAGCCGCGGAAGATAAAGGATCGATTCTAATACACCTGATACGCGAAAGGTTACAATAAGTTGAAAATCGTACTAGATAATGTTAATTTACCTGAAGCATATTTTGACCAACGGTGTTATTACAGCAAAATAAATTATCAGACCAGACAAGCTTCCAATAATAAAATAGCTTGGACGGTAGAGAACAAATTGAATATAAACATTAGGCTTTTCGCGTAGGTTCACTTTTGGCGCACCACTAGAAAGAATTGTTGAGAATTATAATTATTTCGCTAATTTCCTTCTCTTTGCCCCCTAAAAGGTTTCCACTGGCCGACACAAAAATATCTCACTTGGCATAGATAAAATTCAAGGGCCACCAGAAGTAACTGCTGAAAAATTACAATTCTTCTATGATTTGCGTACAAATACAGCTTCCGGATGTGTAGCATAAAAACTACTGTGCAAAAAACAAACCCACCTGTGCTACGTGGGCTCGCGATAGGTGCATCCGTAGGGAGCAGGCGCGTTAGCGATGTTGGCTATGCGTGCAAGCCAGGGTAGTGGAAGGACGTGGGTTTTGGCAATGACACGAGCTTCAAGAGCAATCGTCATGGTTTCATACTAGTAACACTCCACTTCCAAACATAAAATACAGGTTCTATACACTGTTCAGAAATGTCGCCGGTGAAAAATGGCATCTAAGTTATTGCTTCAGGAAAATAGCTTCAATAGCACCAGTAAGAAATTTGTACCGATCACCGGCCTTAATCAAAATAAAAGCAATATTTCCGACTAGGCCGGTTAAAAACTGGCCAGTTGGCAACCCGAAAGTGGAGTGTTAGTAGTACGAAACCATGAAAAGTTTTATTAAAATTCGCACAATTCCCTAAATCCACTTCTTTTCACTGCACTTACTTATGCGAATACCTACGGTACCATCACTGACGCACCTGCTCCCTGCGCACACCACCGCACCGGCCCACAGCTTCGCTCTGCCCTGACTCTTAGATACCATTCGTTTTTTTTCTTTGTGGCTACCTAACACAGGTTGGTTTGTGTTTTTTGCACTGTAGTTTTTATGCCATACATTCGGCAGCCGTATTTATATGCAAATCGTAAAGGAATCGTAATTTATCAACAATTACTTCTGGTACTCCCTTGAATTTTACCTATGCCACGTGAGATATTTTCATGTCGCCTATGGCAAATCTTTTAGAGGACAATAAGAAAGAAATTAATAAAAGAATTATAATTTTGTAACAATTATTTCGAGTGCTGAGCCAAAAGTAAACCTGCTTCAAAAATACTTCAACATGCGGTCTTACTTTTTTCACTTGTTTCATATCATTACCCCAGAAATATACATTCATTTTGTTACATTGTCCTATTTGATACTGAAATGACGAAAGAAAATTATTGTTTGGTTTAAAAAATTTTTAAAAAACTGAAAAACGAACTGGATCCAAGCAGAAGTGGAATAACTTAAGAAGTGAAAATTTGTGTGAAATTAAGCTATTTTGTTTCTATCGTAAAAACGAAGGTTTACTTCGTGGAACTACTACTTTCTCAAACTCATTACGGAATCAAAACTTATTTAAAAAATAAAATACTTATCATAAAATGAGATTCATTCAAAAACAGCTACTAGCTTAATCTTGGAATATCAAAGTTAGAAATTACTTACATGTTTACTTACTTTTTTTATATGTTTACTTATATTATCTTGTATTTATATGTTTACTTTCAATTGAAGAACTTCATCTTTGATGTATCACCTTCCCTGTAGAAGTAATGGTTGTGAGTAGATAAAAGAATTTTTCTCATGTTTCATTGCTTTCTAACTTGTGTTCCCATTTCCAATATTTATTCTTGAAGTATATAGACACATTATTCAACTGTGCACAAAAATGCTAAATCACTCATACTACTTTATCCTAACTGGCGTAAAAAAGGTAAAAATTGAGTTATTAATGAAATATAATATGTGAAAATCATGACATATTCAGCAGCTAATATTTTTCGACGCATCAACTCGTTCTTTTCAAAATAATCAACTACCACAAGATTTTACTTGTTATTGTTATACAAACGCTGGTAACAGTTACATATATATCAGTGAGGACTAAAAGTTAAGGAATGATTTAGTGTTTTGTGTACAGATGAATAATCTGTGAATGTTTTATTTACTTACTGGTGGAAAGACACTAGTCTAGATACTGGTCTGCCCTGTCGCGACCAAACGCTATAACTTTGGCGGAGCAGTTTTGAGAAAAACAGCCGTAAAGTCGCCACAGACCGGCTAATTCCCTACTTACATCGAAATTCTCTTTGGTATATTTTCAAAAGTATTTGACTCGGCTCAATGCTGGGCCTGGTGAACATAAATATCGGTGGTGGGAAATTCAAAAATGCTTATAGCGACAAAACAATGTAACTCAAGTTACAGCGTTTTGTCGCGACATGGCAGTGGTGGAAAGACAATTCATGTTATAAAACAAGGAAACGTACAAAAAATTCTTCATCGACATACAATTATTATTTCTACAGGGAAGATGATTTGTCAAAAGAGCAATTTATCGCTGAAACATCCTATTTTTTTACTGGAATACTTTAGATCAGGGTGAAAAACAATCATGACTTTTTAAAAATAATTTTTGTTGATTTTTTTTTTTTTTTTTTTTTTTGTTTAAATCGATTTTTTTAATATCAAATCTTTCTCCTTGTATAATACAAGTAGCGAACTGAAGAAAAAACATTACGAATTAGTATTAAATGTTAATTATGCCATTTTTGTGGAAGTATTGGGGTTGAATTTATCTCAAATCGTTAAAGAATTTCAATCCCAAACAATGTTTCTTAAGCATTAAGGAAAAAGTACAGCAACTTTTATCAACATGACATTTTTTTTCACAAAAGTTACTGATATTCGGAGGGGACATTAAAAAAAAAAAAATCGGAACTAACTTACACCACGAACTGCATATAAAATATATGAATTTCGCCTAAAGTCATAAAACCTAAAAAAGTTCCGGAGTGCGGATCGGCCCCTTGTAAATACGCCCCTATTATCTGGGAACAAACAGACGCGCGCACAAAAAAATTTTCGTCTTAACTGTCGATGGTAATTTTCCCGGTGGAATAGTTAATGATTTAAAAATCCTGTTACGAAGAGAAACCAGGATTGTTACCCGTTCAAAATGGGATTTTCCCTAATCATCATCTTGATGACACTCGTTTTCATACTGTGCTGTACATACATTTGTGTCTCATTGTATTATGATAATTATCTTTCATAATCGAAATAACGGGCCTTTACTTATTCTTACTTTTTTTTTTTTTTTTTTTTTCGGAATTTGATTTAAATCAACGATTTTTATTTAAAAAAATAAGTGACTTAAATCAATCCACTCTGCTTTAGATGGGTGTTGGATTTTTTAATCATTATTACTGATATATGGAAAACCGAAATGTGTACGGTACAGGAACTGACGAGCAAGTCAATCACACAGACATTCCCTTGTACATATTAATTACTGCTCCCACAGAACAAAATGTAGCTTCTTAACATGATCCTCTTCAGAAGCATCTAATCCTCATAGATGAAAACAAAATTACTGCATCTTACTCTATTAATAATCCGTTCAATCGGTTGTCCATATAAATGCTGTATAATACTAGCTGGCATGTTAACACAACAATTACCTACCTAATGACGACGTAGATGTACACTCATGTCCAAAATGATTGTTGCATATCTATAACTATCTAGTAAGAATATAATTTGACAATGATTTTGCAGGGTACTTCTAATACTGATACTATGTGTATAATAAGGAAATGTATATTTGTGGTAAATTTCATAGGAAAATAATTATAAATGCGAAAATTAGGATGAGTAAAACAAAATGTCGCTAAATAGACAAGAAAGTTTTATGTTCGTTTTATTGTTCTTATTTACTGCTCTTTTAACATGAAATTTGCCACATACATGTCTTTGCTGATTATACACATACTAACATTATAAGAAATACAGGATGAATTCGTTATCAAATTATATTCCTACAACAACATATTTATAAACATGCAACAATTATTTTGGACATGAATGCACATCAATATCAATAAGATGGATACCACTGAGCGTCGTGCCTTCCAGGTCCGATAAAGAAAATCTCTACATAAAGTATTGAAATTCAATACTTCTGATATCGGAAATAATAAATAAATAAATAAAACTGAAGAATGGTTATAAGATTCCGTATTAAATAGTCTTATATACTTAGCGCAAAATTGTTTAAAGTACGTATACACGACTACATTCCTACACACATGATTAGGTTCGGCTTATCGTTTTAGTTTTGTTGAAAACCTAATGCGCATTACAGAAATCTCACCTCTAACAACAACGACGGTGTCTCACGTCACTTGTAAACAATCCACAATCTTGCCATCTACACTATTAAATCGAACGCGTAATACATACTATACTTTTGCAAATTATTGATGTAAACTTAACACTAACCAACTTCATCAGATAGGCTAGTAGCAGCCATCATCCACATGTGATATTAAGCCGCGGAAGATAAAGGATCGATTCTAATACACCTGATACGCGAAAGGTTACAATAAGTTGAAAATCGTACTAGATAATGTTAATTTACCTGAAGCATATTTTGACCAACGGTGTTATTACAGCAAAATAAATTATCAGACCAGACAAGCTTCCAATAATAAAATAGCTTGGACGGTAGAGAACAAATTGAATATAAACATTAGGCTTTTCGCGTAGGTTCACTTTTGGCGCACCACTAGAAAGAATTGTTGAGAATTATAATTATTTCGCTAATTTCCTTCTCTTTGCCCCCTAAAAGGTTTCCACTGGCCGACACAAAAATATCTCACTTGGCATAGATAAAATTCAAGGGCCACCAGAAGTAACTGCTGAAAAATTACAATTCTTCTATGATTTGCGTACAAATACAGCTTCCGGATGTGTAGCATAAAAACTACCGTGCAAAACACAAACCCACCTGTGCTACGTGGGCTCGCGATAGGTGCATCCGTAGGGAGCAGGCGCGTTAGCGATGTTGGCTATGCGTGCAAGCCAGGGTAGTGGAAGGACGTGGGTTTTGGCAATGACACGAGCTTCAAGAGCAATCGTCATGGTTTCATACTAGTAACACTCCACTTCCAAACATAAAATACAGGTTCTATACACTGTTCAGAAATGTCGCCGGTGAAAAATGGCATCTAAGTTATTGCTTCAGGAAAATAGCTTCAATAGCACCAGTAAGAAATTTGTACCGATCACCGGCCTTAATCAAAATAAAAGCAATATTTCCGACTAGGCCGGTTAAAAACTGGCCAGTTGGCAACCCGAAAGTGGAGTGTTAGTAGTACGAAACCATGAAAAGTTTTATTAAAATTCGCACAATTCCCTAAATCCACTTCTTTTCACTGCACTTACTTATGCGAATACCTACGGTACCATCACTGACGCACCTGCTCCCTGCGCACACCACCGCACCGGCCCACAGCTTCGCTCTGCCCTGACTCTTAGATACCATTCGTTTTTTTTCTTTGTGGCTACCTAACACAGGTTGGTTTGTGTTTTTTGCACTGTAGTTTTTATGCCATACATTCGGCAGCCGTATTTATATGCAAATCGTAAAGGAATCGTAATTTATCAACAATTACTTCTGGTACTCCCTTGAATTTTATCTATGCCACGTGAGATATTTTCATGTCGCCTACGGCAAATCTTTTAGAGGACAATAAGAAAGAAATTAATAAAAGAATTATAATTTTGTAACAATTATTTCGAGTGCTGAGCCAAAAGTAAACCTGCTTCAAAAATACTTCAACATGCGGTCTTACTTTTTTAAATTTGTAAATAGAAATAGCAAATAATACTTTTAAATTAAAATTATTAATTGCCTATTTCTATTTACAATTTTAAAAAGTAAGACTTCGCAAGTTGTTCTATTTAGTTTTTGTTCTATATGCACTGCTTAGAACTGTTCCGTCACTACTTTACTCTCAAATTATTTGTAATCAGAACGATGTATTAAATTTATCATGTTTGCCATAAACTATCACTGCTTGGCAATATTATTAATTCATAGCAGGAAGTACGCAGAATGTTAAATAACGGAACAACACTAAACAGTGGCGACAAAAAAGTTGCAAGTGCATAAAATATTTGATGCAAGTTCACATGTTTTCATTATGTTGTAATACTTACGTGAAGTACTTAATTGAGAGAAAAATCAAAAAAAGCCTTGAACTAATTTCCAAACTTACATTTTCAAGTATCACTCTTTGAAAAACTTCACAATTTTAACATACCACAAACAACGTTCGCAAAGCATCGAAATAAATCCCATGACCTAATTTTGATTCTACTTTATAACAGCGGTACCAAAACATACGACATAGCATCGCTTTTTTGTGTGTGTTTTGTTTTGATCGTTTTTTTTATTATTATTATTATTAACTTTCAACTTCCCACTCGTATCACACTAGAATATATAAATATATGAAAAAGCGTTCAGTATTTTAACAAAATGACACTACGAAGATAAAAAAAAATTTTAAATTATATTTAAAGTATCTATTTAACGACTAATATATTTCTACGAACCCATTCATCAAAAATTAAAATTTCATTTTTGTTTCTAAGAAAAAATTAAGTACCAAAACACTGCGCAAAATATTGATGCACCGGTGAACTATATTCATCCAATAAAAATGGCGCTCAGATTTATCACCTTAAATTTCAGTACTCTACGCTCAAAAACTTTTGTTTACGTTTTATTCAATATCCTGCAAACTACCTGGCTTTTTTATTATAAATACGTCTGCGATATCAACAGAATCAAGTGACAACTTGCTATCTGACGTCCCACGTCTCGTACGTTCTCGAATCCAATACATATAACTACCGATCTTTAAGTATATCACACATGTTTGTCAGCTTACCAATCTCTATTTACATTACACGGTGACTTGGTAACTTCTTACTAGGCAATCCTCACTAGACTACTTTTGTGTTATAACTATTTCAAAATATTTCAATATCATCAAACACTTCCATTTCTGTTCCCAAGCACCACCGCAGCACTCATTCCACGGCTACTACAACACAATTTTCACCAATGTGCGCAAACAGTTTTACGCAATCCCACAATCCTATTGGTGCCCGCCACATCTCTGTGGCATTAGATTCTTTACCAAAACAATTTGGCAACCTCCCATTCAGTCTGACTTAAACTCGCCACCAGAGGATGAACCTGTACTTCTTGTAACTGCACTTCCAGAAAACAAATCCATTTTGTTTTCGCTCCGCTCTTTCTTCAAAGCGGTGTAAAGTAAAATTCCGACTGCAGGAGTGTATTAAAGATGTTGATTATATGGAAGCAAAATCGAGGAAGAAAGAACACAATATAAAAGGATTTAGAGAAGTAAAGAAATGTAGGAACCAAAGTATAGATACAGTAATATTTTTTCACCGAAATAGCGAGCAACATTAACGGAGCGAAGTGGAGAGAATATTGCGAGTCGATGCGAAGTAAAACTTACTTAATTTTAAAATACCTTACCCAAACCAGTTAATGAAGAACTGTAAAACCAAATATTTGTAATGATTCCCAGTTATAAGTTAATTAAAGGAATATACTAAAATTGCTTATTTAAAAATTTCTAGAATAAACACTGATAATATTGGTGAAGCATTCTAATGGAAATTTCCATAAAATATATATTTTTATAAGAATTAACACCAAAAATAAAACAATATAAAGTTACTTTAAAAACAATTCTTTAAAAACTTTAATGTGCTTAATCAGAAACAGGACATCGAATCATAGTTCCAAGCAGTGGTGGTAGTATTGTACTTGCTCCCCCCCCCCCCCCCGAACTAAAATTGAGCTCTATGCAAATCAAATTTCAAAACTTGAAAAGACTCTGAAAGCTCCCTGACAAACACCGTGTGCGTGGGTTTCCTCAGGGTTCTCCCGTTTCCTCCCACTTTCTTCATTCCACCATTTCATTCATTACTCATCATCACCGTCTCCTTTAGCCTAGCTGGCATATACGTGGGACGTAAACCTCAAAAATTTTATTTCATTTTCATTTTCTGAAAGTTCCCTTTCCCGTGATAGATTCTTTATCACCGTCACTGGTCTCAAATGTCAAAAAGAATAAGAAGGATTATATTAAGTATGATTCTATATCAGTGCCGAATCTATAAACCACAAGATCCTGCGGTGCGGGGTTCCGGATCGTAAGGGGCCAAGGGTGTTTAGAGGTCTCCCTGCATGTTGCCTGTCACTTTTAAAACACTTGTAACAGAATTATATTTTCATAATACTTTAATTACTTGAACCAAGTAATAAGCTACCCACTTTCGAGGGGTTTAAAAATAAGCTTATCCGCACTTTGTGCCTCTTGCAAGAGTTGCAACTAGTGGTGGTTTTGCAACGAACCGGTTTTGAAGAAAATCGAACCGGTTTTTGTAGATAACCGAAACCGGTTTCGGTGAAAAACGAACCGGTTTTGGAGACACCTAGCACATATTGGTTATCTTTCATATATTGTCGTTTTAATGGCATATGTCCGCAAGCTGTATTTATATCTGTAGTATATAAAGTGAACATGAATCCAGGAATGCAACTCCTCTAACAAAAATAATTTATAAAGTGCTAGGAGGGTATTTCCTGATGATAAAAAAGAAACATAAATTATGAATTCACTTATAGTTGCCTAAAGTGAGCAACTAAAGGTTCCAAAGTACTTAAATGTCGATAAAAAAAATGAAATTATTTTTTTCTTTAACGTCCCAAGATGATGATGCCCTTTAGGATAAGAGAGGCGGGTGAAAAGGCAAGTGAATGATGTATTGTATTGTATTGTATTGTATTTATTTACTCCATTTAAAACCAATATACATTTGGTATTTGGAGGGTTCAGACAGTCCTCTTTCTTACAGTAAATACACTTAGAAAAAGAAATATGTTACTACTATTTAATATACATTATTGTAAAGATAATCTGTTACGCTGTAATATACTTTATCCACCAGGAATCTCTTGAGTTTCTTTTTAAAAACATTTATATTTTCTTCATTTTTTATTTCTCTGGGCAGCTTATTGTAAATTTGTACTCCCATATGGCTTGGGCCTTCCTGAACTAATGTTAGTGTTGTAAAATATTGTCGTCTTTCATTTTGTTGTCTGGTATTATATACGTGATTTATTTGGGTTCCATCTTTCAGTTTAGCTGCATAGATTGCAGTTTCATATACATAAATAGATGGTAGGGTAAGGATGTGGTGCTGTTTAAATTTTTCTTTGCATGATGTTCTCATGTGTAGACCAAATATTATCCGTATTGCTTGCTTCTGTTTCATGAAGACTGCTTTGCTGCTTGAAGATTTGCCCCAGAAAATGATGCCGTAATTTAGTATAGGGTGTATAAGCCCGTAGTATACTTGGATCAAAGCTTTAGTATTTAACGTTTCTTTTAGTATCCTGAGTGCATAAAGTCTGGAATTTAATTTTACTATTATTTCTTTAACGTGGGTTTCCCAAGTTAGATTTTCATTTATATGTAATCCTAAAAATTTAATTTCATGGGTGAAATCTAGTTTTAGATTGGTCAATTTATTTTTGGTTTCTTTTATTTTCGTGTTTTGTTTTGTGTGAAAAAGTAGGTATTTCGTTTTTGTGTTGTTTATGCATAAGCAGTTACTTTCGAACCATTTTTTGGCTTGATCCAATACTCTACATGTGTTGTTCCTTAGCTCACTTACGGTTTTACCCTCTACAATTACGCTTGTGTCATCTGCATATAAAATTACTTCAAAATTCTTCAATATTCCAGGAAAATCATTTACATGACAGAAGAATCCGTGAGTGAGAATGTGGGAGGAAACGGGAGTACCTGGAAAAAAACCCACAAACACGATGTTGTCTACCACAAACTTATTTGGCCGGGATTGAACCAGGGAGCACACACATCAGAAATAAGCGTTCTACCATTAGCCACTGTGTCATCTTACTTCAGTGCTGAATGTTATGTTCATAATATGAACCATTTCGACTAAATAGGAAGAAAGTTATGAGATATTGAAAATCTTACTACTGTTTAGATAAGTGTCAAATCCAATGACGTAGATGGTTTTCAATAGTCTGTTTAATGACTCACACCCTTCCAGAGATATGCTGAACATTGGTAAAATTTACAAAACTGCTTAAAATTTAGTTGCGATGAGAGCTAAAGGAAGCAATGATCATTGTTAAAATTTGCGATATTTAAGTAGTAATAAGTGATCCTGTGCTATTTAGACAGTGCACAGTTCTAACATGAGTGTGACTCTCCTTCCCACTTCTCACTATATCTGTTCAAGTCCCTTTATGGACACAAGTAAAGGACAGGAAGACTGTCAAAGGCAGTGGCATATTTTATGGGCAACCGAGGCTACCGGCGGTAGCCCTGCAACATTATTAAAGGAAGTTAATATAGCAAGTATATACCGTTTGTTATCTTTTTTACATGGTATTAGTTTCTCTATATTTTCGCAAACGTCAATACGTACTAAGGCAGCCGTTAATGCTTAGAACGCAATCCCTCTCGCTTTCGTAAACACTGATGATTTGACTGACAACTCCCGGGAAACCGCAGTCGTCTGCTAGCAGAGAGAAACATATAACTGCTTTCGCGCCTACGTAGGTTCCTCCGTAAACAGTATACTAGCGAGGCTCCAGGCAGGGAGGGTTCCGCTCTGTGGAGCTGTTTCTGTAGGTGGAGCAAGTAAATCGAAGTTAAGAACAATGAAATAGCAGCCATACTGGATCTATCTGAGAATTTCGGGGCATCATTTCGTAGCGTTTTGCGTCAACGCAATACATTTTTTTTCTTTGCGATTGTTGTAATTGTAGTTATAATTACTTATTGCGTTATTGGCATTGAGTTGAATCCGCTGATTTTGCGCCAACCATTAAGAAATGAGGCCTGCAGATAGTATTGTAGATTGAAAAATGTGTTAATTTCTACTACTCTGGTGAGCATTGTGAGAAATATTTAGCGGGAAAATGAAATGTTACGATTATCAATTTTAATTTTTGTTACAAAGTCAATTGCCGATCGAACGTGTTTTGTAAGGCTAAATTCAATACAGTAATGGATTTAAGACCAAATAGCAAAATCACTATACATATTTCGTGATGCAAATTTAGGAGTGAAAAATATTGTATGGGATAACCTGGCACATTCCGTAACCGTTGGCATTAACACAAAGCAAAATATGCGATTTGGTTGCGATAATGGATATAACAATTATAATCACTGTCTGCACTTTTGCGTTACGTTTCTATACTTAGAATTTTTGCGGACTGATATGGAATGACAACCAACGTCAGTAACAGAGGCGACACTTGAGGGAAGTGACATTGGTAAAAATTAACATTTTAAGAATGCAATCAACGAGAAGTTAACAGCGCAAATGTATGATGGAATTTCATTTTCGGTGGAAAATGTTAATGGTTTCAAAACAGAAGTTCAAATAAAACACACCAACCACTTTTTGTTCATTGTTATGTATATTATTATTATTATTATTATTATTAATAATAATAATAATAATAATAATAATAATAATAATAATAATAATAATAATAATAATAATAATACACAACGTGAGTGGTAGCCCACGCCTTCAAATCAGTATACGCCACTATTCAAAGAGAGTGAATTGCTACAGACAAACATATAAATGTACTATTTTAATATGTAGAATGTTGGTGTGAGTTTGTGGCAAACTCCGATAAGTAATAGATAATACCAAATACAAATATGTTTTTCTTATAATTACATATCCAAGTATGCCATATTGTGGGCCCACAAGCCTTTGAAGTTGCCAGTTTACAATAGGTTTTCATTTAGATTAAAGCAAAGTGCCTGAAATGTCCATCAACTCGCTACACGTAGCTCCTTTACTGGTTGCCTTTCACAAGGCAATCGACCTTAACGTCCTAGTGGCAATATTAAACTTATAGAGTCAAAACTATGCCTAAAATGTGGAATAGAAAAATAAAGACAAGTTTTTTGAAAATTTGAATGACAACTGCAAATCTACACAACATGTGGAGTCGACAGGCGAAAACGGCACGTTTCAGTTGGATCATGGCAGCGGTTCGTAAAAGACTTTTGAGTACCGTTATTTTAATGGTTTTAAGATGTTTGACAAGCTTTAGAAAATTATGACGTTAATTTTGACATATGACAGTAGGTCTGAGTGTTTTCCTGGAAAGTGGAATGATATTAAATGATGATGTGATTGACCTTTGGTGTGTCCACGCACAAGCATGGCCCCCAACGGGTCCCTATGATTGTCCTATAGCCCCTGAAGAGTGTCCCTGTGTAGGGACCATGGTCCCCGTGTTTCAAGGGACCTCCTGTCATGGCTCCCAATGTATTTTAAATTGGATCATTTGCTTTTTGCAAATTTAGAACACTTTGTAACGTCCCTCTTTGAGCGTTACATTTTCTCAAAGAGATTATTTTATAGAAACATTTAATCAGCTCTTAGTTAGTGTTATTTCTTTCTTTATATTTTTCCTCGATTCTCGACCCTCATGAAGGATTCAAGATGGTCGACAATTTGGCTAGCATGTGTAGTGAAAGTATGCTACTTTCTTTGTATGTCTATGGCCTGCATCGAGTGGATATTTCTCAATCCCAACAGATGGCACTAGTTGTTTGAAAAATCGGACTTTGTATTTCGTTCAAGACTGAGTAATTTGTTGTGGACGTACATTATTGAATATCAATTTATGTAATTTTTATTTTCATTTAGTTATATATATGTTAATATTAAAATCTTCGTTTTAGTTTTAAGCTATGTTGCGTAGTTAGGAGCGGCCAATCAGAGAACGAGCGGGATCTCTGAGCGCGTTCTCTTTTGTTCTATCTCTCTGAACAAAAATATGGCGTCGAGAGAAAGGGGATAGTGCTCCGTCCTGTCTTTTGAATACGAAGTTTCTTTATATCTACGCAACTATGTAACTTGTTTTTCATCAAGAGTTTCTCTGTAGGAAATGGTGTAGCTGAGTGATATTGCAAAATCCGTGTAACACGTGATAAACGATAATAGCTCATCTAGAATTCTGTTCGTGTCTTCCCCTGCTACTATTGTGACTTACTTGCTGTTCTTTAACTGTTCATCATCCCGTTGTGGGGGTAGAATTATGTCAGTTACATCAGGAGCCACCCCTTTGATTTAGTTCCAGCTCGGCCCTGCTGCATTTCCTTGGATTGACTGTCTGTGACGTCGTCAGCGTGGTCATTCTTCGTAGCGATTTCTCATCCTCTCCTTCATCTCCTAGTTTGGGAATCGGTGCTTTGTTATTTTGCCGACTAGCTCCATCCTGCTGTAGTTGGATCTAGGCCTGCCGCCCCCTTGGATCGTCGTCCGTGGTCGTCGTTGTGGACAGAGGTGCTAACGCAGCTTGTACGGTTTATTTATGTCTACCCAGTGGAAGTTGAGGATGTGCTTCTAGTTGCTGCTGAGTAAAGAAGAAGGTCGCCATTTGGTAAATCTGTACCTTTGGCTGAAGTTTGTGATCACCGCATGTTAAGCTACCTGAAGGATTGTCGGAGATCGGTTGCTGCCAAAGATGCTGCCCGAAGCTGTGTAACTGGTCCGTGGTGCTGATATTGTTTACCAGTGGGTGTTTTTTAAGTAGCGGTTTGACAAGCTTTGGTCACCGCCTCCAGGTAACTTTGTCCTTATTATTATTATCCTGACTCAATCTATTGAAGAAGTAACGTCGTCTCGGGAACTGTAAAGGAACCTTGTCCATAATTCATATAACTCATTCAATTGTTTGTCTCTGTTCGTAATTAGCTGGTAAAATATTATCAATATCGTGTGTTTACTCTGTTGTTCCAAGTCACTTTACTTAGAAAGATAATATATCACTCAATTGTCTTGCTACTTAGTGAATTCACTCAATATACAATTTAATTCTACAATGTCCACAATGTTGTCTATTATTGTAAGTTTCGCTCGTAACATGTCTGAGTAGACAGAAGTGAGTCCTCCATCCAGTAAGTCAATTCATACGCCGACGGGGTAGTCCGATGTCAACACCATTCCTCTCTTGTGTCAAGTGAAATTATTCTCTCGAGTTGCGCAGATGTATAAGGTATCACTCGCTTACATCTAGCTCATGTTCGTCCCAGTAGTGGGCGCTCCGTATTGTTTACTCTAACATATAATTCATAGTATAAGTATAAAGTCGCCACGCAAGGAAAAGATTTATGTAAATCCTCGAGTTGTTTCCATGTCTTATCTTTAATTACGAAGCTACTTAAATAGTCCAGGTGGACGCGTCGAAGACGGTGGGCATTGCGATTGCATTCACGCCTAGATGTGATGGTGTCAGGGGTAGAGTCCAAATTGCTGGCTGGTCTAGTACTTCCTATAAATGTTTACCATATGTATTATTACCGCCACTGTTTAGTTGTAAGCTAGGTCGAGGGAAAGCGCCCTCTTAACAGTTCGTTGCGGAAGAGTAGTGGAAACGTTATGTTTTTGGGGAGGAACGTTAATCGACGCAGCCGCGCACTTACTCCCTCTGTGATGAGGTGTTTGTAAATAGTAATGTATTTTTGTAATCTCCCTTCACTCGTTATGATGTAGCTTACTAAAGTTTCTATCTCAAATATTTGGAAGAGGAATATAAACAACTGTTTAATTGTTACTAAGAATAATGTTTACACGCTGTTGTTACTAGCTACTGAGTTGCGTTGGTGTGAGAAGTTTTCTAAACTCTCCAAGAGACTGGAGTACATGTCTGATTTTTTTCTCTTTCCTATGGTAATTGAGTCTGGCTGTTTATGATCGCTAACATTGATACAATTTTTACTATTATCTGCTGTTCGCAAAAGAGTTAAATAAATGTAATATGCAAGGTATGTAGTGTTGTTTTGAAACGATTTTTTTCTTTCCCTTTCATGATACCGATAATACCATTAGTATGCAAGAGTCTGGAATAGCGTTGTGCTTACTGGTCCGAAATCGTAGCTTAAGGAAGGAAGTAGTTTCGGCGACCCACTTGATTTTTTTTCTTTTCCTTTCCCCAATATAATATTAGTTACGAACGAAAACTTAAACCTGACGTTACAAGTTTGACAACCTAGCATAGGTGTGTTACAAGAATGGTTTCCACAGCCAGAAATTCTTTTAGAGTAAATGGCTCTTTACAACTTTATGTCTTTTTCCCGTATTATTTACAATAATAGTCGATGTTAAAGAATTTCTATGGAAAGTTGGATTAGAAACATTTAACCAGATCGTAATTTTTAACAGACTGCTTCCATATGAAGCTGAGAGGAATTATATTTCGAAAATATTTAATAAAATGTGTGAGTATACTAAAATTGGAGATAGAACCAGGGACTTCCACGTCAAAGGCGTGTACACCAATATTTTAACCAGCTCATAATTTTTAACAAATTGCTTCCATATGAAGCTGAGCTTATGTAGTAGTTCGTATCTTTTTTATTCTTTCGTTTTCATTACAAATATTTCCCTCATAATTATTCGAACGCTTTATGTGAACTGATAAAAAGTTCCGAAATATTAAAAAAAACTTGTTGTAGAAAATATGTCTTTTTTACATCTCCTTTCGTATGGAAAGTCGGATTAGAAACGAAGTTTCGTAGGAATAAAATAAAAATAGAAATTGAACCCGGGACCCCCTATGTGAAAGCTCTGAAATTACTCGCTTGTAAGTTATATTTCTTTCGCGTATTATTTATAATAATACTCCTTGTTAAAATGGAAAGTTGGATTAGGAGGAGGAGGTGGAGTGTTACGCATTTTTCCGTCTGAAAGACTTTGGAATTTTGTGAGGAGTGGAGGAATATTCTATCGTGTTATTTATTTTAAATTGGATCATTTGCTTTTTGCAAATTCAGAACACTATGTGTGAACGTTTTAAAAATAGTTGTAAACAGAACGGGAATTGAACACGGTACTACTACGAAGTGTTTAACCATGGAGGCGTAGTGGATTGGCAGGAAAGAAGTAGAGGATTGGTACGGTTTAAATCTTTATTTATTTATTCATTACTTTGATATGTATAACATATTTGAACACTGTGTGAGCGTAGTAAAATGCTTGATCAAGGTACATGTACAGAGCTTGGTCTTCGCACATCTTTGACTGGTGATGTTTGTACACTAACTGAAGTTTTTGCGGGCTTTTGGAACCCGGATGTATGAGCGGAAGGAAAGTTGCTGACATAGGGTATTGAATTTAGTGCTACGTGACATCACAGAATGTTTCCGACGCATTAAGCGAACATGTTTGACCCCGCGGTGAGTAGACATCAGAAAAAGCCTCCAACTAATCGGAAACAACTTTGATAACGCGGTGATTAGACATCATAGAATGTCGTTGACTAATAGAAAAGAAGTTTGGCACCATGGTGGGGTAGGTTTGAGAAAATATTGACGAGGAATAAAATCAAATTTAACATCACAGAATACCGACAAGATAGTAGCAAAGAACTTTGACATCCCGATGAGTACACATTAAAAATACGTGCGGGAATAAAAAAGAAAAAAGTTTAACGTCACAGAATACCAATGGACATTAGAGAATAGTGACCTGGAATAGTCAAAATGTGTCTTATATTGTAATATAACTTATTTGTACTTGAACAACATTGATGTTGGACATAGATTGCCTTTTTGAAAATATGTAAACCATTTGTTTGCAAATGGGTGACATTCAAATGACGGGGTGAATAGCATCATTGATGAAATGTTGTTGAAAGTAGATGTGAATGAACGGTATGATTACATGAATTACATTAATGATGGAACATGAATTTCGTTTTGAGAAGATGTGAATGACCAGATCATGATGCTATGTTGTTGTTTTAAGAGATCACGTGAATAACATTTTTAGCATGATTTTCCTTATACCGTATATTTATGAAATTTGGGAAAGAGAAAGTTGGCTGTTTTGATAAATATTTTAAATGTAGTAATAGCAAATTCAATTTGAAGTATCACGTGATATGACGTTCTTGGTAAAATTGTCTTTATATACTGGGTTTTGAAGGGAAAATGAGCATAGAATCGTCATGGAGTCCTTCGACACTCATGCACAACGAGAGATTGAGCTTTGCAATGAGGTAGATCGGGATTCACCTTTTTATGTTATTGAAGCTCCCAAGAAAAAACGTTCTTCAGAGGATTTTGCTCAATCTCCAGATATCATTATAGAGGAGATTATTGATCTAAGTAATGATCCGGTTATAATTCTAACGTCTCCAGTAGGTTCTCCATCATTATTGCCAGTAGATCCAACATTACCAGTAGCATCTTCAAATGGCTCGCCACAGGCTTCATTTGGCTCACCATCACCAGTAAGAACATCATCAAATGGTCCAGCATCCTTAGAGGAATTACCACGAGTAACAGCATCAGAGGCTTCATCTCCGAACCTATTCAGTGAAGGGGAGGAAGAAGAAATTCTTCGCTTATTTGAGAAATTGGATGAATGTAAGACAAATTCACCAGAAGCAAGTGTTTCACCAGTGGATTTAGTATGTTCACCTCAAAAATATCCACTATATTTAACAGTGCGTTGCAAAGAAGAAAAGTGTGAGTGTAATTGTTCATTGGGGTTTGTAGATGAAAATTGTATTGAAATGTGTGTTAAGAAGTGGAATCCGAATAATGTTTTATTATGTAAGGGGTGTGTTTATAACACTACATGACAAATGTTGAGCCACTGTCTTTACGTTGACATTGAGACATTAGAAAGTGAGACATGGTGCATTACGGTGAAAGTGTGAGAAACGCAGTGTACGAAACATATGTAAAATGTCATTTTAATAAGAAAAATCAGGACATTTTTAACATTGAATATTATAATTTATTAAAAGAACGAATATGTAAGAGACTTAGTTGACATCCTATTAGCAAAGGATAAAACATATTGATGTGTAATTTTTCGATTTCATGTGTAGCTTGTTTGGTTTTCTTTTTTATCTCTATATGTATTTATCATTATTATTTTGTTTGTATATATATATTGTATGTTTGTGTACTTGTTTTTGATTGATCTATGTGAATATATATATATATATATAAATTATATTTCTTGATTTTTATTTAATAATAATAATAATTTTTTCTTGAATAAAAAAATGTAACATTGGTATATTACAATTTTAATTGGAATGCTTCTTATGGCAGCTCATAAGTACACTCACAGTGTGAGCCAATAAGTATAGCGTTTCCTTTTTAAAATCTTAATATTTGCTTATGTTTTTACTATTAATGGTTTGAACTATTTAAAAGTTTGATGTGTCTTGAAAAATTTTAATTGGTTCTGTAAACCTTTTTTATTTTTCTCTTATTTATCTAATCACAGTCCTTGAATTAACATTTACAACATATGTCATGTACCATCTTTAAATACATTTGTCTAAACAAACAAAAATATGTTTCATAACCAACCCATGTTTTATTAGTTCACTCCATTTTTTATCTTTTTAATAACTCGGCATGTGCTAAAATTAAACTATTTTCGCCATTGCCAATAACTAACTTCTTGCTTCCAACAACTCCTACCCCCGTCCATTATTGATCGTACCTCCATCTGTCAGGAGCTCTTCTAATTCTTTGGGACCTTCTATAATTAGTAACAATAGGTTCCTCCTGAGACATAACAGTGCTTTTATTATTTCCAGTTTGCCCACAATTCTGTAATCTTCGGTCGCTTACAATCTGCCGTGTATGTTCTGCAAATTCTCCGTCATTCCTTTGACTCCGTTGATTTTCTGTCGTAACTGAAGGCTCTTGTATTTGTTTATTTTTCTTACTCAACATCACTCTAGGAATTCTCACTTGGTTTCTTTGATACCTACGAATATTTCCATTTACTAACACTTCCAAAATGTTACTACCTAACAATTGTATAAAACGACCTTTAATAAACTTAGGTAGATCGCCTTTATAATTTCTAACCCATACAGTTTCTCCTTCAGACAAATCTGACTCTAGTTGATTCCAATAATCACGCTTTTTATTTTTACTGTCAAAAATACTCGGTGAAACACTATACCACGTACTAGGTTTAAACGAAAAAATTAAAGCAGCTGGTGAAGAGTTGGTTACTTTAGTTGGAGTATGTAACAGGGCATAATTAATTTCGTTTAACCAACCAACTACATTTTGTTTAGTAATCCTATATCCATTTTATATATATATATCTTTTTTAGTTGTTTCTTACTTCTCGGCTCTCTCGGCACTTCCATTACTTGCTGGTGAATATGGTGTAGTTGTTATTAATCTAATGCCTCTGTTCTTGCAGTAGTTCTGAAACTCGCGACCTTTGAAAGGAGGACCATTATCTGTCACAATAGGAAATTCAAACAAACCAAATAATTCTTCTAAACAAACCAATGTTGCTACTGTATTAGTAGAATCTACCTTCCATACTCTAATCAAATGTGAGAAAGTAACTACCATTATTAAAAAGAGAAATCCAAAAACTTGACAATGATCAATATGTATTCGTTCAAAAGGTTTGTCTGTTTTGGGCCATGAGCAAAAATTAACCCTAGGTGGGTTATTAGCTATAGTTGCACAAACTTCACAGTCTTGCAAATATCCATATAAATCTGTATTCATATCGGGCCACCATACTTCCTCCTTGGCCATTGTTATAGTAGCAAAACTACCTATATGCTCTCTGTGTAATCTTTCTTTATAAATATTCCTCAATCTTCTTGGAAGAAGTACTAATCTACCTTTCCAAAACAAGTAATTATCTTGTAGCTCTAATTGAAATCTTCTGCGAAATAATTCCCTGTATTCCTTATAATCTAGACAAGGTGGTAATCGTTTAGGCCAACCATTCAACATTCAATCTTTCACTTGTATAAATATAGAATCCTTTTGTAACTCTTCTTCTATTTCTTCCTTATTTAATATGTTTGTAGAGATCTCGCTGATATAATCTGGAGCTATTAATTCTTCTTCTGTTGGTACATCTAACGGGAATCTAGATAAATAATCTGCAACTTTCACTGTTTTACTATAAATAATATCATAGTCATAATTTTTTAACAAAAGAAACCACCTTTGCATACGCGGAGAAGCATCATCAGGAGGAGCTTTCAAACCAAAAATCCATTTAACCGGTTGAGAATCTGTTAGAATTTTGAAACTCCTACCAAATAAAAACTTATGAAACTTACGTACACCAAAAATTACTGCCAAAGCTTTTTTCTCAAATTGTGAATACTTCTTTTCAGCGTCGGATAAGGTAGCAGATGCACAAACTACAGTTTTTAATTGTCCACCTATTTCATTGTATAACACAGCACCGACTGCAGCTGATGAAGCATCTGTCATTAGAACTACTTTGGCATTCTCATCAAAAGGATGTAAAAGTCTTGCCTTTTGTAACAAGCTTTTGGCTAAGCGACATTCCTCCTCCTGTTTACTAGTCCATTCCCAATGTACACCTTTTTTAACAATCTATAATTCGGGAATGTGTGATGACAAGGATGGTAGATGTCTGTGATAAAAGTTTAACATACCCAAAAAAGACTGTAACTGGGTTACATTTACAGGAAACGGTGTGTCTAATATCGGTTGTAATTTATCCTTTGGAGGCAATATTCCTTGTTTTGAAATATCGTATCCTAAATATGTTAAAGAATCTACAAAAAAGATACTCTTATCCTTGTTCACCTGTATATTTAGACTTTGAAATTTATTTAGTACTTGCACTGTCCTCTGGCAACACTCTTGTACGTTAACTCCCCAAATGAGAATATCATCCAAGTAACAAGCTACTCCTTCCATATTTTGTACTACTGTATCCATAAATTTTTGAAAAATCTCAGCAGAACAATTAAGATCAAATGGTAGCCTATGCTGCAGATATAATCACCATGGCGTGTTAAGTACTAAGTATTTTTGAGAATTTTCTTCTACTTCTAGTTGTAGGTAAGCCTGCTTTAAATCCAATAATACAAAGCAATTGGCATAGGCTAACCTATTAAGTAAATCCTCGGAAGCGGATAGCTAACTTTCTCAGTTATCAAATTAAGTGTACGTTTAAAATTTAAGCAAAGTCTAACCGTACCATTCCTCTTTTTAACGATTACCATTGGAGTAACCCAATCAGATTGTTCAACTTTCTTTATTACTACTGCTTTACACAATTTATCCAATTCTGATTTAACTGATTCTCTTAAGGAATAAGGTATATCATAGGCTTTTCTAAAAATAGGCGTAACATTTTGTCTGAGCGGTATTGATACTTTGAACTCCTTAATAGGTACATTAATTGAACCATTAAATACGTCATTAAATTGTACTAATAATTGATTCTGTAAGGCAATCACCGACGTATCCTTATTCATCACAAACTGCTTCATATCTTCCGATTTATTTAACATATTCAATAATTGGGTTATAGTTAAGGAGCCGTACTTCCCATTTAGGGAAGGACGAGAAACGCCATACTTTCAGGAATTATTCAATGACTATCTAGGATGTTAAAAAGTAGGTAATAGATTGAGTTCTTGCCTTTGTACTTAGGGTGTTTAGGTAGTGCAACAGTAAGATGTATCCTCGTGCACGGGAGATGAGAAGTAGCTGTTCTTAACTACTACCAATAATTGAATCCTCCATTGAGGATACATTGCATCTAACCAACTTCTGCCTAATATGGGTTGAAACATATCATTTTGTACTACTATTATGGGCAATTCTACAACATATTTTAAATATTAAACTTTAACCGTAGATTTACCTACAGTTTTAACAGGTGAATCATCCGCATTATTTAGCCGTCCTTTAAATGGTTCTATTGGTTTTCCTTTTAATACAGATGAAGTATGTCCTATTGCAGATACCGCAGCTCCTGTATCTACCAAAAATTCTACCGACTGCGCCAGTTGTAAACCTTTTTTATTTTTCTCTTATTTATATAATCACAGACCTTGAATTAACATTTACAACATATGCCATGTACCATCTTTAAATACATTTGTCTAAACAAACAAAAATATGTTTCATACCCAACCCATCTTTTATTAGTTCACTCAATTTTTTTGTTATCTTCTTTTTTAATAACTCGGCATGTGCTAAAATTAAACTATTTAAGCCATCGCCAACAACTAACTTCTTGCTTCCAACAGGTTCAACAACTGAAATGAATGAATGAATGAAATTAAAAAACTCATTTCTTACGTAGAGACATACAAGTTAGTTTTGTTGCAGGAAGTAATTCTTCATCATAGAACTTTTTCATAAATTGTATTCATACATAAGAAAAAAGTCATGAAAGGAAATAATACAAACAAAAAATATACAAAGTAATAAAAATTTATTGACAAATTTCACTATTATATTACTTTAAATGTTGTTTAATACAATGAATATTTATAATATTATATGTACAATTACATGTTGGCTAGTTTAGTTCTGAAAATATTTTACCTCTTTTTTCGTTAAGTTACACACATTGCTTTCTAATTGATTTACAGAAGAGTTTTTATTTCCATTATTATTATTATTATTATTATTATTATTATTATTATTATTATTATTATTATTATTATTATTATTATTATTATTGAAAATGCATATTATGTTGTAAATCCTTTTCTACGAATAACTCAGTAATTAATTGAATATTCTCTCTGCTTAACAATATATAATGCATATGTAAAAGTCCAATTTCAATATCACAATGTACTCTTGCAAATTCTTCATATAAGTCATCAAAAGTTTACACATTAGACAAAACACACCACATGTTATAACTTAACATATCATAGTCTAAAGTAATGCATTCATGCTCACCTAAAATACTACAATTTGTAAAAAACCGTGACATACAAGTTTATGTTGTGGTTTCCATCGGGCAATACATAGTAACACACATTGTTCATCTAGTGAAAAAGAACTGCACTTATATTCGCAATCATCATATGTATTAACGGAAACACACTGATACACTGAGGATTGTTGAAACACCTTTTTATCCTGTTCAAGATTCGTTTCTCTTAAATCATGTAATTTCTTGATGTGTATAGTTAAACTTGTTTATAAGATATGGTATGATATTTACATCTATATATTTTACATGCCTTTTCAGCATACCCATTCAGTCAATATGTAATACTTCCATGATGCACTAAACTTTAATATTTCATATTTTAATGCACCATTTTAACTTTTAAAAGAAAGCAGTTCAGTTCTACTAGGAATGCATCGTATCAGAGTTTAACAATGTATATTTCTTATGTGGGAAGATTCCAGTTCACTTGAGCCTTCCATTGATAGCAACACAAGTGAACGTATGTGCAAATTATCTTCATTTCGTACAAATTTGTGCCACAATTGAAAATAATCTTTGAACTGTGCAGTTATCAATGGGAAATACACTTAATACGGCAGTTAGACGTCGTAGTGTACGAAAACCATGCTCAATGTCATCATTTCAAGTTTTCATCAGAAATCTCCCAACTTCATACTGTTCTTAAAATACTTGTTTAAAACCAGAAGTGGTTAATTTCTAGCACTTTCGGTTTGAATAGAATTAAGAGATAAGATAGTACCTATTCTTGAACGCTAAATCGATTCCAACAAACTGCTTTTCGTTATTTCTTATCGTGTTTGCTATATGTAGATCAAGTTGAAATCGGAAGTTGTAGTGGATGTCAATCATTGCCGAAATTACTAATCTTAAGAGTCTTCATCCCGGCGAAATTAAAATACCGCTAATTTTACAGTAAGTATGTGATATCTTCAAATAGATAAAATATAATTGAAATATGGAACAAGAACGCCCTAGACAATATTATTTTGCGTGAGGTATCGTTATCACAAGTCACCTAGTGACTTTCCGTTTTCAGATGTTTAGAAACGCGAAAATAAATGCCGATTTTCAAAATGGTTCGAAATCGATAGCAGATAAGTGAGTCATGATAACGGTTTCTCATGAAAAATAATATTGTCTAGGGCGCTCTTGTTCCACATTTCGATTATCTTTTATCTATTTGAAGATATCACATAATTACTGTAAAATTAGCGGTATTTTAATTTCGCCGGGATGAAGACTTTTAAGGATGGAGATGAAATGTAATCTTAGGACACTTAATCGATTGCATAGTAATCAACGCAAAAACCGGAAATGGGTTATTTCTATAATTTCTAGTTTGAATGTCGCCTCCATCAATGAACTCGAATCCTAATTTTGACCCTGTCAAAATTCAACAAGTAATCCTTGAGATTTTTTGTCTCCCGGATAGACGGATGGACACTTGATCAGGATAAATATATAGGGAAAGGGCGGGCAAAGTGGAACACAAGTTATAAATGGCGTAATATTGTCGGAAGAAATCACAATAACACAATGTTTTATACACATATGGGAATCTTGGGACTTCTTCCATATTATACTACAAAACAGAAATAAAACAATTAGACATGCTGATGATACACGAGATATAATGTCGATATGCGAAAGTCCACTTTGCCCGTTGCCAATTTAGTTAAGATTAGTTGTGCAACTATTATCTTCGGAGGACAAATTATGAAGTTAGATTTGTAATACTCTGTGTTTACAATACATTTGTAAGAAATGAAATAGAAAGTAAAAATAAAAACTGCAAGCACATTTTGCATATTCAAACGACAAAT
Source organism: Thermobia domestica (assembly GCF_964235325.1). NCBI lineage: Eukaryota > Metazoa > Arthropoda > Insecta > Zygentoma > Lepismatidae > Thermobia > Thermobia domestica. The sequence goes on along the minus strand of NC_137454.1, from coordinate 324,009,608 downwards.
GAAAATCTCCTCAGTCTACAGCTCATTATGTTCACGTAGTTATAAAAGTGGCAGTTCAGTACTCAAGAATCTTGACTGTCCGAACAATTATAATGAGCCCACTCAAAACAAATCATACAATGAAGCCACACTTGAAGTAATTATTGCATGGTAAGTTGCCGGCATGAAATCACATAATTATAATCAGTGTTCGATTTGTAGGTGGAATGACTGGATTTCCCCCTCTGGAAAAACGATCCCGGCTTCTGGTTTAGCTAATGTCGTCCCAATCAAGTATAGTGGTTTTCCCCTCTCTGTACATAGATCCTTTATCATGGAAAATATTTAAAATCACACTATTAGAGTATTCTGTTTTTTAAGTTTAGATGACGCTTCTTCTGTCTCACTTCCCTTTTCTTCTTTCCCGTACATAAGGCTGTATTTGTTTGTGCTAGCTACTCGCATAAAAATACCGTTTTGCGGAGTTTTAAACGAATCTTGCAAGAAAACAAAACCAAAGATGCGTGTTGTTTCAAGGTCTGTAGTATATTTGCAAGGTTCCAGCAAAGGTAGTGTCAGCAAAAATGAAGTGAAAGATTTGATATTTAAGCTTACCATTGAAACTCGGAGCACCCGACATCAATATACCAATAATGAGTTTCTTCTTCGGCCGACAAGAAAAGAAGCAATTGAGGTACGAGCAAAAGCACAAGTGGACCAGAGTTTCCCCTCTTTCCCCATGCATCACATTACAGAAGTAAGAAATGTTTATTGCTCTTGCGGACAACATATGTTTGAAATTTTGGATCCTACAGCCTCCCTAACCAAAGGTAAGAATGAATACAAGTCTGTGTTGTCATCTACAGTCGTCCTTTTTAATAGCTAATAAAGAAATAGAACTGGAAAATTTGATCTCAGGAGAACACTGGAAACCTACACTATCACTAGAATAGAATGGTTGGTGAGAAGGAATAAAGGGAATGGGGTAAATTACAAGTATAGAGGAAATTCAAGTTACTATACATTCGCACTTGCAGGGTCAATACCATATTTGTTTTTTGTCTGTGGCTGTTGTCGTGACAGATCCGTTTGGGACATCAAGTTTTATTGCTTGTTGGGCGTAGGAAAACATTGATGCTTTCCTCTATCGATCGTAGACATATAGGGGCCGGCGTTAAATTGACGACAATACACCACTTCGGTTAATTTGCATTTTCAAACAATCGAAGAGTTATATAGGTTCCATTTGGCTTTAAAGAAAAAGAAAAGAAATTGTTCGCAGCAAGTTAGATATGGACGAGCCTTAGTGTTCTCTCGTGTTGAGTTGATGGTAGCTGTGCGTTCATTCTTGCGCGGAGTGCATTTTACACCAGTGTAAACTGAATACTTACTTATATCGATCAATATTCTGGTAGTTTCTTATATATATATATATATATATATATATATATATATATATATATATATATATATATAATGAAATCATAAACCTGTGCGTGTGTATTACTTTTGAACATTAAGAAAGCTGTGGAAATAATACCGATTTCAACGGCAGAATGTGAACGTGGGTTTAGTGCTATGAATTAAACATTGAATAATCTGAGGAATCGTATGCAGATTTTAACACTTAGGCTAGTTTTAGAAGGAAGCATTTATCGTAGCATTTCTCGTAGCAGATGTGCTGCCAAAAATTTCATATAATATTCTATGGTGCTTTTAAATGGTAGCATTTTGATAAGCATCTGTCGTGACTTAGCAAACAAATCACTGGAGAAGAGCGCAATTATGGCTCCGAAATTAAGCGCGAGATATCTAAAGCTATAGTGATTGTAACAACAGTTCTCGCCTGTCATATTAAAAAACGAAAATCACAAAGAAGTATGTGGACAAAGATCATCCCTACTCCAACTCATTTTTCTTTACTACAATTCAATTTCCCACACAAAACAAAGAGGATGGATATTTGGCATAAAATCTTTCGCTTCTTTTTAACACACCACGGCGCTGCAATCGGACCAGAAATGCTGGGGAAAATGCTACGAAATAGAGCAGGTTCTATCGACAAGAAATGCCATAGAATATGCCATGGCATGGGAAATGCTATAGCATTTGCTACTTTACACGGTAGGATATCGATGATACGATTTTTGCTACGATAAATGCTACGATAAATGCTTCCGTCTAAAACTAGCCTTAGCAAGCTCCTTTTTGTATCTATAAATGGTCCACCTTTGCGTTTCTTTAATGCCGAAAAATATGTTACAATGTGGATAAAATTGAAGCGTCACAGTGCAACAGACAATCCTACCGGGAAAGCAAGAAATGTCGAAGAATGTTCACATGCATCTCGCCTTTTCAACTAAAACGTAAGTAATGTTTATCTTTTTTTTTTTAAAAAAAAAAAGACAACTTTAGTTTGTTGTATGTACGTACTTTTTGTATTACTCTATCTTTACTACATTTTCTGTTATTGTTTTGTTACTTTTGATAATTGAATGTTTTTTTTTTTTTAGCTAGATTTTGAATTTGAACATAAAATATTACTCTGATTAGAGGAGGCCCCAGGAAATATTTTTGGCCATCTTACAACTTTGAAGCCCCACTGCCCCTAATGTATATGCAAATGCATACATATTGTGATCCACCTATCCCCCCACTGGTAAATTAACAAATCGAACCCTGGTTATAATACACTCTAAAATAGCAAGACCTGTGTAACAAAGAAAATAGTACCGAATATATAAAAATGTTTTAAAAAAAGCACATGCGTAGTAACTATCTACTTACATAAGCTCGAACCATCCAACAGCTGAACATTTACCCACACAAATCGCAACTTATCACGGAAGGATCTTGAATGTCCAAACAGTTTTCATGAGCCCACCCGAGGCAAATCATACACTGAAGCCAGTCTTCAAGTGTTTTGGTTTGGTTCTAAATGACAGAAGTCATTATATAAAAAATGTGGACTGTATTTAAATGATGTTACACATTAGCTTCAATTTTACACAAAAACTGGTTCAGTGGCAAAACAAGTCCGCTTTCATAGCCTTGCACACCGCCATCAAACACACACCTCTGTCCTTTCTTTTCAGTGTTACCAGATCTTATGTTCTAATAATAGTTAACTTAAACTAAAATTACTAAAATATATAAAACCCAACATGCCCCCGCCCTTGAAGTCTTCACTTCAACATATATTTACATATAATAATTACAATACAATTTTCGATTCATTCAGTTGTTCAAAAGGCAAGAGTTCGCTGCTGAAAGAGAACTAAATTTCAATTCAATCAACCAATTTTTTCTGTGATTATGCGTCCCGTCATCCTCGGCACCAAAGTTTATAACAAAAACCTTCCCAGACTAGGCAGACATGAACGGTGAGCGCCATAATGAAAAGTTTATGATGGCATACTTCAATATAATTTCATCTTAAGAGATGGCGTGGTTATCATACACCGGTGCACATGCATCTTCCCCTTGGCCTCCACTGTGAACATACACTATGTAAAATAAGAATGTATAGCAGTGAAAATAGCAACTCTTTCCGGAAGTTTCTGCCATCATCTTTCCGTTTCGGGCTTAAAAGAAAGAGGAGTTTTGCAATGAAGGAAAAGAATTCACCTCATTCACACTACAATGCTTAAAGGCATTTACAAAAAATAAATGTAGTGGTAGTTATTGATGCACCCTGTCAGAAAATCCTGGATTCAGCCCTGATCGTACGGTACCAATTTTTAGGTTTCCAAGAATAAATAGTTCTTGAAAGCTAACTATTATTTAAATAGTATTTGCACCCCCTCCCCCACGTTGTTTTATTGTAAACACAGAGTGTTACAAATCTAACTTCATAATTTGTCCTCCGAAGATAATAGTTGCACAACTAATCTTAACTAAATTGGCAACGGGCAAAGTGGACTTTCGCATATCGACATTATATCTCGTGTATCATCAGCATGTCTAATTGTTTTATTTCTGTTTTGTAGTATAATATGGAAGAAGTCCCAAGATTCCCATACGTGTATAAAACATTGTGTTATTGTGATTTCTTCCGACAATATTACGCCATTTATAACTTGTTTTCCACTTTGCCCGCCCTTTCCCTATATATTTATCCTGATCAAGTGTCCATCCGTCTATCCGGGAGACAAAAAATCTCAAGGATTACTTGTTGAATTTTGACAGGGTCAGGATAGGGTCAAAATTAGGATTCGAGTTCATTGATGGAGGCGAAATTCAAACTAGAAATTATAGAAATAACCCATAACAACAAGAGCGCCCTAGACAATATTATTTTACATGAGAAACCGTTATCACGACTCACTTATCTGCTTTCGATTTCGAACCATTTTGAAAATCGGCATTTATTTTCGCGGTTCTAAACAGCTGAAAACGGAAAGCCACTAGGTGACTTGTGATAACGGTACCTCACGCAAAATAATATTGTCTAGGGCGTTCTTGTTCCATATTTCAATTATCTTTTATCTATTTGAAGATATCACATACTTACTGTAAAATTAGCGGTATTTTAATTTCGCCGGGATGAAGACTCTTAAGATTAGTCATTTCGGCAATGATTGACATCCACTACAACTTCTGATTTCAACTTGATCTACATATAGCAAAAACGATAAGAAATAACGAAAAGCAGTTTGTTGGAATCGATTTAGCGTTCAAGAATAGGTACTATCTTATCTCTTAACTCTATTCAAACCGAAAGTGCTAGAAATTAACCACTTCTGGTTTTAAAGAAGTATTTTAAGAACAGTATGAAGTTGGGAGATTTCTGATGAAAACTTGAAATGATGACATTGAGCATGGTTTTCGTACACTACGACGTCTAACTGCCATATTAAGTGTATTTCCCATTGATAACTGCACAGTTAAAAGATTATTTTCAATTGTGGCACAAATTTGTAAGAAATGAAGATAATTTGCACATACGTTCACTTGTGTTGATATCAATGGAAGGCTCAAGTGAACTGGAATCTTCCCACATAAGAAATATACATTGTTAAACTCTGATACGTCGCATTCCCTAGTAGAACTGAACTGCTTCCTATTAAAAGTTAAAATGGTGTATTAAAATATGTAATATTAAAATTTAGTGCATCATGGAAGTATTACATATCATTGACTGATGGGTATGCATATTTAGCTTATGAAAATAAATTAATACAATAATTTTCCAAAGTTCTTGTATGAGTCACGGATCCAGAAGGAGTATGTTTCCTCTTCAAGGGAAAACAACTCTCTTGGTATTATTTCATCGACAAGACGAGCCGATAGGAATATTTTTCCTATCAATAAATTAGACCATCCCAATAATCTGCTCCCAGTCTACTGCTACTGCAAACTAGCTAATATTCCCAAGTGTTACAGTGTGCATGTTTTGCTTCTCCTCCGCCAACCCCTCCGAATCTTTCATCTTATAACGTGAAAACTAAGAGATATGAACCTTCCTAGGCCGAAAAGTTTAACATGTGCAAAATATTGCGAGAATTGTTCGAGACATTTTTCTGTGATCCCTCGTTTAGGTATAGGTCCACACCTCATATAGCCTCGCTGCTGAAAGAGAACTAAATTTCAATTCAATCAACCAAGTTTTTCTGTGATTATGCGTCCCATCATCCTCGGCACCAAAGTTAATAACAAAAACCTTCCCAGACTAGGCAGACATGAGCGGTGAGCGCCATAATGAAAAGTTTATGAGAGCATACTTCAATATAATTTCATTTTAAGAGATGGCGTGGTAATCATACACCGGTGCAAATGCATCCCCTTCCCCTTGGCCTCCACTGTGAACATACGCTATCTAAAATAAGAAGGTAGCAGTGAAAATAGCAACTCTTTCCGGAACTTTCTACCATCATTTTTCCGTTTCGGGCTTAAAAGAAAGCAGAGTTTTGCAATGAAGGAAAACGATTCACCTCATTCACATCACAATGCTTAAAGGCAGTGGCGTATTTACGATTTTGTTTCGGGAGGGGCTTTTCTAACTTTCGGGGGGGGGCTTTGCCTGGAAATGTGAAAATTCTGCAAGATATTTCATTTACTTCACTATACTAAGCAAGGTTTCGAGGGGGAGGGGCTTAAGCCCGGAAGCCACCCCCTAAATACGCCACTGCTTAAAGGCATTACAAAATAATAATTTAAATGAAGTGGTAGTTATTGATGCACCCTGTCAGAAAATCCTGGATTCAGCCCTGATCGTACGGTACCAATTTTTAGGTTTCCAAGAATAAATAGTTCTTGAAAGCTAACTATTAGTATTTGCACCCCCCACCCCCCACGTTGTTTTATTCAACACTATAAGACCTGTCAATTCGTATCTCTATCATCTTTGATGATATTTTTAACGTTTTGTTAATAATATTGTAGTATTAAAAGATGTAATTTTCTTTGTTAATTACAAAAAAAAGTACATGTATCACACAAAGTCGTTTTTAGGGTAAGTGAAACTCATTAACGAAGAAATAACCTATGTGAGCTTTATATATTAACCACTTAACTGTAGAAACTAATGCATAAACTCATGTTAAAGCAATTGAATCAAAATTGTGCTGAATTGCGGTAGTGCAGCCACAATATGCTAGGAGAAGGGAAAAGCAAGAGAGTAGCATTTCTCTTTTGATAATGTCTTTATGAATTTGCTTAGTAACACTGGAGTCTTATTATATAGTAGTTAATGTTCTTTGAGGAAAGTCTTCCTTGATCTCCCCTCTCATCGCTGCCGTTGCCGAGTAAACAAAAGGAAATCTTAATTAAAACGTCCCGCAGCTATATTTTAAGGGATAAGTGAAACCGTGATAAATTCAAATGAACGATAAGGAAATCTCAATGGTCCGTATAGAGCCAGAGGACAACACAAAGTTCGTTGTTTTCCACGGCAACTGAGATGGCTTAGTGATATAGCTTTCATATATTGATCGTGGATTCTATCCCCTGTCATTTTAAATAGACTTTGTGGAACATGGATTCGCTATGTGAGACTTGTTTTGGATTGAAATGCTGCACTATAATTCCAGAAGCTGAAAATCTTGCTTATTTCTCTATTCTCTATCAAACATTAAAACATAATACTAATTGTTAGAGTTGAAATCTGTGAACTGTTAGAATGTCTTCTGCAAATATTTTCGTAAATATAAAGAGCACGCACATAACAAATCAGTCCCAATTCTACAAAATTCATAGCCCTTAATGAAAAAAAAAAAAATCAAAGGTGAGACATTTTGATCTTATTAAGCCAAACGAAATTAGTATAAATCTTCAGGTATCGTTTTCAAGAGAACCAAGAAAAATATTATTTTTTAAATCTAAAAGCTGATGTACGATGGTCAAGCCAGCTTTTACAATGAAACTGATCCTGATGAATGTTCTCACCACGTTTTTCATTATGACATTAGTAAATATGACAGAGCAGATTACAAGAATGGTTAATAATATATTGTTCAAAATTTAAAAAAAAAAAATCTAATTCTTTTTCGTTTACCTTTTGATATTCTTCAAATATGATGCATGTATCAACCGATAAATGACATCAAACTGAACGAAATAAGTTGCTTGAGGATAAATTCTAATGCGTAGTTTACGAGGAATTTGAGAAAATCGATTATTTTTTTGTAACGGTTAATAGTATACAGGGTGGTAAGAAACTATTTTAACCAACTTCCGGAACTTATTCCTGACACGGAACTAGCAAAAAAGTCCTCTGGAACTTTGGTCAGTGAGGGATAGTTTCGGCAATATAAGGTGCCGAAAGCGTGGGAAAATGAACTTCAGAGGGCTGTAATTCTAAAACAACGATACGTAGAAAATGACGTTTAGAATATGACACTCGAAGTCATACCTGCTCGATTGAAAAATGTATGTTTCAAACCTTCGCAAGATGTGTGTGTGGGATTCCTCAAAGGAAAGTAGAGATTACTTGCCAGGTTACATATAGGGGATCCCTACGTTCCTTTGGGGAATCTCTCGCACATATCGTGCGGAGGTTTGAAACGTATTTTTTTCTTCAATCGAGCAGGTATGACTTCAAGTGTCATGTTGTAAACCGCACTCTCTACGTATCGTTGTTTTAGAATTACAGCCCTCTGAAGTTCACTTTTCCCACTCTTTCGGCATCTCATATCGCCAAAACTATCCCTCACTGACCAAAGTTCCACAGGACTTTTTTGCTTGTTTCGGTGTTAGCAATCAGTTCCCGAAGTTTGTTCAAATAGTTTCTCACCATCCTGTATTGTTAGTTACCAGTAAAACAATTGGTAGTCTTTTTTTCTTTGCTGGATTATTTATTTACGCAAAGGGTGGATCTTGAAGAGTCTGGACTCTCCTCTTACCGAAATCCCGACTTTTCTGTAAATTTTGTCCAATTTTAGAGATAATTTAACAAATTTTAATACAATTTATCCTCATTGAATTTTGTCCTCCCTTAAACAGTACAGTAGGGAGCCGATTTTTTTTCTCTATATTTACAATTTTTAATAGAACATAATGAATTAGATTTTTCCCAATCAATCTATCGTTTAGTTACAATTTCACTTATAAACGTTTTTATTTGCTATGTGCTGTCTTACACTCACCGTCACTCTTATATGGTCTTTTATTTGAATCCAATAAAGCGGTGGCTCCCAACAGGTGCGTCGCGAAATTTTAGAATTTAAAAATCAGGAAGCATGAAATAATTAGTTGAAATCAATTTTGAGACAGATTATAGCAGTCAACGCCTCCAGTTGCAGCAACAGTGCTTAGTACTACATAAATTACTACTTTATAAAACTTACAGGCTTACACTATTATAATTTATATTTTATATTATTAGTAAAAATATTGATTAAGTATATCAAAATGTCATAGTTGTTCAGTAAAATGTGTGTTAGTCAAAAAAAGGTTTGGAATCACTACAATAAAGGATAGGTTTTACATTATTCCGAGGTGGATTGTTAATACTTGCAAGGTTCCCACAACCTTTAGGATCTTGTTTTCTCTCATTCCAAAATTTTCTGTTCACTGATACTACGTGCCCAAATTCCAGCATTGTACTTCACAAAGGATCTTATTTCTCTTATTTTATATTGTTTTGTAATATGATACTAAGTTTCCGAATACTATTACACTGAGAAAAATCCGTTCTCCGGACAGCAGTATATTCTACAAATATACGGAATCATCTTGCTTACTACAGAAATCAGTACGGAGCATACCTTATCCGTATGTTACATAGGCACTGCACTTAGATGTTACAGCATACCGTTGCAGAATTTCTGATATCTAACAGTCTTCCTTATATTACATACATATATGAATGTTACCTTCGTCAGCTATATGTTATATACGTCAATTTGTATGTGAGATTCTGACCGCCTATATTGTTTCATACGGAAAGTACGTACATATGGAACACTTATACAGAAAGTATTATAAAGCACGCGTTTTCAGTTATACGTTTGCTGTATGTTAAGCTCAAAAACTACAGGATTTACAAATGTAACATACAATTTACGTATGTCACATACATTTTTTCTCAGTGTACAGTAATTCACATTTCATATTAGGATATTTTTATTGTAAATTTGTGTTTTTCTTCATGATAATTGAAAATCAAATTTATAATAATCAAAATCTTATTAATGCATTGTTGTTTTCAGATATCTCATCATATGTATATCCAAATTCCAGTCAAAAACCAACATATTTAAATTATTTCCCTTTCTCCTCCTCCTCCTCCTCTTTCTTCTTCTTCTTCTTCTTCTTCTTCTTCTTCTTATTATTATTATTATTATTATTAGTAGTAGTAGTAGTAGTAGCTTAGTAGTAGTAGTAGTAGTAGTACTGTAGTAGTAATATTAGGGGTCTATTATTATTCCATCCCCTCAACTTTTATTATTTTATTCCTTTTTTTACTGTTGCTCCAAGAATAATATACAATTTTATTTTTATTTCTTTATTTTTACTGCCTGAAATTTCAAGTTGATTTTCTTTTTCACAGTAATCAGTTTCTGTGCCATGTTTCCTTTTCTCTACATTTCATCCTTGCTGGAATCACTTTTCATTACGATCGCGATGTCCTCCTAACATGCTAAAACACCATCTGCTTCTACAAAGTTATTTTGCATATGGAGAGAAGGTTGTATAGACTTACGTTCCATAGGATCGATCCAAAAAACCGAATCCTACACTCAGGGCCAGATTTAAAGGGGGATGCACCGGTGCACGTGTACCAGCCTTCGTTGTAAATATTCACTATCTAAAATTAAAAGTTAGCAGTGAAAACAGCAACACTTTCTGCCGTCATGCTTCCGTTTGGGGCTTAATAGAAAGATGACCTTTTGGGAAAGCAATAGTTTAAGTCGATTTCTGAAGATTGCAGGGAAAGGATTCACCAAGCAAAGCAATATAACATTTGTCAAGTAGGGAAGGAAACAGAAGCCAGGAAGAGAGAACAATTTTTCCTGAACATCACTTGCTACCCTCTTTAAAATACTCAACCCTTACGTTCTTCGTATCAGCGTTGTCAGGAGTAAAGAATATTGTTACATGTCACTTTGAAGATTTCAATGAGACTGGTTATTTTGGTAGTTATGGTACACCCCACTTCAGAAAATCCTGGATCCGACCGTGCCTGCGTTTATCGTTCTGTTGCCATTTTGGATTTCTTGAGTTGGGCTAGCAAGAAATGCCTTCTCTTCCTGTACAGCAATTCCTATATACAGTATTTTATATAAAACTGGGTACTCCCAAACCCCTCGTGAGTGGGTTTTACCGTCTTCCGTTATCAAAAGTCCCTGCGATATCGACAAACAAGTATCATTTGAACTCTATCCTTTTAATTCGTTCCAGCCTGCCTATTGCGTTCTTAATGAGAACTTTTAAAAAATATTTCCTAAATTATGTTTAAAAGATTGATTTATCTATGTGATTTCAAATCAACATTTCCTTTTGGATCAAAAGATCTAATATATTTCAGGCAAAAATTTTCTTTTAGGCCTTGTATCTGGAGAAGTACATATAGTGTAGCCAAACCAAAACTATCGCTTAACTCAGGACGATGTAATTATTCCGTAAAAAAAATACGAAAACTCGATTTCGGGGACGTTCAAAAATTTTATGTCCTCTGATCCAAAAAATCCAGTATATTTCGTTCAATCTAACATTTTCTTGTACGCCTTATATTGAGAACTACTGTACATATAATGTAGCCAAACCAAAACTATCTTAACTCAGTATGATGTACTTATTTCGTTAAAAAAAAAAAAAAAAAAAAAAACGAAAACTCGATTTAGGGGCAGTTCAAAGCTTTGTGGCACCTGGTCTAAAAATTAATTATTGGCCAAGATCGCAATCTTTAGATGCGTTTTTTAAAAATCATTTCTAAAATTCTTGCCCAAGATCGCAATCTTTTGATCCATTTTTTTGGATCATTCGTAAAATTCGTGTTAATCTTCGCTCTTTAACAACGTAAGAAAATATGCTACTTTTCATATTTTTCTTCTTCAATTAGACAGATATTGCAACATCTAGTTATTAAGTTGTCCGCAAGTCCCTATTATTTTTTGTTATTTCAATTTTTACTCTATCTGGGTCGTGGGCATGTTTGTTTCTTAATTTTAAATATTCTAGCTTCAAAGTCTTGATCTGTTACAAGAGCTATTTCTTCTGTATTTGTGGGCACATTGAGCAATTCTTATCCGACTTGCAGTTTTTCGTGGGACAGTTTGTATATTTTTGTGGGATAATTAAGATATATCAGACTGGATTTAGAAAACCAGATACAGTGGCAATCAGAGTCGTTATGCTAACCACATATCACCTAAATAAAAAGCCGTCTTGTCTGGTATAACTTTTCGTGGTGCTAAAATTACTACTGATTGTGAATTGACTCATGCGTACCACTCTCCTTGAAAGATAAGTGCCGTTTCATATAACACTTTCTATTTAGTGATTCTTTAATTCTTCATCAAGAACGAGACACGTGACGTTTGTGGCAAATGTCAACAAATGGGTCCCTCTTTGTCTACCATGTGCTAAAGCACATGTTAAGTGAATTGACCTTGTTGGTGTGTCGCGGCTCATCTGTTCTCTCAAAGAATACACAAAAAGAGCCATAGAGTGTGAAAAAGACTGCGTAGGGTATGTCATCAAGAACTTTAAAATACAACAGTTAAGTGTGTGAATGCGTATAAGATGCAAGGGGGAAGATAAAATCGTAGAACGTATTCAAATATCTTGCATTTCACAACTTCAGTTTGTTGTGTTGTATTCTTAGGTCTACGTATATGCAGAGGTGTAGCCTACACACGCGGCAAATGGGGGCCCGCAATCCAAATGATTTTCCTGCCCAACCTAAATGGAATTCGATTGTTAGGTATTTATCCACATATGTTTACTGAAGGAATTGATGGATGCCTATAATAGAACAAATAGAAGTGCTCATTCTTTACACGGGAAGAATAAGGTTTAATGAATATAAAACCGGAAATTTGAATACTGTAAAAATTGTTCCTCTTTTTCCTTTTAGAAGTGGGATTGTCGTAAACACTGCAACACATTTTTACTCATTTTTGATTATGAGTTTATATATCGAATGTCACGCGTCCAACTTCAGCGAATAAGCATTTTCTGAATAAAAAATCGAAAATTTGTAAATTGTCTACTTTAGGAACCGAAGTTTTGAAAAGACTGAAACACGTTTTCGATTAATTTCAATTTAGAAATTTATTTTCCAGATTTCTTACCATCAACTTAAACGAATACTCTCCTTAAGGTATCTGTATCAGTGGCGAGGCTTGAGGGTATACAGGGTAGACAGCGTCTACCCTTTAGAATTTAATATTTATTAAGCCATTAAGCCTAAATTACTAACTTAATATTTTGTAATTTAAAGATTCTGAACTTCAAATTTCCTATAATTTATTCTGAGCTTTTTTTTTTTTTTTTTTTTAATGCTTCCATATGAAAGACTGAAAGCAAAGCGTCTCGCGAAACTTTGAACATTATTTCTCTGCTGCATCCGTTTAACTTGCATTAACCTATAGAAGCGTAGAAGAAACAACCACGTGAGAAGTTATACAGAGGTTGTTCAGCCTACGTTTGGCCGATTTCGTTCCTTCCCCCTCCCTGGCAGAATGGACTCACCCGACCTGGCTCGTGGCGTCCTGCAGTGTTGTGCAGTGGCTTCCTGGGAACGAAGTTGTTTTTCCGCGCGGACGACAATAACTGTTGTGAGTGTTGTGTTAAATTTGTTTCCAAGTGTGTGGGTTTCCGTTCTGTGACCAAATGCCGCCCAAACTAAGCCGGTTTTGGGAAGGCTATGTTGTGGCTCTTTATGACGCCCACTTTAGTGTTTCTGTCATTAGAAAACAGAGCAAGAAGAATGGTTGCAACATCAGTTTAAGTGGAATAAAAAATGTTATTAAAAAGTACAAGGGCAACGAAGCTCCACCATTTGGATCACCAACGAAGTTGCCTAGGAAGCGGGAATGCACCAAGGCCACCTCCACCATGCAGAGAAAACTTCGGAAAATGACAATGCAAGAAAATCCACCAACACAAAGGTGTATGGCTAATCGTCTTGACGTGTCTTTGGGGACTGTGAGCCGGACGTTATACCATCAACTCAAGCTGGAAAAAGTCATGAAAGCTCGCGGCCATCTTTTTACGGATGCCCACCAAAACGAACGAAAGTGTAACGCCCGGAAGCTGTACAAACGGCATCTGGCAAAACAAAGGTGGATGTACGTCGTAACGCTGGATGAAGCATGGATTTACCTTTCCGACTGCGGCAAACCAAGAGCCATCATGTACCGAGAGAAAGGCGCCAAGAACTTCAGAAGGTGGGTCCGTGTTTGTAAAGAATCCTTCCCTAAAGGGTTCATGGTCGTTACTGGCTACTGTTACCGAGGTAAACTGAAGATTCATAGGGTGGCGAAGAACTGCAAAATAAATTCGCAGTATTTTCAGGAGCAGATCATGCAGCCGATCTAAAAGCATGAGATTCCAACAATGTACGGAAATGACGCCAATCTGGTGCGCATTCACATGGACAAGGTCTCATCACATACCTCACGATCGTCCGTCGCATTCTACAGGGAGATGGAGAAGGCAGGTGGTATACAGGTGATACCTTTCAATGAGGTACCTGTTTAATCTCCAGATGCAAGTCCTATGGACAATTGTAGATTTGGATTGCTGAAGCAGGCTTTGGGAAAACGGCGTGTGACAACTGTGGAAGGACTTTAGAAAGCTGTTCAAAGGGAATGGGACAAGATTCCCCTCCCAGTTCTTCAGAGAAGCCTAGTACAGTGGAAATTACGCTGTCGGGCTATTGTTAGAAACCAAGGGAAACACATCGAGCACTTATGGACCTGGCGCCATGGATTCTTCTAAATGTTTAGGTAAGTCGAAATTGGCCAAATGTAGACTGAACAACCTGTGTAGTCCAAAGACTCGCGCTGTGTAGTAGTAGCTGCGAAAATACATTTGTCGAAACAATAATAGAAGTATTACATATTTATTCTTATGTTTATTTCTGTGTATTTGCTCAGCTAACATTTCGTTAAAAGTTTTTGCAAAACTATTGGCCAACATAGTCGAAACAAAAACAGCACCTCTCACTTGCTTTGAATTAAGGTTTTGTCAAATTAAAAAAAAAAAAAAAAAAAAAAAAAAAACAGTGACGCAAATAATACATTACTCTGAATGTCTGAATACTAACTTTGATTATACGATGTTTTATTCTGTCAAACGTAAATACTTCTAGCCTTATAAATGTTTTGTAAAATGACACTAAATTTCCCTGTCATAATTTGAAAATTTCCTTCTCTGTTGTAAGGCGAAACGGGAATCCCCGTTTCGCCTTACAATCAAATTAACATACACTATCTTAGCATCACAGCCTGAAGTAATGAAAACAGGCATAAGGATCCAACCTTCTTTGTTTTTGGGAAAAGTACATATCATAGGTTGACCAAATTTTGTGTCTATGTCATCTTTAGCCTGCAGATGGCATTACTCTCATTTACAGCTTCTGTTGTAGAGGAATGGTTACGTTGGGTGTTGTTTTGTGATCTCGGCCCGTCTAAAATGGTAAAGACGAATGTACGAATAGACGCGACTCCGTCGATACATCCGACCTCGCTAAGACCTGACAAAACTCGCGAAGACCCAGAGAAGATCGCCAGATGCGTTATAGGGATGCGCACGAGAGGAGTCGAGACAGGAATTTCCTGACAAAATTCGAGTCGAGACACGGCTCTTCCAATAGAGAAACATTCATTTTTCGAGTCGAGACATCACTTTTACAGCACATTTTCGAGACTAGACAGCCACAAATCTTGTCTCGTGCGCATCCCTAGATGCGTAGCAAACTCAATCCAATGTTGATTGTGTTCTTAGATTGTCGGGGCAATGTACAGCATGAGTGTGTACAAGAAGGACGTATAGATATAAATGATAGAGATTTCGAATTGTCTAAGGGATGCTCTTTGTCCGAAATGACCATATTTGTAGACTTCAAAGCCCCGAAGACTGCACCAGGATAATGATTCCATTTATTTATTTATTTATTTGCCATCAACACAACAGGCATAAGCCCAATTATAGTGTTGGTGTATTACATAATACATTTACAATAGTTTTCTTAAACATAGAGTTCATATTGCAGATGTCAATTTCTTTGTGTTTGATACATATTTTGTTGTAAGTAGAACACATTCTCCAAATTGGTGATTTCAATAATACGTTGGTCCTTGCTTTTTTGCAATAAAACAGACCAGAGTTATTAGCACGAGTTTTAAGTGTCGGGACATGAAAATTTAATGTTGATATGAGATCCGTACAATTAAATTCGTTTTGTACTATTTTATGGAGAAAAATCAAATCTGTCACATTTCACCTTTGCTCAAGTGTAGGGATACAGAAGTTGTGTATTAATGTTAGATAATTTTCATAATATGGATAGATTCCAGTTGTCTTGTACATCAAGTAATTGATAAATTTAGATTGGACCTTTTCCACTTGGTGTCGGTATTGCTGTTGTGATGGGTTCCAAATCACAGCAGCATATTCCAGTTTTGATCGGACATAGGCATAATACATTTTTGTTAGTGTAGTATTATTGTTAAATTCCTTTCCAGTTCTAATTATGAACCCTAACATCTTGAGAGATTCGTTAACTATGTTCATGCAGATCATATGGTTGTAATTTTCACTGCAGCACAAGATTTCGATGTTTCAAGCTCCCTACTCTCGGGATATAGCCTCGTAAGACTTTTGCCTCTTCGCAAAAAATCAAAAGGTACCGGAATAAATTCGCTTTCGTACCCGAGAAAAAATCTAGTGTAACGCCTTATATATATAGTCTATGCATGGTGAGTTATTAATGCTTTCACATTCTAAAACAAGAAAGACTTTCGATTCGCTTTTAGTATGTAAAAGTCCGCCCCTCTGACAAAGTTTTGGACTCCTCCAAATAAAACTTCTGGGTACACCTCTGCCTATATGTATATTTCTATGAAAGGATACAAATATGAGTGAATATATATATATATATATATATATATATATATATATATATATATATATATATATATAGAGAGAGAGAGAGAGAGAGAGAGAGAGAGAGAGATCAACGTGGATGCACAATGCCTCATTTTAGACCTATAGTCCTGAGGGAACGATAAAATTCAAGACGTAAATGTCGGATGGAATAATGTATTAGATTCTATCTATGTAACCAGAATACGAGGGCCAGTCAAAAAGTTCCCGGAATTTTATTGCAGCTCCACCACCATATAAATACACATTTACTTATCCACCTTCAAAATAGGCACCTCTGGAATACATACATTTGTTTCACCTCTCTGCGATTGCTGGAAGCACCAACGAAAGTTCTCTTTTGGTATCTTTCGAAGTTCAGCTGTAGCGTTGGTTTTGATCTTTTCTATGGTGGTGAAACGGGTACCTTTGATTTCTTTTGGGAAGAACCAAACATCCTATGGTACAGAATTGTTTGTAAGCCTATCAAAATCTCTGAAACAGATTTTCCTAATTTGCACATGAACTATGTTTGTGCGGTTGCTCGAACTGTGACATTGGACAACTGATCGCCACATACACTCCTCCGTTCATGTACACTACTCGTGCACTGCCTGTTATGACCTAATCAATCAATCAACTTATCAAATTCGTAATTAGACAACCTAAGGACTATGCTGTACAAGATTCATTGTGATTGCATCACAAATGTCAAAATTACAACAACAATCGAATTAGTCCCAGAAGCGACAGTCCTATTAGCGACAGGAACTGTTATCTGTCCTATGAGCGACCGATTCATTTACATTGAGATGATAGAAGATGATATGATTCCCTCTCGTAAAATATGTTTGCCTCTGGCGTTATTAGCGCCCGAATAACCTTGGTATGAAATATGTACGTGTC
The DNA here is from genome assembly GCF_964235325.1 of Thermobia domestica. NCBI lineage: Eukaryota > Metazoa > Arthropoda > Insecta > Zygentoma > Lepismatidae > Thermobia > Thermobia domestica. Next base: position 323,992,187 of record NC_137454.1, on the reverse strand, counting down.
AGTGATACTGTTCGTCAAATATATTTTTCCTCTACTGTGAGTGTAAATAAACCTTATTTTAATTTTGAGTTAGATTTGACTTGAAACATATCAAATAACTTAACGAGACAACAGGGATATTTCCAAGAAAAGTATATTCGTATGTAATTATTGAAAATCCAGTTGTAATATCTCCTTTCTTCAAAAGCTATGTTTTCTGCACTTAATTTGATTCAAATCTAATTACTCATTAAGCATAGAAATATATTTTATTTTGAAAAACTTAAACGTGTAACAGTTTCGCCAACTATCTACTTTTTAAACTTCCTAAAACTCTATGAATAAAATGGGGGGGGGGAATGTCAATGATAAAAGACAGCTTTTGAGATCCCTTACATCTGATTGACTATTCTCAACCAATCTCACCAATTACAATACAGTTCACTCTAAACAATCCAAAAGCTAAACAAACTCTTTAAACTACCTTCTCCCTATTGTAAGCTACTAAAACGTAAACTAATTGCTTAATTGCCTTCCTCCCTTGTTTTGACTTATACATAAAAACTTGTCATGTAGCAATCTGAAATAATTCCTTATAACTAGACGAACTGTTAAGTCCTGCGAGAGATTTGTAAATTGTGTAATAATTTCTTCGAATACACCGTGTGTTTAGATTTCTTTGATATCCTCAAATGGTGAACACCTTTTTTCCATGGGCGACCGATGGGAAGGCAGGGGTCGCCCCCCTGGCCCACAAAAATGTATACGTAATATAGAAAACCACGTATATTAAATACCAGATATACCAGACGTGATACAGCAACCATGGAGATGACCCTCTCTAGAAAATTTTCTTCGGGCACCCCTACCTCTTTCTGATTTCTTTTTTATGCCATAAACATATTCCTCCTTATGCAAAGTCGTTTTTACATATGATTAGCGTCATACTGAAGGCCTGACTACTGCAGGAAACATATGTAAGTCGAACTCTTTAGTATGGCACAAATCACGTTACAGAACGACTCTGCATAAGGTCCATTCAATCTAAACTTATGCTCCATATCATTTTAACATGAAATGTTTAATTATATTAGAATCATAGATACTCTAAATATTTAGTTAGTTTTCCCCTTGATAGAGCCAATGTATTCATAGAAACTAATACAAAAATATAATATTAGGAAAGACGTATAAAAGGTTGTTCATGTGATGAGAGCATTCTCACGTATTAAATTCAGGTAGAGCGAAATTTTTCATAGTACACTTTGTTAGGTTCTAAATCACATTAGCATGAAACAAGTTAAAGAAGAGAGAACCTTATCTTCTTCCATTATCTTAGTATGAACGAATCGGTGACTCATAGGGCAGTTAACAGATCGAATCGGTCGCTCATAGGACAGTTAACAGTTCCTGTCGCTAATAGGACTGTCGCAAATGGGAAGACACCCAACAATCCGGGTATGTTTTGACTGCTTCTCTATGGAATGAGTATCACTTTTCAGTTTCTGATTTATCATTTTTCGTTTGTATAAGACCTGATGATTCTTTTCGTATGCTTCGAGTCTAACTCTGTCACCGCCCCTGTAATATGATTGAATATAATAATAATAATAATAATAATAATAATAATAATAATAATAATAATAATAATAATAATAATAATAATAATAAAAGAAAAATTATTATTTAAACTGGTTTGTTTTGAGTTGAATATCCCTTCTCAGGACCAAGACCACGTTAAAAGTGGTCTTACAGCTTAACATTGAATCCGAACTATATGAACTCCCAACGGAAATCGAAGCCAAGTCTCCTGCGCTCAAGGCGCGAACGTTAACCGTTTAAAAAAAATCGATTTAGAGCTGGGAAATAAGGGTATATTCACATAAATCATCTCGCACGGACATTTTGACACCAGCAAAATTCGGTTCAATGTTTTTTGAATAAGTACGTGCACACATACCCGCCCACAATTCTGTCGGTCGCCAACAGTGACCAACATTCACGTTTACCGTTATGTAGAATAACATTTTATGTTCGCGAGTGGGTGAGTACGTGCGAAGAAGGAAAGAAACCAATGTTGGCGGATCTGACAATTGCGACACATAATAAGATAGTGTTCAATTTTTATAGATATTCGATCCTGGTACGATTGATAATGGATTTTAACTGAAAAAATATGTTCTTTAATTTAACTGAACTAACTTACCACGAAATAACTGTTCCGTAATTTTAATCAGAGGAACTACCACGTGAATACGAGAAGTTCGTAGCTTTCCTTTGAGTGATCAGAATGGATGAAGAAAATTGTACAAACTAAATAGGTCGCATAGAGGATGTCTGCATATAGGTCGCACAGAGATTAAGCCATTAAAAGATAGGATTTGGCAAGATAGGACAAGAATAAGGACTGCCAGGTAACATTATTGTCATATTCATCATTGTAGGTATTCTGCCAGTATTGGCAGGTCACTTGCCGCAACTGAAAAGTATCCATGCTCCTGCTCCACGCTCTTCCGCTAACCACTTCGTTTTCAGGTACGATTGTTCTATTTTGATATCATCCATTAATGTAATCTCTTTCGACCCTTCCCTCCCTGTCCTGCCACGGGTGACACACCTCCTAGCACGTCCCTCATACAGTTCCTTCTTAGCCAATGTCTCAACCAGTTTCTCTTCCTCTTCTTAATAATATCTAACATGGTTCTTTTTCTGCCCCAGCATTTCTAACACTCGCTCACTCGTTTTCCTCTCGAAACAGATAGTTCTTTTCATTCTTCTCCACACCCACATTTTAAAAGCTTCCGGTCGTTTTTCATCATTTTTGCATAATGTCCATGTTTCTGACCCATATAGTACACGAAATATTTTATCAGTTTTTCTTCACGGCCCTATTTGTATATCAGACCACAAAATACATATTGTATGTATGTGACTCATAGAATTACGGATTTTAGTCTACAAGGAAAAGAACTTTCAGATTCTGGGACGTGGTGTTTCAGCGTTAAAGTCTTCATCTCTGGTGCATGTGCTCTCTGCTTCGATTCCAGTTCACACCAAGTGAGCTTTGTGGTGGACGAACACAGTACGCGTTAATTTTCCAGAAGTTTTCCCGTTTCCTCCCATTTTCTTCATTCCATCATCTCATTCATTGTCAACATTATCCTCGCCAGTAGCCTCAGAGCATACGACATGAAACGTTAAAAATAAAGAACAAAAGAAATAAAAAGATTTCATTTTGATGAAATAGTCTTCAAATGATGATAATTTAAAATGCACATACCATGTTATTATATTACAGGATATAAATAAAATGTTACCCATTGTTGTCTCATAATGTTATCTTCTAGAATACTTTTTCCGTAAGTGTGTGAACTGGGACTCTCTCGGTTATTTTGATGTTACGCAATGTAATTTATCTAACGTAAGATCCGGAAAGGCGAACCACTGTGAGCGCAGTATTGGAAGAGCCATTGCTTATAATTATGTTTTAAAAAAAATTAAAAAAAGCTTCTTTCTTCTAATTTATGATGTTCCTTGAAATGTAATTGAAAGCGCAAGAAAACAGATGGCTGAGTTTTTCTTCTTTTTTTCAATGTTATCAAAGCTTGAAAAAAATAATAAAATAAACAAATAAACAATTATATGTCTAATATTTAAATACAGTTGCTTCTGTACTATTAATCCTTCTCTGCATGACCGTCATTAAATGAAGGAAAAGGGAAGGAAAGTTTCATTAACCTTTCAAGTTGACAACTTGTTTTCTACAGATTTTTTTCACTGGAAATTAACAAATGTACTTATAATTGAGGAGCGTTTTTTTTTTTTTTTAACTCGATATAGCACAAATTTTGAGAAACGGAGGTATGTATGGGATAAGTATGTTTTTTATTCTACCAATCGAGCTGTGAAATCCTCGATATGTGCTAAATCATAAGCGTTTTGTCGTAACTCGATAGATGTTATGTATATACAATAATGACAAAAATGCAATTCCTGTTTAAAAAAATGCTTTTTGCTCTATCAAGTTTTGAAAAAAAAAAAACGCTCCTCAATTTTCCTACTTCCATCCTAGAGCTAGCTACGCACATATAAATTTTAGAAGAGCATTCATTACAACAGTGTTTATCTCCATGATTACAAGAGTCTACGCTAGCGCAAAGAGGAAATCTTTCAGTTTCACATCCCACTTTTATGCTGTGTAGGCCAAGGTAATGAAAATGAATGAGATGGCGGAATGAAGAAAGTGAGAGGAAACGGGAGAACCTCCTATTGAGGAAATGGAAACGGTAGAAGTTTTACAGTTTTTGATTTACAATTAGCGAATTTATTTCCACATCCGAATTCGTAATAGCTTCAATCGATCGTATGCTGCTGGTTAGCGTTCTTGATTCACAATTGATAGGTACTGGGCTTGAATCTCATGGCCGATCTTATTGATTGAGATATTTTCAAGGTTTTCCTAACTTATAATAGAACAATGTAGGAATGACATTTTTAAGTATAAGCCCTGGAAGATTCCTTCACTTATTTTCCAATTGTTGTTTCCACTGTAAATAGGTATCGTAGATAGTATCTGAAACTTTGTTACCTAAATAGGCCTAATAATGGTAACAGAAAAATACTGGCAAAGTGAATTGTTAGTGTGCATGTGTTACTTGCGCGTTGTTTCAAGTTCAATTCCCTGTGAAATAGGCAAACCATCTTCAGTATTTTCGCGCTGGCTAATACTTAACTCAGAAAAACTAGATGGTAATGGCAGTGTGGCGTTCACATACAGTACATTGAGAGAACAATTGGGGATCTTTTTGGATGAAAAAAGTCGACAAAACCAGAAACGACCCCAAAACGATTGCGATGTGCTGATCACCTCAACGTAAAATTTTCGACTGACCGGCTTAAGCCCTTCGACACTTCGTGAAGAAATTAGCTAATTGAATTAAAAGGAAGCAATAACTGATCTAGAATGGCAGAAATAATGTTGTTGGGAAACTATGTTCTTCGTTGAACTTATTTCTTCTTGGAAGCAGTAGTTCTTCGTCAGTTGTAATTTGCGAAATTTTATGTTATTTTTATTATTGTCACTACCACAACTCGTTTTAAACCGGTTTTATCTTAATAATGAAAGTCTGCTGAAATTTGATATTTTGCAATCGACAGTGCTGTTGGTGTATGTGCAGAGTCCCTAACTGGAGAGTCTTACGTTTGTTAAACGTTTACTAAAGATATACCACATTGACTTGATCCTTAGTCTTCTGTTGCAAGCGCTGCTGTCGGCTGACGGAATTCCACTCCCTTTCTCTCGCTTAGCAACAGTTGAACCCTTATTGGCTCAACGCATGGGTGTGTGAGGGTGTGAGCTTTAGTTCGCATTTTTGCCACGGCTCAAGACATTTTGGCAGCGCAATACCGGAAGATTCACACTAAAGACGTAAATTAAAGGCCTGCAGAATGCGAAAGGCCAGAACCTGTTCGTACTTTGAGGGAAATTTCCCTAATTTAGGGAAATTTCATAGGTAAATTAAGGAAAAGGGAATTTTTCGATAATACATGAAAATTCATAGAAATTCTTGTGCTGGCTAACTGACCAATATAAATGCATAAATTTTTCATTGTTCTTCAGAAATAAACCAATAAAATAACAATAGATTTTGTGCTGTGTGCTCAAAGTAGCATAATTTGCATCCATTGTTGGGTGGGTGTATTTGTGTCTTTTTTGTAAAAAAAAAAGAAAGAAAAAGAAAAAAGAAAGAAAAAAGAAAAAAACAAAAAAGTGAAAAAACGTAAGCAAAATGAATAAAACAAATGTGGTTGGCACTTCCTCTATATAGCTAAATTAATCTTATCAAATAACTTCTGTCATAGGAATAGGACACTCAACAAACTAGGGAAAATTTGATAAGAAAAGGGAAAATTTTGTGTCAGTCGAGGGAAATTTTCTTAAGGAAACCTACGAACATTGACCAGAACTCTAACGAGGGAATTGAGCGAGGAGAGCGCAACTATGCACTATTCCATATCTCATCCTGCGCCACTTAAATAATGTTTGCAAGTAGTCAAAAAAAAAAAAAAGTAAACTATTTTTGGCATTATTCGAGAAGATTTTTTTTTACAATTTGATTAGCGTTTAACGAGAAAAATAAGTAAGCAAAAGATGAGATATTTCTATATACCAATTTATACATCTTATCAAGCTGAACAAAATTATAACAATGACTATAAATCCTATGCCTAGTTTTCCAGGAAGTCAAGAAAATCTATTTTTAAAAAAATTCAAAAATTAATGCTGTATTATAAGTACGTCACCTATTAAGATGAAACTGAGTTGAAGTACGTGGGTAATCAGAAAGTAAGGTTACAGAGCCTGCAGAGAGACGTGTATGTATTATTTCATACAACCAATACAGCCCACAGACAGTACATACCAGAGGTTATTTTTCGACATAGTCTCCAAATTGGTTGATGCACTTGTTGCATCGCGGAATGACTTTGAAGATTCCCTTCTTGTAAAAATCCTGTCCTTGCTTCTTCAGCTACATTGTCACGAAGTGTTTCACCTTCTCGTGTGAAGCGAAGCGACGGCCTTCTAGATCTTCCTTCAAGTGCAGAAACAGGTGGAAGTTGCTTGGAGCAAGGTCTGGGCTGTAGGGAGGGTGGCCGATGATGTTGATCCCGTGCTGGGTTGCCAATGCACTCCTCGTCGGTGACGTTTTCTTTACAAGCCGCAAACTTTCGACACCATTCTGTGACATGCTGACGAAACATTACAGTCTCTTCATAAACCTCTGCCAGCTGCCGGTGAATTTCAGCCGCGGTTACACGTTTCGCCCACAAAAGCCGAATAACTCAGCGGACGTCAATTTGAAAACGAGTCGCCATTTGTGTTAACATACGACTAGCGCCGCAGGTGGCGGTTGCTGAAGCTGCATAGTTGCCAACTTCATGCATTAAAATTACCGCACACTCCTCATTCCTCTATAACAGACGAAACTCCAGAAATATCGGCCTTTTAATCTTAGTTTCTGATCGTTCATCATATGACCACGTCAAGTTCTTGAGTACGACATTAGCAAGACGACAACCAGGGCCGTGCCGTGGGGGGGGGCAACGGCCCCGGGCGCCGAAGTAAGGGGGCGAAAAATTCGGGAGAAAAAAGGAAAAACGATAGGAAAAATTGCTTGGAATATATGTATGGGGGCGCCGTCGTATACTCTGGCCCCGGGTGCTGATTTTCCACGGCACGGCTCTGACGACAACACACAGTAAGGGTAATGAGATATAGCACACAATTATGAATGACTCTAAAGTTTATTTTTTGTTTAACTACTGCATATTATTATTCAAAGATAATGTCATCGAGCTGAACAAAATGAAATATCTGACAATAAATTAATATGTGTAGTTCTCGAGGGGGAAAAAAACTAATTTTTATTGCGGTAAAAAGTATATCGTCGTTACCAATAATAATTGATAATTTTTATTCTACTTGGAACAAATTATTTATTAGCGTCTATTGCCCGCTTCGTTAGGTTAAAGTAAGAGAAATTAGTAATATATTCCGTTAGTCAATCACTTTTTACTTTTACCAGTATATCTACTGAAGAGCTCTCAAATCGATAGAAACAAAGGAAATATAATGAAAAATCAGAAAATAATAAGTAACCTATATAAATAAAAAATTAAATATTACTTTGTACTACTGTAGGCTGAATTTGGATTTAAACAGCATTTGAAGTGTCACTGTTCATCTCAGAGACTCCGAAAACTATGGATTCCGCACTAATATCTATCATTTTCGATTACATATATATATAAGGGCGGATCCAAGGGGGCTATAGGGGCTATATCCCCCCTTGACCCTTAGGTATACACTGGATAATATGGACTTCAATCCTGTTTTACACTGGATAAAGCGGCAAACTATGGTTTAGCCCCTCCCTTGATCATATCCTAGATCAAAACCATCCCAAGCCTGAACCTCATCTATGTTGAAAATTTGATTGAGATCGGTCGGGTGGTTCAAGAGTTATTAAGTCACAAACATAGTTACTTTTATTTACAGGTTTCCTGTATATTAAAAAAAAAAAAAAAAAAACTGTTAAGAAGCAGATTGTATTATGTTTTTCTTCTCGTAACGACGATATTCATAATCCTAGCAGGCCCATAGCTAGGGATGTCGAGGGAACTCAGCCTCTCCAGTGACCACCATAACACCCCTGAAACTTTCAGTTCTTTGTTGATATGTGTATATAAATGTAAAATGAACTCAATTTAGTTCCCAAAAAATTATCTCCCTCTTCTTACTGTTCAGGTTATGGGCCTGACTCCTAGAAGCAGGGACGTAAAGTACAGTATACGAACGTATATAATATAATACTCACCTAATATTTTTTTTATACTCCAGTGTATACTCACCTTAAAGTTGTAAAAGAACAGGGACATATACACTAGAGGCAGACAAGAACACCAGCGCCATCGCTATACGGGAACCAGGGCCGGCCTTAGGTGGTGCGGGGCCCCAGGTTTACAATTAAGTTGCATCAAGGTCTGTAGAACCAATATTATGAAACTACACTCTTTCAGCTTGCCTGGAGCTTTGAGAGGTTCCTAATTCAATCAAGCCTTCTAGCTTGCCAAGAGCTCAAAGGCCTTCTGAATGCACCCCACTCTGCTTGCCTGGAGAATTGTGGGATTCCTAACTGCAGCTACCTAGCTTACGTGGAGCTTTGTGGTTTTTTAACCTCTCTCTGTTTGCGTGGAGCAGCGTTTCCCAACCAGTGTACCGTGAATGGCCCACTGGTGTGCCGCGAGGAATCGAAACAAAATTAATTATTTTATAGCAATCAAATTGTAAAACGTAGGGAAAAATGTATATTTGTATTTCACTTTACTATGAATCTACAATTTTAAGTTTCATACCGTGTTCTAATGTTGAAAAAAGTATTTGTTGTCATTGTTATGACCATTATTGCTTCTTTATTTTTGCAGACTATTTCGTAACTTGAAAATTTAAAGTAGCATTTAATCCTTTCGACAAATTACCTACATTTGTGTTTTAAAAGTGCATGAGCTTTGTTTGTTCGTTCTTTATTTAGTGATCTTCCTTCTTAGTAAAAGGTTGGATACAGTTTTTAAAAGGAAAGCGTATTTTTAAAAACTTGAGTCCAATATTTCATTGCAATTGTTTTCTATTTTTAAAGTAGAATGAAAAATAAGCATGATTTACCACGGGGGAGGGGGGAAGTGTTCGAGCTTTCTTCTCTGTGAGAAGGAGATCAATAATCACAGAAAAATATCACTGTGTTTTATATTTTGCAAATAATATCTATAATAAGTGTGCCGCGAAAATCCAAGAAACAGCCGTAGTGTGCCGCAAGTTGAAAAAGGTTGGGAAACGCTGGCGTGGAGCATTGAGAATCCTAAATTCACTCCACTTAGTTTTGCGTGAAACTCTGTGGGGATCCTACCCTAGGCTGCCTTGAGTAGGGATCCTACCCTCTCACTATTTATCCTAGTTATTAGAGAATTTTATACTTTTTATAGTAAAATTGTACTATAGTGTTTTATAACAGGAAGCTTTCTAATAAAACTGGTAGTGGGCGAAAACGATTCTCGTGTGTGATTACTCTATCTTCTACTACCTGCTTAGCAGAATTTTACAATACACTCCTCGCTTTGATTATGGTCATTGTTTTCAGCTATTCGAAATAAAGAAAACATGTGTGTATGTGAATGATTTAATCTTTGGTTTGGAAGAATTTATATCTACTAATATTTTGTTTTCATTCCTTCGATGAAAGCTAGGTGTATCATGTAGGACGTTAACAGATTTTTTTTTTTTTCGCAACAATTTTGTTGATGCCCTGGTCACGAAAGTTTGCAACAGGAAAAGGGAGAGAAAATACATTTGTTTTTGTCACTTCCTGGAAGCTCGGGGCTATCATCACATTTTATTGGGAATGTGTGGCAACAAAAATCTGATTCAGACGTAACCAAACACCGAGAAGCTACGAGAATGCCTGAAAATTACAAAGCAAAGGTATGCGCACTGCGCGGATGAGAACACAGTAAGAAAATTAATTCAATTTGGGAGTACCGCGGGCGCAGATGTTGTTCCGTTGAAAACTAAAGAATTTATTGAATAGAGGTTAAATCATCTCACAAAGGGGTTCACATCTAAAACATATTGTTGCTTGCCTTAGGAAGATAGCAGAATTTAGACTAACGTTTTACTCAGTGAGAGGAACAATATAACTATTGGTAATAAATGGTACGTATAGCGAGTGCAAATTAAGAGACTGTAATATGAGGAATGCGATAGAAAAATGGTCAGAAAGAAGCGAATGCGAATAAACTAGAGCCAAAGAAGCTTAAGAGTCTTCATCCCGGCGAAATTAAAATACCGCTAATTTTACAGTAACTATGTGATATCTTCAAATAGATAAAAGACAATCGAAATGTGGAACAAGAGCGCCCTAGACAATATTATTTTACATAAGAAATCGTTATCACGACTCACTTATCTGCTTTCGATTTCGAGTCATGTTGAAAATCGGCATTTATTTTCGCGGTTCTAAACAGCTGAAAACGGAAAGCCACTAGTGACTTGTGATAACGGTACCTAACGCAAAATAATATTGTCTAGGGCGCTCTTGTTTCATATTTCAATTATCTTTTATCTATTTGAAGATATCACATAATTACTGTAAAATTAGCGGTATTTTAATTTTGTCGGGGAAGGTGGATTTTAAATGTTTTAATTTTCGAGCGACGATAGGTAAAAAAAAAAAAAAAAAAGCATGGTGATCGCGAAAAAAGTCGAGCTCCAGATTTCAATTCAACGGATTTATACGTTTCATAGCCCCCTCCGATATATATATATATATATATATATATATATATATATATATATATATATATATATATATATATATATATATATATATATATATATATATATATATATATATATATATATATGCGCTCGCTTAGGGAATATGCCATTCAATATATGAGCACCAAATTTTGAACTATTTTAAATAAGATTCTCTAGAGGAAGTTTTCGAATTTTCTTCCTATCCTCCAGAAAAAGAGTTAACTGAAGGGTGAAAATTAAAAAAAAAAAAAGACTTTTTCTAATGATTTTGTTTATTTTTCATAAATAAATATTTCAATAACAACCTTATAATATAGAATTGTAACAGTGGCCGATCTAGCCTGGGCGTTTAGGGCCTAGGCCCCCTCCCAGTATTTTGAGCGACAAAAATAATTGAAACTATTATCTAGACATTTTTGAAAGTTTACAGTCAGCATGGCCTTTTATTCTTTATGGCAAGATTTTTGGAACATCAGGTATAGTTTCAGTTGCAGTTTTTCTGTTATGAAGTTTATAAAATAGTACTTGATATATAGCATGTCAACGTCCAACCTAGCCATAATATTCATCCGGAGAGAGTTAAGTTGGAAACTACTGCAGGACTCATGAAAAATTTTTAACTCACGATATAGTCCACTTTTCATAGTCTGGATTCTTCAGCGTGCTTGTCCAACAACGTTCCCTTGGATTCTTCTTTCTTCAGCAAGTTTTACCCATTTAATGTCTGCATCCAAACTTCTCCAGTAACTGCTTTTAACATAACTTTATTGATTCTGTTTTTTAATTACTTCATACAAACGCTCGTGAAAGATAAATCCAAAGTATAGCAAGATATTTTTTAACCACTCTATGTACACGGTTACGTACTTTATCACTAACAACCAGGGGTAAAAGTGCAGGGGAACGCAGGGGACGTTTCTTCCCCCTCGAAAAAATATGTACGACGTCCCCCCAGTTCCTAAAAAATTACAATGGACAAAGATAGGCAGGGGGAACGGCGTGACTGTTGTAAGGGTTACCTGTTCCAAATTAATACACTTTTGTAGGAGGTTTACTTTCACTCCTTCCGTCGGTAGAAAATAGCTAAAAAGTTTAAGGATTTTGCATTTCATTCCTGTTGGATGTTTCAGTTATGATAAGAAAGTAACACTAATCTTAGATAAAAAAAAATATTAATCAACCCTATGCCGTAAAGTGGTAAACTATACCAATATTGAAGAAATTAAGATTACATATTTAGCTGTTAAAGTATATATACAGGGCGTACACAAAATCTCTGATGCATTTTAATTATTAGTAAATCAGAAACTAATAAAGATACGAATAAACTGATAGAAGTGATAGACAAATAAACTCAAAATTTCTTCTCTCTCTTTCTTTCTTTCTTTCCAGATTACAAGTGGATCTACCAGGGAAGACAGCACTACCAGGGAAAATTTACCCTAATTGAAGAAAATGGCGACTCCATATGAGAAAATACAAGCATATGAAGATGTTGAAGCAATTTTGTATGCAGCCCTAGGAAATCCGTGCGAACTGGGTCAGGGGAATTGAATAGACCCTATGCTCATCTTGACAGCTCGTAAGATTCTACGAAAAAAAAAAAAAACTATGAAGCTATCAACATAAGGTTCAGCTTGTGAAAGCCATTCAACCAGATTATAAGGTTAAAAGGATGGACTTTGAACTGATATGTGTACTCTACCCTTTTCAGAATAGTTACATTTCTTTATTTCTAAGATTCTACAACGTATTTTTTTTCATTTCCCTCGTAATTTTCTGAATTTTGATTTTTTTTTCTATTACTAGGGGGTTTATTTATATTTTCTGTTATTTTGAATCAAGTATGGCTTCTTTTAAATTTTATTCAGCATTCATTTACCTTTTTTTTAAAAAAAAAAAAATATTGCTGAACAGCAAACTTTCATTGTTTCTTGTTGAAAAAGATAACCAAGAAAATTTCCCTTCTTTTGTCCATAAGCCTCACATTTCGTAAGATTCTAAATTATTTTCGCCATTATTCGGTTCTTTCGAATAAACGGGAAGCGTATTTTCATAATTTTGCCGCCTAATTCTTCAAACTCTCGTAAGAGGCGTAGTTTTACCAACTCCAACTGTCGGAATTATCCGCCAAATGTGTACTTCATATTTAAAATTTTCAGAGGCTATCTTAATTTGTTAAATTTCGTTGGGTTTCCTGTAAAATTCCAAATTATTTTTGGCAACTTATGTATGCATAATCCTGTTTTGCACACAGAATTTTAATCTCCGCTTTCGGTAAAACTATATGGGTTCAAGATGTCACACAAGTTTTTGGCGCACTTGGTGAAAAGAGGCGTTAGAACAGTGAGCTACATTGCTGGAGTTCAGCACATTTTAAACAAGTAAAATTGTGATTTTGGAGATATCTTCGAAGAAAATTGTTTGACTAGGACTTTGAATATGTCAATAGCTACATATGCTAACTAACTAACTAACTCTGTGGCCTATGGAACCCGGAGGTTCAATGCCGCGTTCACAAAAGCTCTCCACTGACTTCTATCCTTAGCTAACTGCATCCAGTTTCTACTTTGTATTCCAATCTCTGCGAGATCCATCTTAATATTGTCCTCCCATCTGCGCCTAGGTCTTCCTAATGGTCGTTTTCCGTTTGGTCTTCCAGTCAAGACTTTGAAAGCGTTTCTATTTTCTTCCATTCTAGCTACATGACCCGCCCACCTAAGCCTCCTAGACTTGACGACCCTAACAATGTTGGGTAAACCATATAAATTATGTAGTTCCTCGTTATGAAGTTTCCGCCATTCCCCATTCTTGTCGCTCTTGGGTCCGAATATTCGTCTCAGGATCTTGTTCTCAAATACTTTCAGTCTATGTTCTTCCCTCAGAGTAAGTGACCATGTTTCGCAGCCATACAAAACAACAGGCATGATTATCGTTTTGTATATTTTAAGCTTCAAATTCCTCGACAGAATTCGCGACGACAAGAGATTTTGAACCGAATAATAACATGAATTACATATGCTCGAATTTTTATTATTTTAGTTCAGTGGCACAATCGAAATTTGATTATCTTCTAGATCGTCCCCTCTTGTCTAATTCAACGCCATATTAAGGTGGCTGATATAAATCGTTTTTGGTCGACTGAGCTGTGTCGCATGGAGGTTATCGTAATCATTGAAAGCTAAGTTTGGGAAGAATAATTTGGAAAATTTGTTTGACCTTCGCCTCAAAAATCCCCAATATGAGGTCTCGAGAAATTTCTACAAGTAGGATCCCATTCTCCTGGTCATGTGGTGATACAATTCAGTTTGTATGTACTGTTCCCTTTTCCCTGTAATGAACGTTTCAGGAAGAAGGAAGTGATAAGTTTGACAGTGAAAGAGATGTAATAAATATTAACTGTAAACTGTGTGTATTTTAGTGTACAGCACAGCAGAACAAGTAATGTTGCTATAGTGTTCTATTGACTAGTGAACTGGAGTGTGATACAAGATTTTTTTTTTATTTTTTTAAGTTTTTTTTTTATAGCTGTTAATTTAGGAAATCTCATGGAGTCTTAAATTAGCCCTTGGTTATTCCTCCAGAAAGGGGGGCTCCATCATTGAACTGAATTTACGTCCATCTCGTTTTCTCCTGTCGTTTGCTCCACCACGCATAATTATGCAAAACCTAGCACACATTTTTTTCATAACTTTTAGATATTATGTGATTACTTTAAAGAATGCCAGTCGTCATTTTTTTTTTCTGATATGTCTTATGAAATCCAAGTTTCTTTTGAATTTTGCAATGATCTTAAGTCTAATAGTTTTTTCATTATTATTATTATTGTAGCGTCGATTTCTGGCGTTACAATTTCTTCCACGATTTCCATGGTTGTTTTATACACAAATAGTTTATAAAGATGCTGAATGATTAACTCTATCATATAAGTTTTATTGGGTCTTATGCAGAGTCGTTCTGACGCGTGATTAGTGCCATACTAAAGAGTTCGACTAACATATGTTTCCTGCTTGTAGTCGGACCTTTAGTATGACGCTAATCATACGTCAAAACGACTCTACACAAGGCCCATTCTGTTTAGTGTGTTAAGTGTACTTGAGTCCCTATCAAACACTTCAATTTCTGGTGCTTATTTGTGTGGTACATTACATATCACCCTAGCGTATTCCAATTATTATATTTATGATGCTTAGGAGCTTTACGCTCGTGTGAGGGTTGTTTATAAAGGGGGTTACGATTTATTTGTCTCTATGTAAAGTGTATTTTATTTCATGTGTATTTTGTAATGTAAATGGGACGAAAAGTAAATGAATACGCTAAATATTTCTTATTCGTTAATTGTATTTTGAGAGATAATTCATTAGTATAAGTATCCCGCTACTTTTATGGTACAGCGAGCTAGTGTTTGGGAAACTGCGACATAAGAATGTTTTGTTTGCTGTAATTTTCTTTATTTAAAATGTTCATGCAAAGATTCCAAGACCCTTTTCGCAATTAGTCATAACAACGTTCATTTAAGAACTTTGTTGTGAAGTATGACACCTTGCTAGAAAAGTAAGTGAAGTTTCATAAGATTCAATTAAAATGTGAATTTGCTTATAAAATAGACTTTGTTACTCTGAAAGAATTCCTTAACTCGCTTTAAGCAAAACAATTCATTGTTCTATTAGTGTCTTGATAAGAATATTGCTGTTGTCCATCACTTATAAATACGAAAGTTTGCTCCGATAGAAATGTAAAATTCTTTAATTAGATCCCTAAACAATAAAGAAACATTTAAAATTGAATTATTATTTTACTATTTAAATTCTTGTGATGTGTTAATGTTCCAAGTTTTCAACCAGGTTAGTCATTCTTTAAAAAAAAAAAGACGAGTGTGTGGCTATATAAAATGAATTCATTATCGTAGTTTGTCTCGTTTGTGTTTCGGACACAACCTAAGAACCTAGAGTTCGGTTCCCGGTTGTAACTTTCTTCCCCTGTTTTGTATTTTAATCGGACTTCAGAATTTTTTTTATTTACGGTTTGTGTACTTAATAGATTATTTATTATAGTCAGATTATTTATCCGTTGTTATCCCTAATAAGCTTTAATCATAGAGAAGTTCTGTATGTTAAAATGCTAGGTTCATATGCTTGTGGTCAAGAAAAGCTTATATGTTTGTGGACGTTTATACGTTCGTGGACAATCCTTTGGACAGTGAGTTCCCGGGAACCGTAGGCTCTAGAAAGATGTCGTTTTCACTGATCGATTACAAACTTGGTGTAGATTGTTCAGTTCTAATTGTATATTTTTTAAAAAATGTTATTATTTGTTTATTACATTTTTTAGGGGTAAACCGAAAGTGTTATTTTTTTTAAAAAATCGCGATATCCTGCGAGTTATACATTCCAACATAACATTTGTATATAGGGGTTGCATATCTCAGTCGTTTGTTTCCTGGTCAAATGATAATGAAAAACGAAGGATAATCATTTCTCCAGTCTAAGATGAATCTTTATTGTTTGGAGTGTTTTGGCCGATGAACACCGTATAGGGTATCACAGACATTAAAATTAATTGCGTGTGTAATATGTTTGCTTATTACTTACTGCATGCAAGAATAAAGAAAACACTGACCATACATGAATTAGAAACTCCAACCGAAAATACTATCAAATCTTGCAAACGGTGCGAGATATTGAAAAAATAATCGAAAAAATCTCCCCTTTATGGGAGACTCTTATTCCTCTCCCAACAACCCTTCCGCGACCTTGCTAGAGAATATCATAGACAAATATATCTTTGAAATTGGAATGGATCAACCAACACAAGGAAGTCAACTGCACGCGTTGCTTATGGATTGGATGGCATAAGCACAGTAGAAAGAAATATCTTCAAGGGAGTTCTGCCTTGTCATAAACAGTGTTCTCGCATGGTACACTCATGCCCAAAATATTGCCGCATATCTATAACTGTCTTCTTGTAAGAGTATAATTTGATAATGATTTTGGAGGGTACTTTTAATACTGATATTATGTGTATAATCGGGAAATGTATATTTATGGTAAATTTCATAGGAAAATAATTATAAATACGAAAATTAGAATGAGTAAAACAAAATGTTGCTAAATGGACAAGAAAGTTTTTATGTTCGTTTTATTGTTCTTATTTACTGCTCTTTTGACATAAAATTCGCCACATACATGTCTTTACCGATCATACACATACTAACATTATAAGAAATACCGGGCGAATTCGTTATCAAATTATATTCCTAGAACAACATATTTATAGACATGTGACAATAATTTTGGACATGAGTGTATTTCGGTTCAATGACCCAGTTACGGGTTGATAAATAGCGTAAATCAAATGCGAATTATCGAAGTTCAAGCAACTAGGTGTTTGTTGTCCATTTACATTGGTCCAGGGAAGGGGGCGAATGCTAAGAAAAGACTGGAAGTACAAATTGAATTTTTGATCATTTCTGAGAGAATTTAAATTAAGTTCCAAATACCAGTGACTCACAAACAGTGCTTCTTTTAAAAACAATGTTCAGGGCAGGCACACCATTGGGACACTGTTGGTACTATTCTATTTATTATTATATTATACACGTAACATTTTGGTCTCCTCCGGGGGGCACTCTCAGAGCTCCGGGCGGCAGTGCCTCCTAAAAACATTTTTGGAAGAAACACTACTCACAATCGCTGTCTACTGCTTAATGCTCATTTCGTTAATGTCTATTAGAACATTTGTCATTCGTCAACATTTTCATTTCTATCCTGAGTCGTTTCTTTTCTTTTTTATTTATAATGAAATCTGTTTTCACTTTTCAATAGTGCTTTGTATTTCATGTAATAATAATGGCCAACGATATAAAACCAAGTGAGAATTTTATCGATTAAAAAAAGCTACGAAAATTGAAAGATGAGAGACAAGCTAAGGTTATAAAATATTTCTTTCGACTTCTGGACAAAATTTCAAAAGTTATAATAATACAAATGTTGAGGTGGGGAAGTTGTCAATACCAGTTTCTGTAAATGAAGCATTTGTAAGTCGACAAACGTTTGAAACTGCAAGTTCATTTTATTTGATTGCAGTAATTTAATTGTTAAATTAAAATGGAATGTATACAACCTTTTCGGTTACGAGTCTGAATTAAATTTAATGTATTTCAAGTGCAACATGAAACTGGCCCAAGAGCTAGTGTGGCAAGCGTACTACTTACTTAATGCAAAAGGGAAAGGTGCAGTGAACTACAGCATAGCAGTTCGTTGATTCCAGAAATTCTGTGCAGGTTTTAAAATGTCGAAGATCAGGCATGGTCCGGTAATAGATCCTGAAGTCATATAACATGCCATTGTAAAAATATATAGTAAGACTATCCATGGCTTTGGATTGATTATTTTAACAAAAGAAACACTGACCAAAGCTTAAAACACACTTTATTTTAAATTATAATAACGGTTTCGGATATCTAACATATCCTTCTTCAGACAATATCGAAAATAAAATCTGTCTTTTATTTTTATTATATATATTATAATAAAATATAATAAAATTTTATTATAAAGTCTGTCTTTTATTTTTATTATATATATTATAATAAAATATAATAAAATTTTATTATAAAGTTTTATTTTCGATATTGTCTGAAGAAGGATATGTTAGATATCCGAAACTGTTATTATAATTTAAAATAAAGTGTGTTTTAAGCTTTAGTCAGTGTTTCTTTTGTTAAAAGCAAAAAATATATCCACCAGCACACGACGATTGTCAAACCAACTCGGCATATCCCAGTCCACTATAGTGCGGCACCTTCACGAAATTTGAAATCCATCAGGAGCCAAGGGCGCCCATCAGGGGGGAAAGGTGGGGCGCTTGCCCCCTAGAAGAAATTTTACTTCAGAATATCGAAAATCCAATAGAATTTTTACATTAGTTACAGCAAAATATGAAACTATTTTTGAAACGTCACTTATACTTGCCCCCCTCCCTTGGAAACCACAACATGGGCGCTCTTGTCAGGAGCTGCCGTATTATCCCACATGAGTTGACCCCGGCTCAGGGTCAGAAGCGAGTAGATATGTGCTGACTACTGCTGGAAAATCTGCGTGATGTGCGTTTCCTGAAACACATTGTCACATACGCCAAACGGTGGATTTTTTTTTTCGAAATTCGAATGTGTAGATGCAGTGGTTGAACAAGGACGAACTTCAGAACAGGTCTTTTCGAACATAGAGTCATGTTCTGTATGTGTTGGAACTGTGAGAACATAATTCACTTTAATTTTGTTCCTAGTGGTCGTATCATTATTGCAGACCTTTATTCCGAACTGTTGAAGCGGACGTATGCTGCACTTTGCCAAAAATACCCGGTATTGGCGAACCGAAATAGCGCCCTGCTGCAACAGGATAACGCAAAACCACACTCGGTTCGAAAAACGTTAAAAAAAAAAACTGCAGGAATTTTGTGACATCGAACCTATGCTACTTGATATATAATCCTGACCTTGTCCCTTCGGATTACTACCAGTTTCGGTCTATAGCTCACTCCCTGAAGTCACGACGCTTCATCAATAAATAGGAGTGTGAACATCAGTGATCGACTTCTTTGCCTCTAAAAACAAGACTTGGTCTCGATGTGGAATCGACGAACTGTCAGGAAGGTAGCTACAGACAGTGCGGGGCTATACTTTGAATCTAAACCTGCTTTCAATGTACTATTGTGTACCAGAATATTGCAAGACTTGTGAGTCTTCCTTCTATCTTCTTTAGTTTCTGATTTAAATAATGAAGTGTAAAAATGAAATGAAATCTTTAAGTTTTACGTCCCACGGCTATGCCGGCTAAGCTAAAGGAGACGGTGATGATGAGAAATGAATGAAATGGTGGAATGAAGAAAGTGGGAGGAAACGGGAGAACCCCGAGGAAACCCACGCACAAGGTGTTTGTCCACCACAAAGTTCACTTGGCGGGAGCCGGAATCGGACCCGGGATCCCATGCACCACAAGTGAACGCTCTACCACTGATCTTCCGCGGCCCCAAGATAATAAATAAAGTGTGTCAGGGTCTCTGCATACACCTGTATTTTGGAATACTAAATGAGGATTGGACATTCAAACATCGTGCAGACTGAAAAAAAGAGACAGAATATAAACTGGCGGACACAAGGACAAGAACCTTCAAACAGGGGCTATTTCAGTCAAAACGGGACGCATGGTAACTCTAACTATTATTGATATTAATACTTAACAATTTAACGATACTTTCTGACGTTAAGATGTCCAGGAGCACTTAGTCATTCGCTCACTCCATTTCCATCTGAAGTATTTTAGCAGTTAGATGTAGTAGCCATTGTCTGCCAGCGTGCTTTGAAATAATTTTAAAGAAGTAATAGCGAGGAGTATGATTATTATTGCACGGAAGTTCGTAAGCAGAAGTCCGATTTGAGAGTGAAAGGGTGAAGATTCAAAGAATACATAAGGTCGGGCTCATATTGACCACGAGAAGGCCAGCTGTGCCAAGGTAAGCAAAGGCAGGAAACGATATGGAGAGAGAGGCCTGAGTGTCTCACTGTCAGTCACAACGTTGGAGAGGCTTTTGTCAAACACGTGCTCGAGTGAATATGCGCTACGAGATTTTGTTGAATTGCTCACAGTACTAAATCTATGCTGGGCTGTCCTGTCCTCTAGTCAATATAGACCGGCCTAAATATGGAAGGATATTCCTTTTAAAGAAACGAAAACATTTTGAGCGACGCTACTACGCCAGAATGTTCAGTCTTTTTAAAGAGCGATCCAAAATAAGTGATTCTAACGGATGTCGAACCCAGAACCACATGCTCTGAAAGCAATACATTAACCACTTAGCCATGATGGGATAGTAGATATAAGTTGTACAGGGTTGGCCCAAAAGTAGGCATATACCACTGCATTAATCAAGTAAAACATTCTAGCATATAGGTTTATTTGCTTCGGCTGTTTCGAGCTGAAGATATAAGTAAAAAGACATTTACAAGAAATAAAATAAAGAAACTAAGTCTACCTGATAGATAACAATAAGAAATTATATAAAAAGGAATGAGTTGGTCAATACAGGACTGTATAATTACTTTTGGGCCACTCTGTATATCATATGAATTACCAGCATTGACAAAAAAAAGTACATGATTGTGGACAAAATGTACGGGAGTGGCACAACTATGTGCTTTAGATTCTTTTACAGTTGATGTATTCTATATTTTTGAACATGTTCGAGCGCAAGCCATCAGAAATTCTAGCATTACATCAGTCCTAACAGTGATGCATATACTACTTGTAATTCATGATGTTGTGGAAGATAAAAGAGTGAGAGAAAAACTGCAAATGGTGAGGAATAAGGTTACTCAAAACGAAGACATGAGCGGAGGGCCGTACTGAACGGGATTTCCTACGTCTGTGGTTTGACAGGAGTGGAATGTGAATCTAGCAGCGATGGCATTCTGAAATTTAAATTATTAAGTAGTGTTCTATCTTCTATAATTATCTGGCTGAATAAGGAATGCATAATTACAGACTGCTAATTCTCGGAATAATGTGTTGTATGACTAATAGTATTATTCGAAACTTTTTGTTTTCTTGTTTACATAATCTTTCCTGTTGGGGTGAGTGAGATGGCGAAAGTGTGGGAGAGATAACGTACAACTATGCTGTCAGCGGAAAATTCCAGTGATAACAAACATAGCGCAGAGGACTTAAGTTTCGGCAAATAACTCACTTCTCTGTTCATTTGTAGTCATTTTACTGAAGAAGACCGAAGCTCGAACAGGAATCAAATTGGCAGAAATAATATGAATTGAAATGACAACTTGCTACCAATTGGAAACGTGATCAAAGTTATTTTTAAAGTGGAATACTGTGATGCTAAAGGCTATAGGAAATAACTATGCTACTTTTTCCTAAACGCAATGAAATTTAATATTTCAATTTTACAATCTTAATTAAGATAAGCCCTTTAGGTTAAAGGTGACAAATGATAAATAATTAATGAATGTAAAAAAAAAAACGGCAGAAGGAAAACGTAGGAGGAAACGAGAGAACCCACAAACTCAATGTTGTGCACCACAAAATCACTTCGTCTGGGATCTAACCAAAGACCAGGTGAGTGTACCACGACTGAGTCACCGTGCTTCCATGTTTTAACCTAGTTTGCCATAATGTAAAAAGGGAATTGTGTAAAATAGTCTTTTAGAAGGCCAAAAATTCCACCATTTGGATCTAAGCGAAGAGGATGTTTGGGAAGGATTGTTGACGGAAATAGTAACCTCGACTGACGTACTTACTACTGCTTTCCTAATATGTCAGAATTCTACAGACAAAATACTGATTGATCTAAAACTTAATTGAAATCCTAACACATTGAGTGGCACTTTCTAAGCCAAGATCAATGATCAAACAAATATGAAACTTAGAAAAAGAAACGACCTCAGATAAAATTCTTAACCCCTCTACAGTAGAAAGATGCCGAATATCACATTTTTGTTAACCTGGTAACTTGTATAATTACCGAGGCCATTGGAATGATCCTGTGATCCAACTCTCTAGGTGAAGAGATAGAGTGATTGGTAACGGCCTATAATATGAGATTTGATCTTGCATGATGGTTTGTGAACTCGCCAAATACATCTGTTTAAAGCTCCGATGGTGGTTCGGAGCGCACGTTAATAGTGAGTTCAATCCTTCATACCTTTGGTACTGTATAAGGATACGAAACTAAAAAAAATAAAAATAGAAACTCACAATTAAGTATATAGTGTAGATGACAAAACCCAACAGTTTGTTAGGAAAAATAAAAATCTAACGAGAATCACTCAGGCAAAATATTTAAATATGCATTGCTGCTAAGATTAGTTGTGCCCACGTTATTGCATTGTTGCAGGATCATAGACTAACAATACATGCTATGAAATGTTGTGGCTTGTATCGTGTTTCATAAATACTAATACTAATTCTTTTCTTGGTTTCAAGTTTAACTTCCCTCTTCAACACCAAGGATATGTGTTGAAACCTTAACTTTGAGTCTAAATCATATGAGCTGCTATTTGGAATTAAACCCAGGTCTCCTGCCCAAAGATGTGTATGCTAATCATATAACCACGAGGAAAGTTCTTCTGTTTTAGTAGAAAGGTAGCCAAGAAAGTAGGGATGTACCGATACCACTTTTTCACCGATACCGATACTTTTGGACACATTTCTTACATATTGTCAGGAATTTTCAGAATAATGAAATGATCAACATTATAATAAGGTATATTAGATATAAGGCCAATTTTGATACACAAAGACATAAAGCAGAACTTCATCTTAGGTTTCACACAAAAAATATATTTCCTCTAAATTTAATCTTAAACAACGAAGATCTAACAAGAGATGCTCATGAACACCTTAAAATTCTGTCTGCAAAATTGTGTGATTTGGCCAATGGTCAGTTAGTCAGTGGCCACCGGTCACTATTTGGTACCAAAATGTTCAGCGTTCTCGTAGGTATTGATCAACACCAATATCATCTCTCTATGACTTCCCAAGATATTGAAAAAAAAAAGTTCCGATTTCGGGAGATTTAAGGAACCATATCTTGGTAATCGTAAGTCATAGAGAGATTATATTGGTGACAACAATACCTAAGAGGATGGTGAACATTTTGTTAACAAAAACCGGTTTCCACTGGTTATATAGGCCCATTCATTTTCAACATACATACGGTGATAAAAAGCAGTGTTGCCAACAACCT
The DNA here is from genome assembly GCF_964235325.1 of Thermobia domestica. Classification (NCBI taxonomy): domain Eukaryota; kingdom Metazoa; phylum Arthropoda; class Insecta; order Zygentoma; family Lepismatidae; genus Thermobia; species Thermobia domestica. The sequence goes on along the minus strand of NC_137454.1, from coordinate 323,968,579 downwards.
CTGAAGAAAATAGGCTAGATAGTCTTCAGAATAAGCTTTTTTACGTAAAAAATGGCTAGATTTTGAACTGCTAACCTATAACCCACATCAGCGTTTCCCAATCTTTTTCAACATGCGGCACATTAAGGGTGTAACTTGAATTCTCGCGGCACACTCATAGATATTATTATTATTTGCAAATATAAAATACCATGGTATTTTTTTTCTGTGATTACTGATCATCTCACAGAGATGAAAGCTCGATCACTGGTTTTCCCCTATACTGATTCATTATGCTTATTTTTTATTCTAATTTTAAAATAGAAAACAATTGGAATGAAGTATAGGACTCAGATTTTTTAAAAATACGCTTTCGTTATCCAAAACTGTATCCAACCTTTCACTAAGAAGGAAGGTCACTAAACAACGAACGAACAAACAAATGTCTTGTACTATTAATTTTGCTGTTTTAACCAAAACCGCTGCATATTATTGCAATCACACAGCTTGCGATACGTCGAAGTCAAAGCACAGCTGTTGAACAAAGTCTTGTTCTGTCATTCACGTGCGAATGAGTGTTCTACGAACGTTCACTTGACGCGTACCGTACAAGTGCTTCCATTTCTCGGTGTTAGTGTGACTCTCAATTGAAGCGTAACATAGTATACCGTGGAGCTTTTTATAGCTAACCGTGGAAATGTGTACGAGCCGAAATACTTTCTGCTACACGGTAATACAGTATTTTTTTCTATGGTAGAAATTCATAGCAATGTGAAATATGAAAATATATATTTTTTCCCTATGTCTTGCAATTTGGTTGCTATAGAATTAATAATTTTGTTTCGATTTCCTCGCGGCACACCAGCGGTCCATTCGCGGCACACCGGTTGGGAAACGCTGACCCACATTCTAGATTTTAAACCCCCCTTTTTGTGTGTAGTATTATAGGTGAGATAGTAAAATATGAAATATGGAATGTTATTCGCAGAAGACTAACAAGCAACATACATGACTAAATCACAATATAATCCATCAACTCATCTGATTTGTGAAAATCAACAGCCATATTATCAGTTTAATTGACATAAGTCATCATCGATGACATCGCAGCTATCCGAGGTACTGGAACTAGATGCAGCATCGTTGGATTGTGGATTGGTTGTGTTTATGTAGCCTGCCATTGTTCGAATTTCCAGTAGTACTTCTTTCGGCAGGTCATAGTTCTTATAAACACTTTTTATTTCTCCGTACATCCACATGAATCATCATGATTGCATTGAGAGTTTTGAAGCTAATTAGATATCCTATTTGTTTCCTTAATAAACAAAAAACATCTTTGTAGCTTGAAAAAGCGAACAACTTACTAAATTTGTATTACAAAACTTTCATTCTTGTAATGAAATGTGAAAATTTGTAAATTAGGGGGGGGGGGAGAAGAAGAATGAAAAAAATGTTTGTTGCGTAATAAAATACCCTCTATCTAGAGAAATCAATTAATACGATGACATATAATAACGAATAGGCTAGTTTAAAAAAAATAGTTTATTTTGAAGGAAAAATAATTTTTACAATTAATTTAACGGCTAATAAAAAACGGCAAAAATGGCAAAAGAGTTTCAAAAAATAACCTATATTTGAGGCTATAGAAGCATTTCGTAAATTTGTATGGGTAAATGCCTTTCCAAATATAGGCTAATTGACATCATTGATAAAAAGTGACAGCTCAATATAGCTAATTGAACAGATCCCCTATTACGCAGGTTCCAAATATGTAAGTGTATTATTTATTGAATTTAATCAAATACATTTAATATAAAATTTCATATAAATTTCGAAAAAAAATCTTTTTCAGTTTGTTCTGGCAATGCTCTTCGAGCATTCTCACTTGTTTCTTTGTTGTTTTCTGTTCAAAGAAAAAAGCCAGTGAAAAGGGCTTTGGTGCATCTTCGAAAAGGGCATTGTTATGTCTGCTAGTGAAAAAAGAGGCTTTTTTCTTTCACCACCAATTTGTAACTGCGGAATATCATAAATGCTGTAGGCAAAACAAGAAAAAGGTAGTAGTTGATTCTTATTAATCTTTTCTAATCAATATTCCTTACGATTAGAAAGAAGAAAAAACATTTTTAGGAACTGTCGATTTTTGTGCAATTAATGAATAACCCGTGAACTTTTTTTCTTTTTTTGCGAAATGTTCTCTCAATTAATTTCAAAGCGGCTGATTAACATATCGAACCCCTGTAAGAAGAAATTAAAGTATGGTGGAATTATTGTGCTCCAAAAGGTTAATTTTGGGGCCATTTTCGTGGCAATTACAACGCAATTCATGTAGCTTTCTTAACTCCACGGGAAGACAAAACCAATACTTACTCACGCCACAGCAAATATTATGACACTATTTTTTTTTTTTTTTTTGAACCAGTAATACGTACGAAAACTTTACATTTCTAAATGAAACTATATACATTAAGGGGTCACTTAAAAAAGTGGGGGGAACTGTCTCCTCCTGCCCCTCATCGCCGCCACTGCATACATATAATGCAAACGGATACTACCGTTACAAATTCTTATTGTTTAAAAAATTATGCGTGGTGAACCAGGTGTTGCTTGCTATGTATACCATTAAAAAAATAAGAGTAATGTTTAAGCGAAGTTGAAAACGATATTTATCACTTTAGAAATAAGTTTTTAAGCAGTAAGTAGGAAAAAATAATGACAAAGTGAGCGTCTTCTGGGTTTCTTCCATAGCATTTTCTTCTGAATTGAAACCTGTGCCTCGTTTGGGATTCAAATGATGGGTCTGCTATCCTGACCATGGGCGCCCGAAGGGGGAGGGCAGGGTGAGGACAGGCCCCCTGGCTCACGAAAATGTATACGTACTATAGCAAACTGCGTATATTAAAAACCAGACGTAATATAGCAACCATGGAATAGGCCCTCCCCAAAACACTTCCTTCGGGCGCCCATGATCGTGACTGAGGACCTTTGGCTTTTCTTTGCCAGTATTTTGGCATGGAGATAGTAGAAATATCAGTTGAGTACGAGTAGTGCAAATCAAAGGCGTACACATGCACAAAGAAATCGATTGTATATACAAATGATAATAATTTAGATCAACTTTAAGCAGGGATGAACTCAGGGGGTAGCCCGGGGGAATCTCCCCCCGAAGAAAATTTATCTCCGAAGAAATTTCCAAAATTTCAGTCACAAAATGTAGAAATTACTTCACCCAATTATTTGCTTTTCTTTCCGTGCACATGCAGACGAAATTCGATCTCTCAATATACATATAAATGACGCAGACCAATTCTATATAAATATTAAACATGTAACATCTAAGATAGAATACCAAATAGTCAATAAAACTTGTATTTCTTAACGCTATGACCGAGTTTGCCAGAACATGAAATTGTCAACTGTTGAAGAAAGGTTTGTATTTTAGTGGGTACTATACTCTTTACCTATATTGTATATTAGTAGAATGTCCAGAACACAGATTGAGATAGGAAAGGAAAGATAGGGAAGATCTTTCGATCATTCCATATGATCTCTTATGTCAGCATACTTCAGTTCTTCAAAATGTACAGTTCGTGCATTATTTGAAATAGAGCGCCTAAATCCCATTCCTCGCATCGGAAGTAACAGACGTAAATGTGTTTGACGATTGTTAATATAAACACACCTTTCTTTAACTAAAATAAGTCAGTTAAAGGGTGAGATTCAGAGGGATCAGGGAGGAGCAGTTATACCTCCTGGGTTAGAGATTTATATAGAATTTATCAATATAATAGTATATATAAGTGAAAGATTGCTATTGAAGGTTACGAAGGAAAAAAGTAATAAAAAGTGCTCAAAATCAAGAACGAGCAGGGTTTACTTTTTAAAATTTTCTCATCTTTCGCGGCTGGTCTGTCGACCTCACTCATATGTACGGGGGTGCCGTCGTATACTCTCGCCCCAAGCGCTGATTTTCCACGACACGGTACTAATCTACTGAAGATTTCGTAAACTAAACTGATGTGTATGCAGTGAAGAAACCAAGGCTAATATGCTTGATTTAGAATCAGAAGTGTGAGAAAGAATGATAACTTGTTGTTAAGATATTCCTATGTATGTTTGTTTTAGGCCAAAAAATATGTGAGTTAATTTAAATCTTTTTAAAAACGTCTACATTAGTAACAAACAGTAACTACCGAATATAGGAAATAATAATGAAAATAGCTACTGTAAATAGCACTCAAAGTTTAGTCTAAAATATTTTTGCCAGTCTATTTAATGTTGTAGATAAACGATTATTTTTTTAAAATTATAATTTTACATTGAATATTTATCAGCAATTAGTCTCAATATTAGGTAAGATGTGCATGTGAATGGAATTGTTAAATATGCTGCTTTCTTGCAAAAATACAGAAAACAACCCCCCTCCGAGGAGTTCACATTCCCCCCGGGTGAAAATGTCTGAATTCAACACTGACTTTAAGTCGAAAGAAATCGATGAAATATAAGTGTTATTGTTAATATTAAACAAATTGAAAATAGTTCGGAAAATGTATCGGTAAATATCGGTGCCCATTTGCCGATACCGATACTCCAAAAAGTGGACGATATCACCGATACCGATACCGATATATCGGTACATCCCTACAAGAAAGTTCTGTCGGTTTTTCACCCACCACCTTCGAACATCGATATGTCACCTAAGATACCTGGAAGATCAAAAATAGTCCCCATCAGCATCGATGACCTGCCAACGTTCTGGAAGTCCATGGATTAGTGTTTCCCATCCAAGGCTTAGAATGGTGCCTCGGGTCATCCTAGCCACGTGGGGCTTAGCCTTGTCCTGTAACAAGAGGACCCCTTTGCGATTCAGAAGTGCTGGCTCCAGAGTTTTGAGTTTTTTCTTGAACACGGCTCGACTGCTGACTACACAGTTGCATTGATGCTCTGACCAGCTCATAACAGTTCCCGATGCAGGATGCACGATGCTGCGAGCAGCCCAACACATACAGGAGGACCTTCTTCTTCTGCAGTGCTGGTTTCGCCTGTTTTGGAATCGGTTCATAGGATGCTAACCAATGATAATGGCACCATGGAGCATCGTACAGGACCCACTTCACATTAAATGTCAACACCCTGTCCAGAAATGGCTTCTCCCTCAGACGAGACAGCAAAGAAACATAGGTGTCTGCTCGCGTTGCCCTCTGGCCCGGAGTCAAATCATCGACCCAACTTGTAGTGCTTCCCAAGTTGATGGAAGTACTGCCGAATGGTTTCTCCACTCACACTGAATTGTAGTTGGGGATGGGCACGAGCGAGTTCGAGTGAGTTTTCTTTGAAACTCGACTCGACTCGAAACAGACATCTTTGAGCTCGACTCGAGAACTCGACTCCAAAAATTTCCTCCAACTCGTCGCGAATTCGGGTCGAGTTTCGAGTCGAGTTGAGCCAAAATGAGCCAATTTGAGCTAAACCCTGTCTGAAGTTCCAAGTACTCTCTTCAAATATCCTACATAGTCACTATAATTATAAATAATATTACTACTGCAACTTATTATTATTATTATTATTATTATTATTATTATTATTATTATTATTATTATTATTATTATTATTATTATTATTATTATTATTAAAACTAACTAACTAACTCTATGGCCTATGAAACCCGGAGGTTCAATGCCGCGTTCACAAAAGCTCTCCACTGACTTCTATCCTTAGCTAACTGCATCCAGTTTCTACTTTGTATTCCAATCTCTGCGAGATACATCTTAATATTGTCCTCCCATCTGCGCCTAGGTCTTCCTAATGGTCGTTTTCCGATTGGTCTTCCAGTCAAGACTTTGAAAGCGTTTCTACTTTCTTCCATCCTAGCTACATGACCCGCCCACCTAAGCCTCCTAGACTTAACGACCCTAACAATGTTGGGTAGACCATATAAATTATGTAGTTCCTCGTTATGAAGTTTCCGCCATTCCCCATTCCCGTTCCTCTGGGGTCCGAATATTCGACTCAGGATCTTGTTCTCAAATACTTTCAGTCTATGTTCTTCCCGCAGAGTAAGTGACCATGTTTCGCAGCCATACAGAACAACAGGCATAATTATCGTTTTGTATATTTTAAGCTTCAAATTCCTCGATAGAATTCGCGACGACAAGAGATTTTGAACCGAATGGTAACACGAATTCCCTGCTTTTAGTCGACATTTAATTTCTTCGTGAATATGATTTTCCTCTGTTAATATTGATCCTAGATATTTGAAACTATCCACTTTATCAAAAGTATTATTAAATATTTTAACGCATCCATAATTTGCTGTATTACGGTCCCGACGCACATCCATGTATTTAGTTTTCTCTGCATTTACTTCTAAACCCATGTCCCTGCAAGCGTTTAATAAGATCTCTGCATTTCTTTCTATTGTTCTCCTATCATCCCCTATTAAATTTACATCATCAGCATATGCCATAACCTGGTGAATACCGTTCAACTCTAGGCCCTGGTTGCTATCTTTGATTTCCCTTATAGCGTATTCCAGAACGAAGTTAAATAATAATGGCGACAACGCATCTCCTTGTTTCAGGCCATTTTCGACGTGAAAGCTCGTGGACAAAAATTTTCCTACCCGGACTTTACTTTGGGATTCATTTAAACATATCTTAATTAATCTAATTAGCTTTCTCGGTATTCCAAGTTCTGTAAGGACGTTGTATAATGTTTCTCTCCTAACCGAGTCGTACGCCTTTCTAAAATCAATAAATACTGTAGTTGATGTACCGGGGTATTGTATTCCCACTTTTTTCGAGTATTTGGCGAATGGTAAATATTTGGTCGATAGTTGATCGATTTCGTCTAAATCCGCACTGATAATCTCCAATAATTTCATCTGCGTATGGGGTCAGTCTTGCTAACAGAATATTTGAAAGGATTTTATAGGATGTTGACAGAAGAGAAATGCCTCGATAATTATTACAGTCAGTTTTGTCGCCTTTCTTGTGAATTGGAACAATGATTGATTCTTTCCACTCTTGTGGCAATTCTTCCTTGTTCCAGATAAGAAGAATGAGTTTGTGTATCTTGTTCCACAATTTTTCGCCTCCAGCTAAAATTAACTCAGCCGGAATTTCATCTACACCCGGAGATTTGTGTTTCTTTAATTTCTTTATAGCGATTTCTACTTCTATTCGGTTGGGTTCTGGAATATACGGTTCTGCGGTGTGTATCACCTTTTCTCCATGCACACTAGTTTTTGGTTGCGTGTTAAGCAAATCGTCAAAAAATCTTTCCATCTATTTAAGATGCTATCCGTATCAGTGAGCACTGTACCGTCAGATTTCTTTAATATATAAGCACGAGGTTGATAGCCTTTCTTAAATTCGTTGATTCCCTTATACATGTCCCGAATGTTTTTATTTTTACTATTATCTTCAAGTTCCTTAATTTTAGCTTTCAGAAAATCGCGTTTCTTTGTTCTAAAAGTTTTGGAAGTTTCCCGCCTGATATCTGCGAAATTTTGTGTAGTTATTTCATTCGGATTTTGTAGCCAGCGTAATTTTGCCTGTTTTCTCTTCTCTGCTAGTTTTATGCATTCCTGGTCGAACCATGGTTTGTTCCTACGTATTTCCGCGTGTCCCAATTTTTCTTTTGCTGAAATTTTAATGCTATCTCTAATTTCAATTTAGGTATCCTCAACACTAGTGCCCTCCGAATCTTCTAAGGCCGAGAATCTATTCGAAACTTCAATCTGGTATTTCTCTCTTACCTGGCTCTCTTCTAATTTCTTTAAATTGAATCTCTCCGTTTTCGGACAATGAATATTACCTTTATTCAACGATAACCTCTCTTGTATTATCGCTGCTACCAGGTAGTGATCAGTGTCATAATCAGCCCCTCTAAACGATCGGACATCAATTATGCTAGATGCCTTCTTCTATCTACTAAAACGTGATCAATTTGATTGTATGATGTCCAAGTGTATTTATGAACGTCGCGATGTGGAAATTTTGTACTCTTCACGATTCGGTTTTTGGATGTTGCAAAATTCACGAGTCTAACACCGTTGTCATTACTTTCCTTATGCAGACTTTCGTTCCCTATAGTCGGTTTGAAAATATCCTCTCGTCCTACCTTCGCATTGAAATCCCCTAATAGAATTTTCATATGGTATCGCGTGATTTGGTCAAATATCCTTCCACATCTTCGTAAAAACTGTCTTTTATATCGCCATCCTTATCTTCAGTTGGGGCATGTACATTTAAAACAATAATATCACACCACCGTCCCTTAAGGGTAATAAAAGAAAGTCTATCAGTAACAAATTCAACCCGTTTAATTGCTGGCAATATACGTTTATGAACGAAAAACCCTGTTCCTAACCGGTGATTTTTATTTCCTTCTCCGTAAAAGAACTTAAATTTCCGGAATTCTCAGATCCATTTCCTTCCCAGCTAACTTCCTGAACTCCTACTACGTCCATCCTGTATTTCTCTAACTCACTCGTTATGGATTTTAACGCGCCTGCCCTATAAAGACTCCTAATATTCCATGTTCCAAATCTCATGTCCATTTTCTTTTGCTGAGGTCGTGCCAAGTTATCAGTCCTTGTCCGAGGCTTTTGTGAATATTTCTGAACAAGTGCTTTTTTTACAGGATGAGGTTGTTAGCCCTACCCAAACCCCCAAGCTGGAGGACCACTCCTAGTCGGCTGTCCGCTACTGCTTATTCAGTATATTCGCAGCTATCCTCTATATCTAGAGGCCTTCTCCTCGATCCGCAACCTGAGGACGCGCCATGCTGTAGCGATTTAGAGGTTAAAATATTCCGAAAGAAAAAAAAAATGTTTGCTCATACAAATTAAGTGGCGGCGGAATGAGATATGCATGGAAATAGTTAGATTAACACTATCTATGGTTAGTCCTCCTTTTATTGTAACTAGTAACAGAGAAAAATATATATATATATAACAACAAGAAAATAAATAGGTAATATTCCTGAGAAATGTTCTTTGGCTGAAATTCAATTTTCACTTAGATTTTAACAATTTCAATTTTAAATTTCCACAACACTAAATATAGAATGTCTCTCATAGGTTCGTGCGATTAAATAGTTAATTTCACTTCGAAAGTTCCTTTAAATAAGTTCAGTCAACAGCCCTTAAAGCTTATTGAAGCTAACAAACTAACACATGTTGGCTCGAGTTTAACAAGAAAATTCTTTAATAGCAAAATTACCTTAGTTGAGCTACTAGCACAAAAGAAACATATATGAATACACCAGACATATATAATAAACACATTAAATATTAATGGACACTAGTTATAGACATGAGGACTAAGAAATATAATTTAAATATATATAACATGGCACGTAAGTAGCAAGAAAACACGTAAATTCTTTTCTCTCCTAATATTCAAATTTGCCAAACGCATCGCCTGAAAAATTATTTCTATCAAGAATCAAACCTGATTTACAAAAATAGCATGCTTTAGAGTAATTTCGTTGCTGAAAAATCATGTAAATTCATGATTTTAGAGGAGAGTCCTTGCCACCACGTTCTTCCTTTAGTTCAGAAACCGCAATGGCGGTCATTCCTTCCACATCAAGGAAGAAGGTTTTATAATTCAGAGAATCGCCACTAGAGGCGCTCATATTAAATGCGTGACTGTCCTCATTCTATAACTTACCAAGTTTCTAATATTAATTTACAATATTTTCATTTATGTGTCGATTACGTTACATAAAAATTCCCTGTCCCCACTAAAATATATATGTATAAATACATATATATTTTGGACTACAGAAGTTAATCGGCACATAAAGGATAATAGACTATGACCATTGCAAAATAAAAAAAAATATAATACATACAGTAATTCCAGCGACGACCACTTACAACTTATGGACATAACACTTATGGATGAAATACCGCGGTATTATGATATGATGATACACCTTTTCACATCTCACTACACTAAGACACTATACACTTCACTGCCAGATATCTGGAAAATACAAAAATGAAAAACACACAAAATAACTGTACAAAATATTGTTGTTACATTTTAAAAGAATTTCTAATTACATTTTACGTTTGATTCACTGAATTATAAGGCTTAACGTGATTAACATTTCTCTTTATGATACGCTTAGGATTTGCAACCTCTTGCAACCACAATGTATTTAAATTAGGTTTGCTCAAAACTTTAAAGGGACCTTCGAATAAGGGACTTAACTTAGGAGTAAAATGTTTAATAATTGAGGCCTTTTGGAACTTCTTTACCAAAACTAATTGATCTCTATGATAATTTGGCAAGTCTCTGGTTTTAGAGTAACATTTCTGCTTCCTCTTCCAAGATCGATCAATATTTTCGACAAGTTTCGCCATTTTCTCTTCTTTATCAGGAGTACCATCTAGTTCTTCCAAGTTTAATTCCCATAGAACATCCAAGGGTGAGGACAATTTACGACCCAGGTAGATCTCCGCCGGCTCAAATCCAGTAGATTCTGAGACACACATGTTGAGCGTATACTGTATTTTCTTGATGTATTGGGCCCAATCTGATTGATGCTCATTAACATACGTTCTCAGAATGTTCTTGATCGATCGAATCTGTCTCTCCGCCTGGTTGCTGCTAGGTGAGTAGGGAGCTGTAGTTATGTCCTGAATACCAAGGCTAAAAAGATGTTGCTTCATGTAGAAACTTGTGAAGATCTGCGCACGATCGTGGACGACTTTATTAGGAATTCCCAGAAGAAAGTAAAGGTTTTCCAGCTTACTGCAAATAACTTTGGAGCTTAAAGATCTTAGTGGTTCTATCATCACAAACCTGGATGCAGCGTCACAAACAATAAATAGATGCCGAAACGGTCCTGAGTTCGGAAACGGCCCAGCGGTGTCAAAATACCAGCAGTGGTTAGGTCTGGTTGTTTTCCGGGAGTAATAAACACCCTGTTTCTTCCTATTACCATCCTTGCACGTCTGACATCGCAAGCATCCTTGGACGTACTTCCTAGCGTCAAGGAACAAGTTCTTCCAACTGCATCTTTGGGCAATCTTGGCTGCTGTCCGTGAAAAGCCGGTGTGACATCCGCCCACTTCATCCTCGTGAAAGAATTTCATGATGCTATATTTCATGGCTTCAGGCACTAAAATCCTCCATCCTTGATTTTTCCTTCCTTTAGTTTTGACAAAAAGAATTCCATCATTTATTTTGTATTTGTCAGCAAGCTGACCCTGCTTAACCTGCTCTATAATTCCTTTTATTTCTTGGTCTTCACTTTGTAACTCCTTAAGAGGACGACTGAACACAGGTGCATTCCAGAAATTAGCCAAAGACAAATTTACTGTTTGTCCTTTGAAATCTTGAATTTCGTTATATTGATCATCAAAATTATGAAATTCCACCCCATTGTTAGCTCTAGACCAGAAATCTGCCAAAAAGTTCTGAGACGTTCTTAAATGAATAATTTTAAATTGAAATCGCGATATTTTTTCAATTAATGTTCCATACTTCCTCATTCTTTTGTGATTACGCAATAGCCATGTTAAGGAAGAGTTGTCAGAAAATATAGTACAAGGCTTAATCAAATACATTTCAAATTTCTGGAGCGCCAAACAGAGAGATTTAAGTTCCAATTCAAAAATGTTCTTAGACCAATCGGACTCAGGAACAGTCTTAGAAAACAAAGCTACAGGTCTTAGAAGTTTTTCCTCATCATACTGCGAAAGAATTGCAGAAAATTTTTTAAATGAGCTGTCGCAATGGATAACAAATGGTTTATCCATATCAGGCACACGCAAAATTACATGGTCTACAAAAGCCTGTTTTACTCGTTGTAAGGCCTCCTGTTCTTGTGGTCCCCAATGAAATTTATTTTTTACAGAACGTAATTTATGCAAAGGAGCCATAATTTCGGCATAATCCGGTATGTATTTCTTATAATAATTGAAGTAACCGCAAATGCGATTAACGCCCCTCCTGTTTTTAGGCTGAGGTAGATTTTGCACAGCTTCTACACGCTCGGGATCTATTCTAGAAAAGCCACCTTCAAACTCATATCCTAAAAATTTTATCTTTGTTTGAAACAATGATAATTTCTTTTTTGACACAGTTATACCCCACTTACGCAGCCTTTCTAACACTTCTTCTAATATTTGCTTGTGTGTTTCAACATCTTTGGTGTGTATTAGAAAATCGTCACAAAATACTTCTAAGTTTTTACCTATCATATCACCAAAGATCTTGTGCATAAAGCTGGTTAAAACAAATGTACTACATCTAAACCCCATTGGGAGTTTACGATGAACAAGCAAGCGAGTGGGCGTGCAAATGGTAGTATATTTCTTGCTTTCTTCAGAGATGTTCATTTGAAAGAAACTTTTCCGAATGTCTAACCGAGAAAACAGAGTATCTTGGCCTAAGTTGACTATAGTAGCCTCTACATGTGGGCTAGGAAAACTGGTTACCCTAACCTTCTTATTAATTTCTGAGAAAGCCACAACTAAACGTTTAGATTTATCGTTATTCGTCACCAAAAAACATGGAGACGAATAAGGAGAATAGGGAACCTCTTCTAAAACGCCCTCTTTTATTAGCTCATCAATATGGGATTCCAATTCTTTTAATTTACTTCCTGTAACTTGGTACGGTTGTAATCTAACAGGTGTGGGATCTTCCATTTCTATCTCATAAGTAAAATCTTTAATTTCGCCTAAAGAATTCGAGATAACATCTGAATAGGAATTACATAAATTTTGAACATATTCTACCAATTCAGGATACTTCTCTTTTAAACTATCTGAAATTTCAATATTATCTACCTCATTATTTTCATTCTCGACCAATTCGTAATTTTTATTGGTGTCCTTATATAACTCCCTGGAATTGAAAACATTATTAAAACAACATAATTGATTAGGAATAGTGCTACCTGCGGTTTGTCCTTGGACTGGCTCCTCCTCCCTCCTTCCTTCCTTCCTAGGATCCTCATTCAAACTCCGTATGGTGCTACTAGGATAATTCCTTTTCCTTTGGATAGGCGCCTTGGGTTTGGAATAGGTGGATTTTGGTTGACTAAGCACAGATTTAAACTCACTGGAAGAAATATCTGAACGTACAACGTTAGCAGGCACTAAATCTTCCCTCCAGTGTAAAGGCACTGTTAGGTTTAACGTGGTGATAATAAGTTTCTTTTGGGATATGTCTATAATAACCTTATTGTCCAAGAAGAACTGATTTCCCAAAAGAAGATCGAAATGGGTAGAGTTTGTTACGTAAAACCACAAGTGAAAGTCTGTATCACTAATTTTGATGGTAATTTTGACTTTTTGATGGAGCGTCACAACAGTCTCACCTATTCCCACAGTGGTGAAGTTGGTGGGTATAATGTTTACCTGTACCCTATTACGTATGAGGTTCAGAAATTTTCTACTTATCAAATTTACACAAGACGCTGAGTCCAAAATACAAGAATTTGAAACACCATCCACTGTTACTGGAATAAATAGCACTTGTTTGTCCCTTTCTAGATGATTTAACAAAGTTCGAGGTAAGAATTTTCCTTGAGATGTAACTTTAGGTAAGGAAGGACAGGAGTTCTGAAAATGTCCAGTTTGTTTGCATCTAAAGCACTTAATATTCCTTTCCATACGGGATTTTTGAGGTGAAGAGTTTTTATCCGAAACATCCATTGGTTTAGAAAAGTTCAAAATACCTTGAGCGAATTTTATATTACCCTTTAATTTACTATAATCATTATTATACCTGATAAAGTGGTCGCAAGATTGAGCAATGGTCATAAGCTCGGGTACAGTAGTAGGTATCTGATTTGTGAAATATCTCGCATAAATATGCGGAGGTACTAAATTTGTTACTATGTCGCAAAACACATGATCGTCATAGTGAAGACCCAAAACATTAGCAATACTTAATTTTTCTTGTAAGAAGGTATACATGTTTTCGTGCTCTAACATAATTCTGTAAAAATACTGACTCACAAATTGTGTTCTACTAATTGTTGATACGAATCTAGCAAGCAAACTAGAACAAATCTGTCCCCAATTATTAGATATACTCAAGAAGGAATATAAGGTACGGTTAAACTCACCACGAGTTTGTTCTAAACTCGCAACTAAAATTACCTCTATAGTCATTTCCTGACGCCTAATTATCTCGTCTAGACGAACCAAAAATATGAAAGAAGAATGACTTTCAGATCCGTCAACCACCGGTAAAGAATGAATTTGTTTTTGCAATGCGACATAGGCACTCTGGGATACATGCTTTCGAAAATCACATGCTAAGGCGGGTCTAGCCATAGTGAAGCCTAAATTATCATTACCTAAAATAGGCCTACCAGTTTCAAGATTATTACTCAAATGATTTTGAAATATATTAGTACTCTTAATATCAGCATAAGGCTGTTTTACGTGAGTTTCTTCAGTGTCACCCCTAAGTACTTCTGTGCCACGAGGCATATTAACAGTTACATGTGAATCTAAATTTTGACTTCTTTCAAAGTTAGACCTAGGAAAATGCGGGTTAGATTCAGATAACATACAACCATGAAACTGAGTTTCGGGGTAATGAATATTTCTCACATGTGATTCCTCTATTGAACCCACCTTTCTCATGCTAATTCTCTGCCCTTGCAAAATATTAGAAGTCTGAGCATGAGTACCCATTTGCATTCGAGAAAAGGTAGACATTATTTTGTGCGGTTTGAATTGATTAGCTCGTAATAAATGCGGCGCGAAATCGCACCCTGTGGTTTGAATTTCATTATAAGATGAAGAACTCCCTTCTGAATAATTACCTACACACTGATTTAAACAATTTAATGGTTCACACGCAGCCCTTACTGGCACATGTTCCGTAATTGGCAATGTAGTTTGAATTCCTATATTACAAGTACCCTCCATTTCATTTCTGTGGCGGCCTTCATCCTTACCTGCACTCAACCCAGATCCTTCTACTGTACTTTCATAATCAGACATATTCTCACTATCGTCAGAAAATTCTATAAGTAAATTCTCTCGTCGTGCCATGTTACCCTATTTTCAATAAATTTACCCTTTTCACAATATTTACTAATTTCTTTTTTATTTCCATGCACGCACAATGTGTAGCCCCTTTTTACCAAGCTAACACAAGGCGATTGCGGTTTCTGAACTTTAAATATAATTTGTATGTAGCGATTTAGAGGTTAAAATATTCCGAAAGAAAAAAAAAAATGTTTGCTCATACAAATTAAGTGGCGGCGGAATGAGATATGCATGGAAATAGTTAGATTAACACTATCTATGGTTAGTCCTCCTTTTATTGTAACTAGTAACAGAGAAAAATATATATATATATAACAACAAGAAAATAAATAGGTAATATTCCTGAGAAATGTTCTTTGGCTGAAATTCAATTTTCACTTAGATTTTAACAATTTCAATTTTAAATTTCCACAACACTAAATATAGAATGTCTCTCATAGGTTCGTGCGATTAAATAGTTAATTTCACTTCGAAAGTTCCTTTAAATAAGTTCAGTCAACAGCCCTTAAAGCTTATTGAAGCTAACAAACTAACACATGTTGGCTCGAGTTTAACAAGAAAATTCTTTAATAGCAAAATTACCTTAGTTGAGCTACTAGCACAAAAGAAACATATATGAATACACCAGACATATATAATAAACACATTAAATATTAATGGACACTAGTTATAGACATGAGGACTAAGAAATATAATTTAAATATATATAACATGGCACGTAAGTAGCAAGAAAACACGTAAATTCTTTTCTCTCCTAATATTCAAATTTGCCAAACGCATCGCCTGAAAAATTATTTCTATCAAGAATCAAACCTGATTTACAAAAATAGCATGCTTTAGAGTAATTTCGTTGCTGAAAAATCATGTAAATTCATGATTTTAGAGGAGAGTCCTTGCCACCACGTTCTTCCTTTAGTTCAGAAACCGCAATGGCGGTCATTCCTTCCACATCAAGGAAGAAGGTTTTATAATTCAGAGAATCGCCACTAGAGGCGCTCATATTAAATGCGTGACTGTCCTCATTCTATAACTTACCAAGTTTCTAATATTAATTTACAATATTTTCATTTATGTGTCGATTACGTTACAATGCCGTGGTGACAGGAACCCACTTTACACGGATTATTATTATTATTATTATTATTATTATTATTATTATTATTATTATTATTATTATTATTATTATTATTATTATTATTATTATTATATCAACAACACCGTGTATAACCATGAAAGATAGTAGATTTGCATTTGAATATTAGAAAGTAGTTGACTGTTGATCTCGGTCGTCGAGAAGTCTTCAGGAGGCGGTCACGAGTCTGGGTTCGGGTTCGAGTTCCGGAGGAGCAAGTATTCGGGCTCGAGCCAAAAACTGTTAAAAGTTATAGGGCGCTGACCAAACATGTTCAAAACTGCTCGGCCCGGGTTTAGGGTTGTCAACGGCTCGACGGCTCGGCTTACAGTTCATTCACTATCGAGCCGAACCGATAAGTGAGTCAAGCCAACATCTCATCCAACCGAGCTTGGTTGAACCGATGGCTCACACCACCGAGCTGAACCGAGCCGATGGACTCTTTTTAAAGGAACTGGCTCGAGCCTATGGATCACATGAGCCGAGTCAGTGGCTCATTTCAACCGAGCCGGCTCGAGCCATCTCTCTATTCAGCCAAGTCGATGGTTTGTTCCAACCGAGCCGGCCCAAGACGTGGGTTCAATTGAGCCAAGCCGATGGGCATCCCAAACGAGCCGGCTCGAGCTGTTCGCTCAGTTGAACCGAGTCGAGCCTGTTGACATCACTACGTGGGTTGGACTTTTCCTTGGGCTAAAAAATTCGACAGTGTAGGTCTCAGCCTTGGCAGTAAGAACTACAGTACATACTTATAATAGTACTCATGACATTTGAGGCTGTCTTGTTATAAAAATCTATTGATGTTTCGTTATGGAGACGAGACGAGATACACTGAAAGTACCCCACAAGATGTGCTAAAAGTACGAGACGAGATGCACCGATGTCGTGAGCAACACTGAAAGTATTCCACATTACTGCTTACATTTCTCACGGCTTTCACTTTCCAGTCTAATGAGGTAAGTTTCGCAGTTGGTAATACACTCTCTTGGCCTATATTTCCACTTACTGGAGTTCCACAGGGATCTGCCCTCAGCCCATTATTATATATTCTTTACGCTTCCGACATTCCTTCAGTACCACGTAATGTTTTCACTTTTTAATATGCAGACGATAGAGCTTTTCTTGCACTTGGCAGCACTGTCCAGCATATTAGCCGTGCTCTACAAACAACTCTCGATAACTTCATCAAGTGGCGCCAGAAATGGCATTTAACTATCAACAATGACAAAACGCAAGCACTGGTCTTCCTACCACCTAACAGATGTTCCAGGGTCTACCGAAATCCGACACTCTTGCGGGTAACTGTCGATGGGTATCTTGTACGCCCTACCAACACTGCTACGTACTTGGGCGCCGTCTTTGATTCAAAACTGACTTGGAATGCACACTTGCAAAAACTGAGAGCTAAGGCTACTATTCGATTAAATCTTTTACGTCGTCTTACGGGCACATCTTGGGGCCTCAAACCTGATGTCTTACTCTATACTTATAAGATGTTTCTGCGACCTATTCTCACTTTCGGACATACGGCCTGGTGCAATGCTTCTACTTCCTTCTACGAAAAAATTTGCATATTGGAGCGTCATGCTATTCGACTAGCTCATCGGATTAAACTTCCGTATCCTACGTGGCTCACGTATGAATATATCGACTTTCCGAAGATCATAGATCATATTGCACAACTTCGAAATCGGTACATTACATCTCGCATTGAAACGGGCCATTCACTATTCTTGGATATTCTTCGAACTGATGCTCTCACTGATGCCGCATATCGTTACAAGCATACCCCATTGAATATACTCATTTCCTTGTACGTCCGCCATGCAGACCTCACAGTAGCAGAACGCGACATTTATGCCATTTATATCATTCATGCTCATATTTCTCATGTTTTTCCATCTTAACACAGAGATCCTCACAACTAACAAGGGCTTCCCCCTGTGATCATTAGTCCCGAGTCGCCCCGGGACAGAAGATTTAACCTGCATCTGTCTGACTAATTTCTATCTGTTTGTGATGTGACGGCACTTCATCTCATCTTTCATTTTCATTATCGTACATTTTCATACCAGCACTATCTCACATTATATTGCTATTCTTGCACTGTAGACGGCCGAGAGCCTTCTCCTCCATCTGCATATCAAAATGCAGATGAGTGCACATTTGCATATCAATATTGAAATATATAGTAATTTGTGATCAAATTTATTGCTTATTAATTAGCGTTCATGTTAATGATTATCTTATTATTATGAATATTATTGGGTAAACACCGAGCGTAATACGAGAGTATTAATACAATTTTGATGTAGCTTGTATTTCATGTATGTATTTTATTTCTTTATAGGCTATGATCATTTATTGTTTGCGTCCCATCTCATTAATGGGACTTTAATTTGTATATATTACATACGCTATTGGATTTATATAGCCAACATACTATTCTACATATGATTAATTAAAGGAGAAATCATATCATATGCATTTTATTCATGTATAGAAGTTTGAACTTTGGGGCTACAGAGATACTCGGACAGAGATTTTTTTCTCTGCACTGAAACTGCATGTGAGGTCTATGACAACTAACAAGTGAAGAAATCCCTGAATGACCAAGGAAGAATGACTCATTGAGTATAGGAAGTATACTGGTAACTTCCTCTTGTATAGCAATGACGAGATGGATACATTGCTTACAGACGCTCTCAAGGCTTTGTTTCAAAAGACGTAAAAATTTTAGCGTCAACATGATAGATTCTGTATTTCTAAAGGTGTCGTTTTCACACCTTTTAAAAGAATCTCACACGTTCCAAGCTCTTGGCTTCGCTTCACCCCAAGTTCGTTACCCGTCAGCGAGCGGATCTAAGTAACTCTCCCATGATGCACTACACTTTTGAAAACATGTATTTTATTTTGACTTATTTTATGTGTAAAATATTAATATTAACGTATTACGCTCACTAGTTCTTGGAAAGACCGTTTAAAATTCATGACTAGATTTGTCAACGTGTTTTCCATCGTTCAAGACACTTAGATCTTGTATATTTTCAAAATTAATCATAACCTAAGATGTTTCTTCTCTCTCTCTCTTGGAATAATGGCTACTGGGGTTGGTAGCAGACAGTTTTGAGGGAAGCCAAAGGAAAAGAGACTTCCTACAAATACTCAGAGAGATGACAGCTGTGTATATTATTACCATTGCATTCTGTATATAATTTACTACATTTATGTATATTTAATCATGTGTATCTATCATTCAAAGTGTTTATTTCAGTGAAAATATCAAATGTTTATAGTGTTATTGTGATGGACTTCTGTTTTGGCAGAAGCTTTTGAATCGGCCGCTCTCAATAGTGATGGCAGCACCTACCAAGAGGTGTAATGCTTGGTTTGCAGGCACAAGTTGGTTTTCGGTGTGGCTGGATGACAAGACCACCCACAGTATTTGCCGGAGGCATCAAACCTTTTGTCCTGGAATTCTGAGAAGAGCGAGTCGACTGTTTTCCAGGAAATGGTGCAGTTTAATAACTTGTTCATGGTCTTGGTTGAGGCTAGTTGTTTCTTAGACGCTGAAGAGTTTACTTCGAACTACCGTGTGTTAAGTTTTCAAACTTCTCGAGTATAGAGAAGTATCCACCCAGAACCGTGTGAAGGGCGCTTCCCATGTTTTTCTGTGTATTATATACATGTACTGACATGTATCGGGCAACGATTGTGGACAGTGCTTATAACTATTAAATTTATAGTGAATATAATCAGTGCTGCAGAACAGTGAATTTCCAGAAGCGTGTTAATCACGTCAGGCTCGTTTTTGATAAATCAATCTTCGACAAGTTTTTTTTTTTTCTGAACCATGGCTAGTTGGCTATGACCTAGTTAGCAGTTCCAAGCAGTAGCTATTCTGCGGACAAATTTTTATCAATAATGCAGTGGCATTAATCGTCATTCCTGTTATGGAATTGAATATCGTTGTCCCAATCTCTATCTGAGATTACTAGGCCTGTCAAGCTATACGGCAGTGCCATCCTTGAACTTTTTAAAACAAGGGTACTAGCAAGACATTTTAGTATTGCTACTAACACTGACATTCCTGAGGTCAGTAAAATCACCATAGTTGACCATCCAGTTGGTCCAATCTTCAAGAACATTCGCTAACAGTGGAATGGTAAGGTGGGAAACTACTTTTTGTGTGATTCCAGCATGGACATTGTGTCAGCCCGATGTTAGAATAGACTACCAGTAAGTGGACATTACGGAAAATCAAGTCACCAGGACGCTGCATCATAAATATATAATTATGAATTTTTACATATAAATTTTATATATTTTTTTCTTTTCTTTTTTATCCTCCTCTCTGAAAGAACTGTCAGAGACTCTGAACTTATAGTCATGAGGAGTGAAATTTTGTTAGTGTATCTGTTTAGCAGATCCTTTTGAGAGGTCAGGCAGACCTCTAGTGTCAATACATTTGCATGTCTATATCTTTGTGAGGTGAAAGAGGTGTGTAAATTCCAAGTAGTGAGAGTGGTGCACCATAATAAGAAAGTTCGTATAAGTGCATGTTAAATATGAAAGTGTTGTGTATTTCCTTCATCCTATATGGTTTTCATGAGAAGGAATAAATCTCCATATTCCAAAAGTATAGCGAGGGTGTCTGTTTTCCTGTGGGTGAGTACCCGAATGCTAATCCTTATGCTTTTATTTCAGGAGTGAGAGTCAAGGAAACATTCTCCTTACTCTAGTACATCTGACCACCTTCCTGCATGGGGCCCAGGAAGAAGTACGCCCAGAGAACATGAAGACACAGTTATGAGTGTAAAGAGTGGGTAACAGGCTGCTACCTGTTTGTTTGAAATTTATATATATATATATATATATATATATATATATATATATATATATATATATATATATATATATATATTAACCTCATTGCATTCTGAAACTCTTTACAAGTAGCTGCAAGACCATAACTGTTGTCCAAAATACCCTGAGATTTTAGCTTTGTTTATTTTGTTTTATGCTCTACCGACAATCAATTGTGGCAGTGGCGGCTTCAAACGGAGATCACCATTATTGCTCCAAACAGGGAATACTTATGCAAAAGCATTTAATTTGCATTTTCCAGTATTAACATTGTAATTTGAATATTTCTAGCCACTTAACCATATATTATTCATCATTATTGTGTTGGTGTTTCTTTGGTATGCATAGATTACCTCTATAGCTACCTGCACCTCACAGCACATTTGCACCTATTTTCTCCTCAATTATATTTTCGCTATTCACGTGATAACCTGTATTTATCATTTTTTGTCTTATTTAATCTATTTATCCTTCGTTGTATATTCACATGTTGTATTTTCATTGTATAACTTCTTTTGTGTACCGTATCATAAAAATATAAATGTAAATAAATAAAGTGCAAAAATAAAAAAAATAAATAAATAAATAAAAATAAAAAAATAAAAACAAAAAAATGAAAATGATGCTATAACCCTTCTCAAAACTGATGCAAAAATACCGATGTAACTAATCAAACTTCACTTAGCCCCTCTCATTCTCTGAAAAAGTACATTTGTATAGAAAATCACATGCCACAGAGAGGGCGTAACCCTCTGAGAGGCAGGAGAAATCTATAATTTTCGAGAAATATATTGAATTAATAAGAATCCATTTTCCTATTCTCCTTTCCAAAAAAAATGCCTTCTACAGAACTGCACTTAGACCATCTTATATACTATAAACACACCAGTGTCGTCAATTCTGTGCCAAAGAGAGGGCGTAACCCTCTAATGGCTAGGGTTAGGAGACACTCTACAAGCATACAATTTTGAAATTAAAATAGATGAATAAAGCTTACACTACCAATCCCTAACCCTGTAACCTTAAAAAAGGAAAAAAAAAAGCCTTCTACAGCCCACCTATCTCCGGATGGGAATGGAATTCTTGTAAAAAAAAAAAAAAAAAAAAAAAAAGATGTTAAAACTTTGTATTTTAACCATGTATTGGTATAAAGGTTTCAGCGCTTAAGTGCCAAAACGTTGTTGCTAAAATTGAGAGTAGATGATTGAAGGCAGCATGAAAAGAAATTTTGGGGGGCAATCCGCCCTGGTTTGTGGTAGATCCGATTACGTCTTGCACATGGGGAAATACGTGGGGGGATTTCAGCGGCTGGGTATCGGCTAAAGGCGGAGGAGCAGCGGGATTATGGCAGATACCCCGCCGGCGGGACGAAGGTGTAATTAGTGTAATCGAGCAGGTGGCCCGGCGGCGGCGTCCGCCAGCGGCCCGCCGTTCGCACGTCGATGGGCCTACGGCGGCCCGCTGGCGGAATGCTTATGGGGTAGTTGTGTTACAATATCAGGTATGCTGTAGTACCGTATACTAGGTTTCAGAACAAGAAAGCCTTGATTTTTGGAATCGCACAGAACACCACACGACTCTACCTTGTCAACAGGCCATAAATCTAAGAAAACAATAGGGAATCCTTGGTTAGAAAGAGGAAAAGTGCCAAACGTCACCTTTTCTCCAAATTTATTTTATTTATTTTATTTAATTTATCACCAAAAGTAATAATATTATGTCTTTATTTCTCATTTGTTTCCCTTTCTTTTTTCTTCCTTGTTTCGTTTTCTACTTAATGACATCGGACATTTGGCAACAACCACCGTCCTAACAAGGTTGGGTTGCCCATTTGGTAGTGGCGTGAGACAAGGCTTTTATGTTCCGAAACGGGCTGATGCTGATGTAATAACGATGTCTGTCTTATCTTTGTTTTATCACGTTTGACTTGCTCATTTGTATATCGAATTAGCATTTGGATGCGTTCGGTAGTGTTCTCTGTTTTCCCTCAAAAAATCCTCTTTTCCCTTTCAATCCGTTTGAGTTTTACTGCTAGACTGCTATGAAAGAATAAATGAGGGAAATAAGCATGGCCCGACTCGAGACACTGTTGTTAGTAGTTAATTCTTGTTAAATATTCAGATTTAAAAAAAATGTCCCTGGTGTACAGATCCCACATATTTTAAATGTAACACGTATCTATCTCGTAATTTGAATATAATAAAGACATGTACACTATGGTATTATTATTGCTATTGGAGTCCGGTAGCTCAGTGATAGAAAGCTAACTTTTTGTGTGAGGGATCCCTGGTTCGATCCCAGGTCATCTAAGTTTGTAATGGACAACATTATATCCATTGATTTTCTCGGGATCTCCCGTTCTTTCCACATTATCATTCCATGAGTTAGTTAATCTTTCATTGTAATTATTCATCCGTCTCCTTTATCGTAAAGAGCACAAACGTGGGACATTAAACTTGAAATTTCATTTTATTTCTAAGAAATAGCATCTATACATAAGATACACCATTAGTAGTATGAGCGCCACTTGGCCGAACTTTTGTATCCTTGGATAAGGGCCACGGTCCCTGGCCCAAGGGTGCAAGGTGCATCTTCCAAGGCAATGTGTACTATGACCCACCCACAAGGAGTAGGACCTCTAGATGTTTGGAGGTCCATCTTGTTCCCTTCGTGAATATAAAATTATCAAAAATTCAAAATTTGACCTCATGGATCCTCTTAAATGATCCCTTATTACTTTATATGGTTATTAGATTGAGTACAGGGGTCCAGGACAGAAGTACATTAACGCTTCTCCTGGAGGGTAATGTATAAGCTCACCCTTAAATTTGGGAAATATCCAAATTTTAAAATTGTTATTGTAGTATAGGGCCATGGTATGTATCTCATAATACACCTCATTCCCTGTTATGTGTATAAAATTGCCAAAAATATAAATTTGAAAGGTATTTGACCTCAAGGATCCTCTAATGGACTTATTGCATTATGAATGAGCATAGGAGTCCAGGACATGGAATACATTATAACACTCTCCTCTAAAATTTCGGAGGGGGGGGGGAACAGTCCTACCCTTAAATTTGGAAATTCTCATTTTTTTTTAAATTTGGTATACTGATATCGGACTATAGTATCTATGTATCTCGTGATTCATGTTGTACTCTCTTATGAGTACAATATTGTCAAAAACTAATTTTGATGAGTAATAAGATCAGGGTTATTTGGCCCCTACCAAACTCTGATATAGACACCGGCTTTTCCCATTCTACGTACAAGTACTACGCTGACTGATCGAATGAGATTCCCGTTACTGTCTGGCGAATGGTTCTGCTTTGTCCTGTGCCTCAAGTGCTTAGTTCAAAAAGTAACGGGTGGATATATTATTTTGGCCGATCAGGTATATTCACTTTAGGGCTTCCCAATGATACTTCTTACTTGTAGTTGAAATCAGTCAACAATAAAGTTAAAAGTAGAAAATATACCCCGAATATAGGAGTTTCATCTGAATAAGAAAGTAATTTTCCTTAAGATGCTGTAAATAAATAAATTTGTCTTTGATGCAATATGGCGAATGTTTGCTTTCAGACTTCAAAATCATCCTAGTTGCTCGGAACACAACACAGTCAAGAACGATGAGGTGAATTTACCTTTAATTTAAGAAAGTATATTTCACAATACTTTTTGTAAACATTCTGCTATTTTGGTGAAACATAGCGTGTTTTCTTTCAGCTTTTGTTCGAAGTTGAGGCAAGAGGGCGAACTCACATTATCTTGAAGGCAGGAAAAGATGCACCCATATATATTTAACATTATATTTCCTTTAAAACAATAAAAAGAAATCAAATTTTGAAACATGGTGTGTAGTTTCTTCGAGGCTTCTCAATGTAGATTATTATTGACTGGGATGAGAGAGGTAAGAGTTGAATTTATTCATTAATTAATTTCAAGTCGTTTAAAGATAAGGGATAGATTCACTCCTACTTTAAAGAATATATTTCTTCAATTTTTATGAAACATAGTGTGATTTTTGTTTTAGATTTAGACCTAAGACTGAGGGGGAAATCGGGTAGGCCCGGACATCAGGTAGCATCGGACAATGTTAATTCCGAAATAGCCACATGAGCTAGACTACTGTATCAGCAGAAAAACAAAGGACTTTGCAAATAGTAGGAATTTGTCTGTAAAGAAGTGTGGATATTCTGCTGATCCTTGTGTTTTTGTTCATTCGTTGTTCCAGCAGAGGTACTTTTCTGAGGACGTTTCTCTAATTAAGGTAAGTAAAAGAATTATAAATAGGTGTCAGTGCCTGATTTGAATTTGAACAAAATATCTTGCATGAAATGTCACTAACATATTTGACTTGTTCCCATGTGAGGCATCTTATTTCCGAATAATCCCGGACAGGTTATTGGCGGGTAACAAGATGTTGCAATTCTTTGATAATACCAAGACATGGAGTGTTCTAAATAAACTTTCTTTCTTGGTTGTAGTTTACATTGGTTACTTCATAAACATATCCAAAGTTTAAACAGCGGATGGAGTTCGTGGGTGTTGAACAAAAAATAACAAGAAAACAGCAATGAATATGTTGTTACTGGAGACATTAGTGTTGGAATAGCTGTGAAAAGATTTGATGTTCTAAAAGTTCATTGCAACATAGAATTTCAAAATGAAATCAAGGGATGGAATTTTGTGTTTCATCCACGTTAGATAAATTCAAAAATATTTTTTGGGGTGGTATGAGGAAAAAGTTGAAACTTCATCTGAAACAGCTAGCAAATCGATTAATATCATTGTCTCGGAAATAATTTCTGAGCTAACGTTTGACTTAGCTGAAGAACTACAAATTAATCACAGGTTCAACAAAGGAAAACAGAGTGTTGTGAAAGATTTTTATTGTGAGTATATGGAGCGACATTCCGATTTGTCTCTTAGCACATACATTTATGAACACTGATGGAGAAATTTAGACGTCTGATGTCAAGTAGAGGAGTACAGAAAAGGTGTAAAATATTAACATCTTTACCACATAAGGAAAGACTTGGAAGAAAGATGACTTCAACATAAGAACCATGACTGAAAGGAGGCACGAACTTAATGAATCATAATAGCTTGCTTGTGATAAAGTAAGCAGGAATATGCACAACCAAACACGACAACACTATTGAATAAATAATTTGTAGATAAACGTTCAACGAATGCTGGATACAGTGTGAATCCTGCTAAGGCTGGACTCATGAAAATTGCACCCATATCGAACAAACAGACATCCATTACACATATGTTTCTTTTGTGTGTGTGTGTGTGTGTGTGTTTCGGGGTATGTGTTCGTAGTGTTATGTGTTAGCGTAGAACATGAGAATTTTACAAATATATTAAATGTGCAGTAGTATCCGCCAATATTTGCAATACTTAAAATTTTAGCCCTGTGTACTTTTACTTTACATTTACATTTATTTCGACATACGTACTTTGTCAATAAAGTTCGCATTCCAAATAAATACCTAAGAATCATTTTGAAAGAATTTTGCGTTGTACTGCCAAGTAGCAGCTTAATATGTGAAAATGTCCTCGGCTACCCAATTTTCTCCTATTGCTATTTTTCGAGGTTGAAATTAGTCAAACGTGAGATGTGAATTAATATTGTTCTTTTTTTAAAATACCAATAACTTCCCTAAAATTACCCGGTTTCCTCGAGAAATGGAATGTTTTCTTTGAGATTGCATAATAAACTATATTGTTTGTGATTGGCATCGAAGAGAACATTAGTCACGGGTAAAGGGTTCAATTCATCTTCAATATTATGTTTCTACATAACTTTTAGGGGGGGGGGGGAGAGAAAGGAACTGTTCTCATGAAACATAGCGTGAGTTTGCTTGGAGGCTTAAGAGTTGCTCTAGGGATTTACTTCTATTGATTGGAATTGAAATGATAGATCAAATATGACGTATTTTCGCCAGTGCTTCCAGCATCGTTCGTTTCCGAGGGGCATGAGCTATATATGGAACTTGCAATGGCTGTGTCACGTTGACTGATAAATATTCCAATGGAAAAAGGTAATTGCAATTTTTGCTTAAATTTTCGAAAGAAGGAACTTTAGAGTGTTAATGCATCAACGATAGAAAAAAACACATTTACATAAAAATTAAAAAAGAACCCCCCCCCAGCTCATTTTTCCTTTTTCTTGCATATGTATTGTTTGTAATCGGAATGTAACTTCTGGAACCGTGTTCGAGTAGTGTCGTTCATAGCACAAATGACAAAATTACGTAATTCATCCATTGATAAAGGGTAAGGTAATGCAAACCTCTAAATAAAAATAACTAATTAAAATACATTTTAAACATCACTTTTACAGTATATAACGTCACATGTAAAAAATAACCACAAGTCCCGATTAATCAGGATTATTTCGTATTAAGAGCACAAAATATTGTTTCAATTAAAAAGAATAACACATTTTGTCTTAGTTTTTAAGGGGTCAAAATTTCTTAATCTGTCCGCGTTATCGCATATCCTGGACGAAATAATCTCAAGAACTACTGGATCACCATCAACTTTTTTCAGGATGTAGATCAACAGATAGGAATCGAGTTCATTGCTGGAGGTGATACAGAATTCAAACCGGAAGTAGTAGAAACAGGGGCGGATAGAAGGGGGGGCAATCCCGGAGATTGGAGCTCTGAAAGTAGCTCTAAGTAGCAGTATTACAACCCACTCTGCCCCCCAGAAGTCTGTCCTGGATCCGCTCCTGAGTAGAAGTGAACCTTTCCGGTTTTTTACATTCATCATTATAGAGGAAAAACCCTATTAGAAAGCGAAAGCGGTTACCTGTAATGGATTAAGTTCAGGGAATTCATTTTAGCTCCATTCTTAACTCTGTACTAAAACTGGTGAAAGCATAATATTTTAAACACTAAGTACTGCAACTGATCGCAAGGATTCGTGAAGCTTGACCTAGATTTACCGATTTCACCATCCAATAGAACGCAAGGGCGTGTCCCGGTCGTCAACCCCCACCCATGAAATTTTGCCAGTATTGTTGCTCGGTATGTTCTGTCTTGAAGGTACAGTCCAGTCGGATTGCCGCTAAGTATCGTTTGGTTTTTATTGTTGTGGTAGTTATTTTATATTTTTGCTGTTGTTACAATTTAATTCAAATAATTGTTAGCGTTCGTGTTATAGCTATTTAAGTGCTATTTTCCTGTCCCTTGTTTACCATGTCTTCTAAGTTTGCAACATTATTCGTGCAATTCTATTGTTTTTTTCGTTCTCTGAAGTGTTCGTTCAGAAGGCAGAAACACGAATCGCTCCAAATGCTTCCGATGCATCACACGTGAGGGAAAGCAGTTTTATGATTTGTGTTAGGGATGGGCAAAACCGGTTTTTGTAAAAATCGGAAACCGGTTTAAAAAAACTGAAATCCAAAAAAAACGATATTTCGATTTTCTCCAAAAACTGATTCGGTTTTCATCGAAACCGGTTCGGTTTTCACCGAACAAATAAAACTTTCTGTGGAAACGGAATCGGTTTCCGGAGAACGAAACAATATTCTGGTCAGAAATAGAACCAGTTTTGGAAAAACTGAAACCGGTTTCGATGAAAAACTGAACCGGTTTCGAAAAAAACGAACCGTTTTTGGAAAAAACCGATATCGGATTCGGTGAGAAACCGAACCTGTTTGGGGAAAAACCTATAATCGATTTTTGAAGAAAAACCGAATTTTTGAAAATTTTTAAAAGCCGGTTTCGGTTTTCGAAAAACCGGAAACCGATAACCCGGTTTTTGTTCCCACCACTAATTTGTGTAGAGTCCAGCCTTCACGAGTTGTCGCTGTCACTATAATTCTATCGTATGGTGGTGCTAGCGTAGTTAGATCCGAATGAAGCCGCGAGGAAAATTATATGTACGCTTGAATTATAGCGATTTTTATTCGCTATATTTGAACATTTTATGAATGTACATTACTCTTCTCCTTGACTTTGTGGACAATCTTTGATTTCATTTTTCTGTTAAATTGCTTGGCTCGAAAAATAAAGCGACACTTGATATGATGAAATATCAATATTAGTAAAATCTTAACAAATGTACGAGCACAACACACTTTAACACGTATGCACAACGGTGCCGACTTTAAAAAATGTATGTGGATGCATATCAATGGTGGGACGTGCTAGCCTATATGTTTTCAGGGGAAGTCTCAATGTTTCATTGATTTATTTTTAGTAAAAATCTTTTATGAACTTTGTCGTAAAAAGCTGTGCTGTGGTAAATTAAAATATACCGGTACTATAAGGATAAGTTGGAGCTGCCTTGGCTCAGTCGGTAACACGGCTGACTTACATCCAAGAGAAGCTGGTTCAAACCCGGGTCCAAACTAAAAATCTTGTGAAAGCGGCGCACCCACAAGATTATTTGTGTGGGTGCCGGAGCACCCACGTAGTCGGCGCGTATGCTTATGCAGTTAAACACACACATAGTTATTACAGAGGTTTGTGCCCATTTTTTTAAAAAATTGTTTAAACATAACTCTGCGTTGGCAACATCAGACCATAAAGCCATTAAACAATAAATTATATTAACTAGTTATATAAGTTTAAACTTTAGCTTATTCAATAAAAATAAGTTTTTATATTTCTAAATAAAAACGTATAATAGAACTTTAACTTAATCAAATAGTATACTTCACATCCAACTTCATAACAAACTTCATATCCATACCAATATGCATCATAAAATTTTCTAACATAAGAGATTCCGAGATATCAACGTTTCATTATAATAACTAGAGACCGGATGTTAGACAAAATGCCTATTCTTTAATATTAAAGAAATGATCAAAAATAATGTTTCAAAGTTTATGTGGGGGGTTATAGTTTCGATTTAAGCCAATTTTATTTTGCCTATTTTGCCTATTTCGACCTTTACTGCCTAAATAATTGCTTTAGTGCCTAATGTTGCCTATTTTATGCATTTCCTTTAAAATAAGCCTTCATTGGGAAAATATATAATTTATACAACATAAATAAAGACGCATATATACGTATAATAAGTGTTTGTAAATACAAACACGTGCTACGTTACAATGTACATACAGGGTGAACTATTTTGTGTCGTGTACGAGTGACAGTAGTGCAACTTGAAATCGAAAATCAAATCTTGACAGTTGGAACGGAACAGATAGGTGTGCACATACGTTTAGAGGTGATTCGTGACATGAAAAGAAGACAAAAATCCTGTTGCATGTAGTTGAATTCCTCGTCGTGTACGAGTGACAGGGGTGCCATCTTAAAATTTAAAATCGAATCCTGACAATTGGAACCAGACATAAAAGTGTACACATACTTCGACAGATGATTCGTGACATGTAAAGAAGACAAAAAGTCCTCTTGAATGTCAGGAAACACCTCCCGAAGTATGTGCACACTTTTATGTATCGTTCCAATTGTCAGGATTCGATTTTCAATTTTAAGATGGCACCCCTGTCACTCGTACACGACGCGGAACTCCATAACATGTAACAGGACTTATTATCTTCTTTTGATATGCATTATGCAACAGGTCTTCTTTTGATATCACGAATCACCTTCCGAAGTATGTGCAGATTTTTTAGGTTCATCCAGTATGTATGAATACATAACAAGCTTCGTTTTTATATGTACAATAAAATAAGATATTAACAAACAGGTATGTTTCTATATTCTTTGAACATTATCTATGACCTGAACCTATTTTTTAATGGTATTGAGTATTTATCTTCATTATTTCGAGTTACATTTTAGTGCCTATTTTACTGCCTATTTTTAAAATTTTTAGTGCCTATTTGCCTGCCTATTTTACAGGTTTTTAGTGCCTAAACATCCGGTCTCTAATAATAACTGTTAACCAGCATTTCACCATCTTGCACGTCGAATTTTCAAGTCTTTCCTTAATGTTGCCTATTACGTCTCAGAACCTATGTACTGTTTAAATTTTAAGTTTCTAGCTTAACTAGTTTGGTCTAGGCTTGATCAGTCAGAACAACTTCGCTTATATAGAGAGACCTAGTTTCCAAAATGAACATGGAATCTTTCACTTTAACATCCAACGATTGTGTTCTTTAGGCTGAGGGAGATGGATGATTAAGGCAAGAGAATGATGGTGGAAAAATTGGTAGAATGAGAATGTGGGAAGAAGATGGAGTACACCAAGAAAACACACGGACACGATGTTGTCCAGTACCTGATCGGGATCGAACCAGAGACCTCACGCACCAGAGGTAAGCGCACTACCACTGAGCCACCGTGTCCCCTTGGTTTGGAAACTAAATAAAATACGTATGTAATATATACTTCAGTACACCATATGGATTTTGTTCAGTGCACACAGGAAAATCGGGGTACATTCAAAAAATATATCTTGCAGCTTGCAGTGCTCTCAAGAGAAAAGTTTTTCTCAGAATAAATACACTAAAAAATTCAAGCTAATCAAACAAAATTTGGCAACAACGCTTCCTCTTTGGGAGAAAAAAAGAAGGAAAGAAAAATACAGAGAATAGAACCCAGCAGTCAATTCCTCATCCACCAGTTGAGGGGAGATTGTTCAGGCTTGCGAGAAAAGTCTGAAGTATCTCGAAAATTGATTTTGACTTCGATTTACGCAGTTTATACTTCCCCGTGCCTTTTGCCTTAAAGCTGACGTATGTTGTAACGAATTTATAAGATTGGCACTGTTTTAGCATATCCATTAATATAAATCAGATTTATAAAAACTATGCAAAATTCAAGTACAGAAGTAAGTACGGTGGTTCAGTGGTGGAGCGCTTACTTCAGGTGCAAGAGATTCGTGGTTCTATCTCAGGCCATATAAATTCGTGTTGAGCAACATATTGTCATAAACTTTCTCGACATTCTAACGTTTCCTCACACATTTTCATTCTACCAATTATTTCTTTATCATTCACTTTCGTTAACCATACTACATTTCCTTTAGCCCAGTGGTTCTCAACATGTGCTTGTTGTTTCAAAGGGGCGACTAGAGGTGATAGACTATTTAGGGGCCTTTGAAATTTCATGACCTGTTAAAGTTTTTTCTTATTATTGGACGAAAACCATTATGCATTTCACAAATAATGAAAAGTTTATACTTTTTGCTACTACTACTACTACTATAATAATTATTTATTTATTTATTTATTTATTATGAATGATTGCGACCACAGCCTAAGCCATAATGGTCATATATACAAATATATACAATAGAATATTACAAGAAAAAATACAACAAAACAAAGAAATTAAAATACATGAAATCATGACAATCAAGTAGAGAAAAAGAAAAATCATTAACATGAGTTGAATTCAAACTAAATTACAAAATAAAATTACAAACATATCCTCAATTCAGTAAAGATTCAATTAAGTAGGATATATCACTAAGAATTTACGTATGTAGATCATAAAAATAAACAAATTAAAAAAATTTAGTAATAAAACACATGAACAAATATAAACCATATGGATAAAAGAAAAACATGAAAATTCAATAGACAATATACAAAAAAAGGTTAAATTGAGTATTTTAATTAAATATAACAATCCAAAAACTGTTTTCTAAGCACTAAAAATTCGAATCGAAGAAATCAATTTTGAGTGACTTTTTGTTTATGTTGTCAACACAAATAAATAATGGCGAACCAACTAAATTACACTCTGTAAAGAAAAAATAGCGACACCTCAATTCTCAAACTAACTTATGCAGAAAACCATATTTGATGCCCGTTAGAAGAGGAGTAGAAGGAAATGAAGAGTGGGATAGTTCATTTGCGTTATCTGTGACACCTGTGGTGTATGATATCGCTTGCCAATTGTTTGTGTATCAGTAATATTTTCGCTAAATGGCACTGAGTGCGTCTCGTAAATTATTGTAGTGAGAATTCTGCATTGCATTTGTGATGTATAGGCTGAGGTAAATAGCATTTTATGATTGTTCTTTGCTTTCTCATTGTTTGAACAGTGTCAAGTGGCAAAATTGTTGTTATGCAGCGTTGTTTGCGTGTGATATTGTTGCTACATGTGGGCTGTAAACGATTAAGATGGGTAAGAAATGTGACATGTTGCCATGTGAACAAGACATAATTATTGCTTTGAGCAGCTAAGGCAGATCTCTAAGGGAATAGATGGAATACTGAAAATCCATCATTCTACGGCAGGAAGAGTAATTCACAAGTGGAAACAGCATAACAAATAGTCCCTTCGTCAACAGTGTGAAAGAAAAAAGGAAGCATCACCCAGAGCAGATTGCTAAATGAAGTCAATAGCACTGCCGATTTCAGGAGTGATTTCTGTAATTTGACATGAACTGCAGTTACTCGCACAACTGTTTTATCTTAACTGTATGAAGAGGATATTACAGTGAAACCTGTCAACTTGGCCATCTCTCCAAGTTGGCCACCTGCTTATGTTGGCCTAGTTCGACTTGAACCTGCATTTTCCCATAAGACATTCGTTACTTACTACTCTGTAAGTTGGCCACCTGTCTATCTTGGAAGTTGGCCACACTGAAGTAATGTTTACCCTATGATAATAATGATAAGTTTACCTGCGTATCTTGGCCACGGAAAATACAGTTTTGTTATTTTTCTTAACTCTTTCGAATTCCCATACGAGAGGCAGATGTTCTGTATTTGTGACTGGACACAAAGAAGCATAGATTCGCACGATTTGTTCTTGGAGGTCAATGGCCTGAACGCTACCCTCATAAAGGGGTGGTGAAGGAAGATATGAATAAGAAAAAGCACGTGCAGGAATTCAGGAAATGGTTGTACGTATTTGTTTACTCTGTCTGTTTTGGTAAAACCATTAGCTATATCAACTCCTCTCAACAGTGGGGAGCTTTAGTAATTCCGGAAAATTCTCAAGGTTAAAATTAACCATCTCAATTGTCAACTATTGGCACCTGTCGGCTTGTCAAAAGATAGCGGAGTTTTTTAGATGAATTCCCTCAAGATTTTCTCAAAATATCTTTTGCTCCGAGGGAAACACTTCTAGCTCATTAACAAGAGGTAGTTAACTACAATATTAGAATGTGCATATCTGCCAAAAAGTATAAAATAAATACGTCTAGGATGAACCACCATTCAGTAACAACTGAAAAGAAGTCACATAAATTGCGTATGAATTTCTCAATTTATAACAGCTTTTCTTGTTTTCAATCTGAATAACTCAGTGTGCTATAATATCAATTTCAATAAACTGCGTACATACGCTTCTATTTCATGGTTGTTTGTGTTATTGTGTTTTCAATCCGAATAATCCAATGTACCGACTAGTTTTCAGGAAGGAAAAGGTATGCACATACATTAAACATATTATAGTAATATATTCTAGTACTGTATGTTTTTGATTACTCTATATACATTATTTATAAGTAGCTGTCGTGCCACTGCTTATTAAAATTTTATAATCAAGTACTACTAGAAATCCTATTCTAAAAATACACAAATCACACTTATTTTCTGTAAGTTGGCCACCTGTCTAAGTTGGCCACTTTTCGATAGAACCGATGATGGCCAACATAGACAGGTTTCACTGTACAAAGAAGAAACCGCATAGAAAGTCGAAACTGACAAAACACAGAGGACTTCAACATGTAGTTTTGTGAGTCGATATGCAACTTGGACTTATGACAACTGGAAGCACGTCGTTTTCTTCGTTGAAAAGAAGTTTAGAATAGAGGGAAACGATGGTGGTGTGAAGTTGTGGATACGAACGAGCAAGGAACTTGACAAGGATTTTGTTTAAGAGATGCAAATATTCAGTTACTGAGTGATGGTATTTCTTGGTTCACCGCTAAAGACGTAAAAACGATGGATATATGTGAAGGATCGTTTGATGCACGAAAATATCTTCAAATTCTGATACGTAAAGTTCTTACAACACCTAAAGACGACTTTTCTGAAGAAAATTTGGACTACTTCCTTTTCCAGGACGATAATGCTTCATGTCACCGAGCGAAAATCGTTAATACGAGGATCAAGAATATGACTATTTAGAGACCAATGTGGCCTACAAACTCACCTGACACGAATCCAATTGAAAATTTGTGGATCAATATGAGTAGATTCAATAGACAAATATCTCAAATAGAATGGAATTCAAGGAATAGATAATCCGGGTGTTATTCCGTGAAATCAAGGTTGTGTTTTGCAATAGACTTGTTACCAAAGGGCTCCGATGAATCGCCATGGTGCACATACATAGTATTAGTTTGGTGTATGGTACTTTCCGATGTTTGCTCACAATAGACCTATGTCTTATCCGTAAGAATTTCCATTTCTTGTTTTCTGTTATTGTTGTTATTCTTTTTCAGTTTTATGTATAACTCTTCCTATAAACGATTTCGCTCAAAACACACATAGCTACTTATATATGCATATAAAATCATTAAATTCATGTCGAAAGCCTGAAACTATGGCTCAAGTATTAAAAATGAACTGCTTATTAGGAATATACATTGTAATATTATCACGAGTTCATGTAAAAAATCATATTGATTAAAGTATGTTGCGAAAACCATATCCGAGCAAGTGTCGCTATTTTTTCTTTACAGAGTGTACTATTACACAGTACAGGACGATAAAGCCTAGATTTATACAAGGGAACTTTAATAAACAAGTATTCAATTAAGTTCAGTTTCGCATGTATTATATCATGAATAAATTTAATTTGCCTTAAATTACGTCGAACTTCAAGAGCAAGTAAATCCAATCTAGCGAGAATCTCCCTATTGGGCAGATCGTATAGTTTAAATTTATATTTTAACCAGGCCAGAAAGGAAATCTGGACTGACTCCAAAACTTGAGTAATGCTAATGAGGTTACGGTTCCAAATCAAGCAAGCAAATTCCAAATGGGAACGTACATATGCACAATATAAAATTTTGCAAGTTGTAATATCCTTAAAATCTCTAGCAGCCCATTTGATGAGTCCCAGATTCCTTCTAGCCTTGGAAACCATGGTTGAAACATGATGGTCAAAAAGTAATTTAGAATCAATCATAACACCTAAATCTTTGTTAATTGAAACAGGTTGTATTCTATACTGATTTATTGAGTAAGAAAAATACGATATATTCGTTTTCCTGGAGAACGCTATACTTTTTATTTTGTTCATGTTTAATGGAAGTGAATTTTGTACAGACCATTGGTAAACTGAGGAAATATCGGCTTGCAATTTAAGGTGATCCTGATTACTAGTTATTTCAGAAAATATCTTCAGATCATCAGCGTACAGTAAAAAAGGACATTTCAAATAATTACCAATATCATTCACATATATTAAAAATAATAATGGACCCAAATTGGATCCTTGAGGAACACCCGAAGAAATCTTGTAAACAGATGACTTAGAACCCATATATCTAACTACGAATTTACGATCAAACAAATAGGAAGCGAACCAATGAATCAAGGATTTAGAAATTTCAAAGAAATGAAGTTTATTAAGAAGCATATGAAGGGATATTTTATAGAAGGCTTTAGCTAAATCAAAATAAATAGTATCAACTTGACCACGATTATATACAACAGGAGAAACAAAAGTCAGAAATTTATTCAAATTTAGTTCAGTTGATTTACCCATCAAAAAGCCATACTGTTCAGGTATAATAGAATGTTCAACGGAACTATAAAGATAATTGTAAATGAGCTGATCAAAAATTTTATAATAATAATAATAATAATAATAATAATAATAATAATAATAATAATAATAATAATAATAATAATAATAATAATAATAATTATTATTATTATTATTATTATTATTATTATTATTATTATTATTATTATTATTATTATTATTATTATTATTATTATTATTATTATTATTATTATTATTATTCAAGCAGCAGGTCATTAGTCCCTTTCTTTTGGAAAGTAAAGAAGGCAAGAGTATATTTAAAAATTGGAAAAAAATACATTTCTGGAGGGAAAATATAGGAGAAAGGGTGGCTAATGTAAGAAACGAAATTTGCTATCAGTTTACACACACACACATCAGAAAGATGTGCACATACTTCGGGAGGTGATTCATGGCATCAAAAGAAGATAAAAAGTCCTGTTGCTTGTTGTCGAATTCCGCGTTGTGTACGAGTGGTAGGGGTGCACTCATGCACATCTTTCCATTCCGTTCCAATTGTCAGTTTCGATTCGAAGTTGGCATCCCTGTCACTCTTACATGACGCGGAATTCGACTTTTTGTTTTCCCGGAATTTGTGCACATCTTTCAGATTCACCCTATATTATATTCTCCTGGGTTTTCCTCATTTAGACCAGACAAATGTCGGGATGGTACCTAACATAATGATCCCAGACCGCTTCCTTCCTTCCACATTTCTTTCTTTCTCCCCAAATTCCCCGGGTAGTGTGATCGCCGGGAGACATCATCTCTTGTATGTGACGGGCGGTATAAATGGTTATAGATGCCGAAAGCCCAGAAATCTAATTCCCAATCCTAATTTCAAGGCTGATTTTAAGAATGGAAGCCTTTTTCCGATCCTTCGACTGCTTCGTTGAGCCTTGGTATATTCATGAGTAGATCGTGTTGAGATGACGGGGGCCGCTTAGGACAATTGCACTCATCCAAGGAGGCACTAGGCTCGAAAAGGTTGAGAACCACTGCTTTAGCCCACAGGACATAACTCTGGGATGTAAAACTAGAAATTACATTTCATTAAAGAACATGACTTGTAATCTCTTCAAGGTAATCTTTTGTAATCGATAGACAAAAATGGAACAAGATTATTTTTAGAAACTTTCTAAAGCATTGAATCTGCTGAAAATAGTGGTATTTGTGTGCCATCTTCAGCAAGGGGATTCGTAGTCAGACCATTTTTCCCTCGGTAATTTAGAAAAAAAGAGAAGGAAAGGGGAAAAAATGAACCTATGAGCTTAACAGACTAGGCGTGACTTGAAAGCTGAACTGACTGTGAAAACAAGTATCTGAATGGAATTCTTAAGACTTTTGCGAACCAAAGGGCAGGTGACAAAAAATGAAGAAAGTTAAACAACAAGCAATCATCAAAGATTATATGGTAAGTCGTCATTATTTCTTTTACAAGGTAGATACGCATAGGATATTATAGTTAAATGAAGTTAAATTTCTAGTTTTACTTCGATTATGTACTCTAGGCTAAAAAAGATTAGTCAAATTGAATTACTATGAAATAATTGGTGGAATGAGAATGTGGGAGAAAGCGAGAGAACTCCGAAGAAACCCACAGACGCGATGTTGTCCACCACAAACTTGTGTGGCATGTGATCGAATCAGAGACCCCCTTGCATTAGAGGTGAGGAATCTACAGGATGTGTTAGTCTTTTTCCTTTTTGTCTCGTACAAATACGTATGCCCTGATGATCAATGTATTATATTCTCTTTAGGGCTTTCCGATGATACTTTTTACTTGTAATTGAAATCAGTCAACAATAAATGTTAAAAGGGAGAAATTCACCCCTAACTTGAGGGTTTCATCTGAATTAGAAAGTAGTTTTCCAGGGGAGAAACTATAAAAAGCTTTCTATATATAGATTTAGAGGAGAATGATAAAATATAGTAAAGTAGAGTAGAGAAGTCATGAGAAAGTATTAGAAATATAGGGGAGTGAGGAATATATTGGTGGGTACGGTGATAGAGCGCTTACCTCTGATGCGTAGGGGTCCCTGGTTCGATCCCTGAGTAAGTACGCTTGTGGTGAATAACATCATGTCCATGGGTTTTCTTGGGGTACTCCTACATTCTCATTCCATCTTTTACTAGCCTTAATCATCCGTCTCTCAGCCTAAACGGCATAATCGTGACACGTTGTTTGAGGATGTGTTCTGAGGGACGCGCTAGATGGTATTATCGAGGGAAAATAATGAAGAAGTAGAAAAAGATAGTGATTGATGAATGAAATGAGAACTTTCCTTAGGCCAACGTGACTGGGAAGTTTTATAAATTTGTGTGACGAGTTAAAAAAATAATGCAACTAGTTTTGTGTCACTTTTAGTTTGTATCTCAATGTGCATCTTTTTTTAGAAGTATGCGTGTTACCGTTAGAAGATAAACAATAGATAGAATCTACTACTTAAACCCTTAACTGGCACATCTGGGTCCTAGGGACCCAATGAATATTTTATTTTCCACCGTTCAAGTGATAATTGACTACACTGAACTACTTTTTTTTTTTTTTTTTAATGTAAATTCCTCATTCTCAGTTGACTCTCTTTTGATATTCAGAGTGGAAGCCTACTATTGCCAGTTTCCGATGTTGTTAAGTGGGTCCTCAGGGCCGTGGTGTGCTGTTTGTCATTGTGGTTTATAATTACACTAGAGTCCCCTTGAACCGAATTTCATAGGACTGATGGTGCTTCAGTTGAACGAAAATTCGGTAAAATCTGAATAAAAGCTTAATATGCAGCTGATTGTTCAACACCCGGGTACAAAACTTGGAATTTGGATAGGGCAGAAAATTTGTAATTGAAGGTCCCACTAAGGAAGGATTTTTGCAAGTTCGACGGGAAAGAAAGGTGGTAATTATTATCTTTAAATATCCGTATCTTGGAATCTCTGAATCTCATGGAATTTGGTAGAGACTTATGGAGTTCTCATTTAAAATAATAAAATATGTCTTTCAACTTTCTTTTTATATATATTTGACCTAGAAGGGAAGAAAATGAAGTAGGAAGAAGAAGGGGTCATGAATCAATTATTATAATAAAATGTTTATATGTCGGAACCTCTTAGAGACGTGAAATTCGATATTTGGACTTCTTATTTAAAATAATTAAACACGTCTTTCACCGTTTTCTTTCTTTCTTTCTTTCTTTTCTTTTCTTTCTTTTTTTTAACATTTGCTCTAGAAGGGAAGAAAAAGGTCTGGTAGAAGAAAAAGAGTAGGGTTACAATAGTTATAATTGGATGGCTATATTTTGAGATTCGTTAAGGTTAAGACATGAAATTTGGTATTGAGATTTTTCGTTTAAAATAATTGAAGACGTGTTTAAGCGTTTATTGATATTTTCCCAAGAAGGGAAGGAAAAGACGTCTTGAAAAAATAGAGTAGGGGTTGCAGTTGTTATAAGATTGCCGAGTCCCTTAAGATTAGAGACATATTAGAGATATGAAAAGTGCAATGCCGTAGGCCGAGCAAACGTGGGGATCTGAGGGCGAAGTCCCCAGGTAGCCGAAGGCTAGTTAGTATACAAATCTCAACTTGCAGGTGTCTCTCGACCTTTACATTACAGTACATTACATGTGCTAAGAATAACTGAGGATGGGGAAGTGGGTGAGTACCAAGAGCGACGATCCTAGGGGGGGACCTAAAGCTCATGTGAACCTCCGCATTATATTTACGAATATACAATATTTGACATAATTTGAATTCAGTTTGTCTTAAAATCCTCATATATATCTTCTGTATCTGAATGGGTCCCCCCAAAGTTACAGAGAAATCGGCGCCCTTGGTGAGTACAGTCAACGTATCGTAACAATTAACTTTCTCTTTGGTAAATAACAGACCAAAACAAACACCTTACTCATTGTTGGTGTTTTAAAACAAAATTCACTCACGAGTAAAGTCTTTTTATAGCGATTCGGTTAGTCCGAAAAGTCGGTTAATCGGGGTTTGGTTAAACGAAACTGTACTGTATAAATAGGGTTGCCATATGTCCGTATTTTGTACGGATTGTTTGTATATTTGGGTCCGTGTTCGTGTCCATATCGTATAAAGCATGAAATAGGAAAATGTCCGTATTTGACAGTTTTTGAAGCTGCCCGAAATTTTCCAAGTCGGGAATCGCTAAAATCTCGGGAGAAAAGAATTGTGTTTTCACCATATAATTAATATTTTAGTTACTATTAATAAAGTAGGTTATGTTTCTAAAGAGTGTCTCATTTTTCCACTCCATGGTTCTTTTGGTTAGATTTAATATACTTTTTAATGGCATGATTTATCTGTGTTAGTATAAAACATGTTACTTTCCAATAGTTTTTTTAAGTATTACAGTAAACAATTATGTGATAACCTATAAAGGTGACTTAGGTATGAAATTTCAAACTATTTGTTCTGTGTTTGGGTACCGTATCTTTGATGGATCGTCATTTTAAGACTTGTCCGTATTTTGGATCAAAAATTAATGGCAATCCCACGTATAAACATTTTCTTTGGTAGACTTTTTTCACTATCAATGACAATAAATGAAAAAGAAATTGTGCAGCACTTCTTGCATTTAAGACTATGAAGCAAGTGAACACAATATTGACCCAAATGACAGTGAAAATGAGGTAAGTGTTTTTCATAGCTATACAAATCAGGGAAAAGATGATAATGCATTACACGGACGCAATCAGCTTAAGAGGTCTAAAAGTGTATCATCAGCTCGAGGAAGACCCTTTAGCACAATTATCATCCCTCCTATTTGTGTTTTTAAATCTTTAGTTTTCAATTGCATTCAATTACTAAAAAAAAGACAAGTCCAGAACGTCATTGCACTTTTTCTTATTGTTGACAGTTGACAAAATTTTATTACATCCATTTCATGACATCATTAGTTTTTTTTTTTTTTTTTTTTTTTAAATAATAAGTCAGCATTGAAATTTTAAAATGATATTCAAAATTTCATTGAAACATGTAATAAATAACAACAATTGTATTTTTTAAGTGTTAAATATATCTTCTTTTTTTGGTGGGGGTCTACTGTTCAAAGATTGTATGAAAATAAATTAGCTAGCCAGAAATATTTTTTTTGTTTCTTTAGTATCTATTGATAAAAAAAAAGAGTGTGTTTTCTATGTATTTTTAGGTGTGCCAGACTGCCAGTTAAGGATTAACACCTATATATTCATAAATAAATACAAACAATATAGTTCTATCACTTTCATCTGAGAATATAGGTGGCAGTGTTTTACAATTACTTAACGTCTTTTCAGGTGCTGAATAACACTGATTAAACCAGGTATGTGCAAGTTGGAACTGAGGATGGACAGATGCGCATCCTAGCCTTTTTATTGGGAGGGATCCAATCCTACAAGACAATACATCTGTATAGTATTTAATTAAGCTATGTATGGACAACTCCAAAAGTGCATATCCACCTTCAATTCTCCCTTTTCTGCAATAGTAGGTAACCCGAAAAACAGGGTCGTTGGGGTGGTTGAGAATTAGAAAATGTTGGACCAAACCTCAATTTGGTTACAAATATATCAGTGTGGCTAACTGCAAATAAGGGAATAAATAAATTCTTAAGAATGACGATTTTATTATAGTGAGGGCCAGTGGCGTATTTACGATTTTGTTTCGAGGAGGGCTTTGCTAAGTTTCGGGGGGGGGGGCTTTGCATGAAAATCTGAAAATTGTGCAAGATATTTCATATACTTTACTATAGTAAGTAAGATTTCGGGGGGGGGGGCTTAAGCCCGGAAGCCCCCCCTAAATACGCCACTGGTGAGGGCAAAGGATGACATAAAAAGTTACAAAATGATCTTACTTAAGCAGTTCAAACAAGATGAACGGTAAGAAATAGATATCAGAGGAAAGCAGTTTCTCTCCTTTTTCCAAAAAAAGAAAAGGTGACATAATGTAAAGGCCTAACAGCACAAAACAAATATTCACACGAAACAGAAAGAGAGACAAACACTGAATAAGGGACACCAGATCTTGGGGGCCCATAACTGCCCCCCCCCCCCGAATATCGATATCGAAAATTTAGGATGTTGATATCAATGTAGATATATTTGCGATATCGCATGTTGACATGTGTCAATATCAATATTGACGATATCGATATAGAGTCAATCCATTCTAAGTGATCAAGCATGTGCCGCTCGACCATCTCCAAAAAAAAAAAACTATTTTTTCCATGAATGTTTATCCTATATCAGGGTACTTCAAAACCACAATTAATTATTTTTTACAACATCCCATGGCGACACAGCGGCTGCCGCCATTTTGCGTTTTTTCGATTTTAGGCGTTTACGTTGTTTTGAATATCTCAGCATGCATTTGTCCTACCGAGTTGAAAATTGCTGGACGTCTCCAACTCGTGCAGAGCTAAAACTTTGATCTCTTGACATTTTTGCCTAAAACCACTTGAAGGAAGTTAAATCAGGGTCTATAGTAGCAACATTTTTGGACATTGAAGACGTGTTTGGGAAGAGAAAACAACTTATGTAGAGATCTGAATTTATGTGTGCATGTAGTGCGGGGTCATAAGTTAATGACAAAAAAATTTACAGACCTGTAGATGTTCCCAAAGACCTGAAAAAA
Organism: Thermobia domestica; assembly: GCF_964235325.1. Lineage (NCBI taxonomy): Eukaryota > Metazoa > Arthropoda > Insecta > Zygentoma > Lepismatidae > Thermobia > Thermobia domestica. The sequence continues at coordinate 323,925,287 of NC_137454.1, read as the reverse complement.
ATCGTAAAGTTTGGGAATTATGCGAATTTAGCATGTTTCACTGTCCAATATCTCCAATGGGCCTGGGTAAAAAAAAAAAATCAGAAATTTTGGGAATAGTTTTTTAGTATACCATAACACACAACAAAGCGCATTTTGTGTTTTTGAGCAGAAGGGGTCAAAGTATTAAGTATGACATCATACTCTAGGACAGCGTTTCCCAACCTTTTTCAACTTGCGGCACACTACAGGTGTAATTTGAATTCTCGCGGCACACCCATATTATAGCTATATATGTATATATTATTACTATCATTATTTGTAAATATAAAATACCTTGGTATTTTTCTGTGATTACTAATCTCTGTGATTAAAATAGAAAACAATTGCAATGAAATATAGGACTTGGGTTTTTAAAAATCCACTTTCTCTTTCGAAAACTGTATCTAATCTTTCACTAGGAAGGAAGATCACTAAATAACGAACAAATAAACAAATCTCCTGTACCTTTAAAACACAAATGTAGGTAATTTGTATGCTTGTTTGCTTTGTTGAATTTAGTGAATGATATGTTAAAATTTCAAGTTACGAAATAGTCTGCAACAATAAAGAAGCAATAATGGTCATGACAATGATAAATACGTTTTCCATTAACAATGTACAGAAAAGTAACACAGTATGAAACTTAAAATTGTAGTTTTATAGTAGAGGTTCATAGTAATGTGAAATACAAATATACATTTTCCCCTATGTCTTGCAATTTGGTTCCTATAGAATTAATAATTTGTTTCGATTTCCTCGCGGCACACGCAGCACACCGTCTGGGAAACGCTGCTCTAGGAGGTGTTTTGTTCGCAAATTCAACTGGAAATTCGTTGTTGTGAAGTAAAATAAAGTAGGATGAATGGTTAATCCAGACAAGGCTCTCAAGCTCGTTTCTTTCCTCTAGTTGTAACACTGTCTTATCACACCCACAGCAGTACTGGCGAAGAATGCCGCTATCAGCAAAAGGCGAGGGAAGTCAAAATGCACACTTGACAAAAAGAGTTCGTAAGTACTCCTTGCTCTTGCTGCTTGCTATATCAATGATACTGTCAACTCTTGCAGGAGACTGTTGTTCTTTCGTTTGATCTACATTCCGCAGTCAGTGTTTACAGCGAGTAAGTGTTCACTGACTTCAGAATGTAGATCAAACGAAAGGGCAACAGTCTCCTGCATGAGTTGACAGTTAAAAAAAAAAAAATGATTGAATATCATTGATATAGCAAGCAGCAAGAGCAAGGAGGACTTACGGACTTTTTTTTTTTTATCAAGTGTGCATCTTGACTTTCCTCGCCTTTTGCTGATAGCGACATTCTTCACCAGTGCTGCTGTGAGTGTGATGAGACAGTGTTATAGCTAGAGGAAAGAAACGAACTTGAGAGCCTTGACTGGATTAAACCATTCATTCGACTTTATTTTACTTCACAACAACAAATTTCCAGTAGATTTTATGAACAAAACACCTACTAGAGTATAACGTCTATACTTTGTATATTAGTCTATACTTTCTGTCTTATTTTGGTAAAAATATGGGTGTTGTGTTGAAACACCCTATATATATATATATATATATGAAAAATATTCGTTGGAGATAGCTCCCTCAAAATTTTCTTGGGCCGTTCATTAGCCCCCTGAAAAAAATTCTAGCCACGCTTCTGTGGTAACGGTAAACGAAGTAACAGAAAATATGTCTCGTGTTATTTCATTCAAGCACATAACTTCCCATCTTAACACGTACACAAATGATGCTGAGACACAGTAAACACTTCGTATCAGCGTGTGAATGGAACACATGGTTCTGTCTGTGATGATATCTGTTCATTCTACAGTACACTGCAAGGCTCCAATCTCACTCCTGCCCATGGTTGCCAACCATCCCGATTCTGTCGGGACTGTACCGATTTCTGACTTATTTGTCCTGCATTCCGACTAGACACTCCTCAGGACGCATATTGGCCCGATTTACCGATTTTCAAAGTTAATTAATATTTTACTGGGTCATTTTTACAAAAGAATAGCTTATTACTTTACACGCATAGTTTTATGTATAAAATCAATTTAACAAATTTATGTTTTAATTTGACCCATGAAAAAAATAGCAGTTCGACTTTAATTTATAGCTATTCTTTAATTGTTTCGAGTTGATAATCCTGTCGATTATGATTATAGTATATTCCCGCTAAAAATATTTTTGGGACATTTACATAAAAGTAACTACTACCTAGTGTTGTAAATAGAAAAAAAAACGTTCGTATTTTTTCAGAAATGTACGTTTTTTTTAGAAAAAAACATTGCCTCTCGTTTTTTTCTAAATTTCGTTTTTTTTTAAATAGTCGTTTCTAATGCATCTTACGTCTATTTAACTATTAAATATTTTTATGTAGGTATAATCACCGCAAAATGCAACATAAATTAAACGCTGGATACTGATACGCTACAAATATTTTACAATTTACATGAATACCATACCTGTGAACAATTCGGGTTTCAGCAGTTTTCATCAATATCAACTAAGAAATAAAAGTAGAAATGAAATTTTGTTTTTTCGTGAAAGCAGGCCTTTAATAAGTACGAAAATAATGTCACGAACAGTATAAAATTCAAATAACTTGTCTAAAGGTAAAAACTAATACTAATTTGCCTAATAGTATTTTTCTAAATGTCATATATAAATAATTTGTCGACTAGATATATATGATATGCAGAGCCGTCTCTAACATATATGAAACACGTGCATTTGCGTGGAGCGGCAAGTTTGGATGGTCCGGTAAAATCTGTCATAAGTATATTCACTGGCGCAAATCCCAGGGGGGACGAGGGGTACATGTCCCCCCCAATCTTGGACCTGGGGGGACTGTCCCCCCCCAATAATCTGACTTAAAAAGTGCTTTTTGGGATAAGTGTGATGATGCTACAAAGGAATGTGAGATGAAATTGATTTCTGTTGGCTATTCCATTTCTTTTAAAAAGAATCGTATTCTGTAGTATTTCAAACTGAACTTCGCGCTGTAGTGCGTTTAGTAGTCACATCAATATGTATTAATTCCACTTCCGCTACTTGGGCACAGATTGCAATAAATGCCAGAGGAGGATATGTCCCTCTCCTCATGCTGAAAAGTTGTCTCAGCTGTAGGTACGGGCCCAAATTCCGGGGAAATGGGGAGACATGTCCCCTCCCCCAACATTGGAACTGGAGGCTCTCCCAATAATCCGATTTGAGAAATGCTTTTTGCAGATAAGTGTGATGATTTGTGTCCGACTGCCACAAAAGAAAGTGAGATGAAATTTGTTTCTCTTGGTTTTTCCATTTTTAATGAAAATGAATGTGTGCGATTGTGTGTGACGTAACCTGATGTGAAATCTTATCTCCTCCTCTCCCCTAGGCGCTAGAACACGAAGAGTATATAGACTACCAAATGTCAGTAGAACCCATCTTTTCAGTAAATGCGCATTTCATCTATTTGTAGTATCAGCCTAGGCATCTACTCATGCTTCGTAAGCCAACTCTATGGCCTATGAAACCCGGAGGTTCAATGCCGCGTTCACAAAAGCTCTTCATTGACTTCTATTCTTAGCAGGGTTGGCAAAAACCATGGTTTTTATTGAAAAAAAAAAAAAAAAACGTTTTTTTGGGTTTAAACCAGGTTTATTTGGTTTAAATAATTACTCTATATATTCATATCATATATGGACAGAAATAAGTTTGTTTCGCCTTGATGTTATTATGCAACAGCCGGGCTATGCTGGAAGGGCTCACATAAGCTTAAAGCGGAATAAAAACTGCTTCTCGAGTTACATCTGAGAGAAATTGTCCTGCATTTGAACTCGGAACCAGGACTAATTGGCAACAAATGCGATACGTCTGCCGACTCACTCACGAAGGAATCCTGATAAAAAATACGTTGTACTATAACTGTCAAGAGTCATTTCAGAAGGACAAAAGGATAAACAGTTGCACAAGTGAAATCATTATACAGAATTACATATGGACAATTTCAAAGTACTACGGAGTAATTTAGTTCAAGTTAGTTAACAACCACTTTTATTGGTCCAAATTAAAGAAATATGACGTCTTAATTTGCATATCAGTAAGAAAAGTGAATAAAGATACGAATTATTTGAGTACACTTTGGCTCAGACTCATTTATACATAAAATAGATACCAAAGATACTTCTCATTTCACTAAATGCCTCTCGTGGGGTCTGTATGACCCCCCCCCCCCACACACACACACAAAAAGTGCGGCATTTCGATGTATTTTATCAATAGTAAGCATTGAAACGAAACAATATTTAGAATTTTTCTTTGATTGCAATTACATAACAACTACAAAAAAAAAAAATCACAAAACAAACATTTATAAACTTATACAAAAAAAAAAAAGTTGCTTTTGTAGCATAATCTTTTTGAGTAATGAATGGGGAATTTAGGTCTGAATATAATACGAATAATATACGGGAGTGAAACGTGATAGCCCACAAATGCGTGTTCATCAAGATTTTACAAACACTTACACTTTTACGAACAGTTTTCGTTTTTTGGTTTAAACCAGTTGGTTTTTTTTTAAAAAAAAAAAAAAAAAACAGTTGGTTTAAACGGTTTAAACCAGCCAACCCTGATCCTTAGCCAACTGGATCCAGTTTCTACTTTGCAATCCTATTTTTGCGAGATCCATTTTAATATTGTTTTCCTATCTGCGCCTACGTCTTCGTAATGGTCGTTTTCTGATTGGACTTATCGCTAACACTTTGAAAGCGTTCATGCTTTCTTCCATCCTGGCTATATGTCCTGCCCATCTAACCCTCCTCGACTTGATGACCCTAACAATGTTTGGTAAGCCGTATAATTTATGAAGTTCCTCGTTATGAAGTTTTCGCCATTCCCCATTCCCGTTCCTCTTGGATCCGAATATTCGTCTGAGGATTTTGTTCTCAAATATTTTCAGTCTATGTTCATCCCTCAGAGTAAGCTACCATGTTTCGAAACCATATAGAACAACAGACATGATTATCGTTTTATATATTTTAAGCTTCAAATTCCTCGACAGAATTCGCGACAAGAGATTCTGAACTGAATAATAACACGAATTCCCTGTTTTTAGTTGATATTTAATTTCTTCGTGAATATGATTTTCGTCTGTTATTATTGATCCTAAATTTTTGAAAGTACCAACTTTATCAAAAGTATTATTTAATATTTTAACGCATTCATAATTTGCCGTGTTACGATCCCGACGCACTTCCATGTATTTAATTTTCTCTGCATTTACTTCTAAACCCATGTCCCTGCAAGCGTTTAATAAGACCTCTGCATTTCTTTCTATTGTTCTCATATCATCCCCTATTAAATTTACATCATCAGCGTACGCATAACCTGGTGAACACCGTTAAATCTAAGTCCTGGTTGTTATCTTTAATTTTCTTTATAGCGTATTCCAGGACAAAGTTGAATAATAATGGCGACCACACATCTCCTTGTTTCAGGCCATTCTCGACGTGAAAGCTCGTGGCCAAAAATTTTCCTACCCGGACTTTACTTCGGGATTCATTTAAAAATGCCTTAATTAATCTGATTAGCTTTTTCGGAATTCCAAATTCTGTAGGAACGTTGTACAATATTTCTATCCTAACCGAGTCGTAAGCCTTTCTACAATCAATAAATAGTTGATGTACCGGGCTACTGCATTCTCATTTCTTTTCAAGTATTTGGCGAATTGTAAATATTTGGTCGATAGTTGATCGATTTAGTCTAAATCCGCACTGATAATCTCCAATAATTTCATCTGCGTATGGGGTCAATCTTGCTAATAGAATATTGGAAAGGATTTTATAGGATGTTGACAGAAGAGAGATGCCTCGATAATTATTACAGTCAGTTTTGTCGTCTTTCTTGTGGATTGGAACAATGATTAATTCTTTCCACTCTTGTGGCAATTCTTCCTTGTTCCACAATTTCTCGCCTCAGCCCGTGTTTCTTTAATTTCTTTATAGCGATTTCTACTTCTATTCGGTTGGGTTCTGGAATATACGGTTCTGCGGTGTGTATCTTCGTTTCTCCACGCACATTAGTTTTTGGCTACGTGTTAAGCAAATCGTCAAAGAAATCTTGACATCTATTTAAAATGCTATCTGCATCAGTGAGAACTGTTCCATCAGCTTTCTTTAATGTAAGCATGAGGTTGATAGCCTTTCTTAAATTCGTTGATTCCTTTACACATTCCCGAATGTTTTTAGTTTTACTATTATCTTCAAGTTCCTTAATTTTAGCTTTCAAAAAATCGCGTTTCTTTGTTCTTAAAAATTTTGGAAGTTTCCCACCTGATGTATATGAAAAAAAGTGTGGTTATTTCATTCGGATTTTGTAGCAAACGTAATTTTGCCTGTTTTCTCTTCTCTGCTACTTCGAACCATGGTTTGTTCCTACGTATTTCCTCGTGTCCCAATTTTTCTTTTGAGAGGGGATGCTTCGTAAGCAAAGAAAAGAATTCTATTGCTCGAATATTTTTCTGGATAATCTTAAGGTTACATCTGTTAACTAAAGAGCATATGACATGCGTCAGTTTTCTGTAGAAAAATAACGATTCCTGTAATGTTATTGAGATTATTATCATTTTGCTTAAATACGAGTATTGTTTTGCGTCATACATAATTGATATTCTTTCTTCATAGTTTTGGGGAAGTCATTATTTATATTATTATAAAACAATTTTATCATTGATCTTTGTGGATGCCTAATTAGAAACATACCAATTATAAATATGCATGTATTCAGATTTCAGAAAGTGTTCATGGCAATGATTTGTAATACTAATATGTACTACTACTTCATCAACATCGCCTAATATATAATATACTCTACAACAGGTTCACCTCAGAAATCAGATTCATCTACCGTAATATGAGTTTCTTCTCCCTTCTCTAGAATAGGCCTCAAATTTGCCCACCTCTCAATGTTGAAGACAACCAATGGCGTATTTAGGATTTTGTTTCGAGGGGCTATGTTCAACACAGGGAAGGAAGTGGGCAATTGCCCATCTGAGTTTGAGAATTAAATATATTTTAATTTATGCATAAATTGAAGTTATAATGGCAAGAATTGTAGACCCATAAATCATAATAATGATATGATACAAAAATTTAGGAGTGAATCTACCCTTTATTCTATTCATACAAGAAAAAGGAAGCATTCTCTTGGCCTTCCTAATTTCCCGGGCTAATTATTCCCCCGTTTTGATTTTCTTTAATTCAAACATTTCCTTCTTTTAAAAATAACTAAACGATATAATTTTTCCTTTGTTGTAATAACCAAAGTGCTGTCATGTTGATATTCGCGCAAGTTGGTGTGGAACACCAGTTTCGCTTATCAGCTCTTCTTAGTTTTGGTGTTACTGATGACGGCCGACTTGAATCAAACTGACAACGGTCGATAAAGTATGATAAGCGAAATGAAAGAAAGTAACATCAAGAAAAAGAAACAGAAAAGTAGAAAGGACGAAAGAAAGAACAAAAGGACGCAGTTCTTACATGGAATGAAATTTGACAAATACAGTATTATTTCTGAACAAACAGCATAAGAAAATGGAAAGTCAATGACATTCTTAGAAATGGTAAGGAGGATTATTGTTGTGCGTGGAATGCGAAAAACTAATAAATTTATTTCGGGGGAAGCTTGAGCCCAGCCCAATAGCCCCCTAAATACGCCACTGGAGACAATTCTGCTCCCCTGATCCTTCACCACAGCATTGCTTTTCAATTTCATAAATACTATATATATATATATATATATATATATATATATATATATATATATATATATATATATATATAGATATATATATATATATAAAATATGGGAATGGTCTTACCCGTCGCCCCCAATGTTGAAGACAGATTTGCGTCGATGAGTATATTATTTAAATTAAATATTTCTTGTTGGAAACAGACTTCATGATGATGGTAGTTACATTTACTAAGCTGACCTTTTCTATTTGAATACTACATCATAAATTATGTTTAGGTTGCATTAGTTTAAGGCCACATGGACAATGCTAAAGCAAATGGTCGAAAAAATCCGAGCACAAATTGCTTGATTGTTGCCAAATGCAAGAATTCAGTTCTCGAATACTAGTGAATATCTGTTCCATTTAGTAAGTTATCACAGTTTTGATATGACAACTAGTCCTTTTTGTCAGAAACAAGTTCCTTAGCATTGAAGATAGAAAAGTTTTTTTTAAAAAAAATTAACAGATATGGAAGAGAAATCAAGAAATAAAGATAAAAGAGCTAGTTGCACTGGAATTGCAAACTGATACATTGAGATTGAAGCTCGGTAGTGAATTCTATAAAAAGGATTACCATCTTTCCTCTGCAGGTGTGTTTGCTTTATCTTTCACTAACGTAATAGATTAATATTTAAAAAAAAAAAAAGACACAATGGGATTGCATTTTAGTAAGTATTTAAGCCTTTCTGAGTGCAACTGCACTTACCCTCACCTTTGTTGTTCATGCTGGAGTAGCATACTTAAAATCATGACTTTTAAGATTTGTTCTTTCTGGAGAAAGGGGGAGGCGGCAAATTATGCCATTGCATGGGGCGACAAATCGACTAGGACCGGCCCTGATGACATGTATATAAAAGACATGAATATAGGATGACACAGTATGAAGTAATGCAGGGTGTTTCAAAATTAATATTAGGGTTTTGAAACTTGGTAGTATCTATTACAATTAACTTACAATTATAAATATTATATCAAATGAAAGAGCAACTCAAACAGTTCTGTACGCACACATGTACATGCATTGTTTCTTCTGTCTGCCGTTAGAAAGAGCAAGCAGCAAAGATGTAGACTAGAGAGCAGAAAGTTTTTTGTGTTTTAATCAAGACTGAATCTGTACAGTGCAACGGTCTGTGTGAAGAATATTAAGGAGACGCTTGCAACTACGTCCTTATCGTTTGCAGTTGCTACAGGTCTAAAGACTACAGACTACGGTTTATGTGCCAATTTCGCAAGTGAAATATTCCTGCATAACAATGAAGATTTTCTGGATTGTGTTGTCTTCAGTGATAAATCGACATTTCACCTAAGAGCTAATGTGAACACTCATAATGTTTGTATCTGGCCGTCAGCAAATTTTCAGGAGATGGTACACTTGAAACGAGACTCCCTAAATTGAATGTGCTTTGTGGCATATGGCGGAAAGTTTATGGGCCTTTCTCGCCTATCGACTAGATGTGTGCCGTGTGACAAATGAATCTCACATTGAACATTTGTAGCAAAGACTGTTTGAGGTGCTCTTTTACTTGATACATTGCTTATAATTGTACGTAAAATGTAATAAGTACTACGAAGACTTAAAACCCCAAAATTCATTTTGAAACACCCTGCATTTCTCACCAACAGTGTTGGAACTAAGATGTAAAAAGGAGAGAAAATTTTCCTTATAAAGTTATTGTTTACAACAACGATATTATTATTAGTCGAGACTATAACTACAACAACAACACGAGTTAGTAGTCAAAAAAAAAGTAATCAAATGTATACTCGGTGGCCCAGGTAGCCAAAGTGGCACACACGGGTGTGTCATTTGTTTAACCCGCTCCTGTGTGGACACTAATTAAGATATCGGGATATTATTCTTGCAAAATATGGTTGGACTATTGTTTATCATATTAATTTTTTTCTTCTGGTGTCGAAGTTCCTTCTCAAATTTCACCCCAGTCAAAAATTCGAGAATTTACTTCTTTTTTCCCTGTAGCTTCCTTCGTTGTAGAAAGACCTCCTTATACTTGTCAGGTAGATACCTCGGATGGATACCTAACTGTTGACATCAATTGGACGGGCCTGTGCACAGTGTTGCCAATTAGGGAAATTAAAATTTTCCTAAATTTGGGGAAAAAATTAGAAATTTTTGTGTATAAATCCGTACTTATACGTCCGAGTGCAAGTCAACTTACGCCAATTGAACATTTGTCCTTACTTAACAAACGCAAGTACAGATCGTTACAATGGGGTAATTAGGGAACGCACGAAAAATTCGTATTTAGGTTCTAACCCTTGATTTTTCTAGTTTTTCCCTACTTTTCTGTTTACCGTAATATATTTTTGGTAATTAGAAGTTTTGTTCCTTAAATATCGTCATAATACTTGTAGGATATATTAATGGTGTACCAATGTTTAATTTAAGATAGTTTGCGTCTGTCTGGTAGCAGTGTTACCAGATACAGAAAATTTTAATTCCAGATTTTAGGGGGAAAGTTTGGAAAAATTATCTGTTTTGTCTCTATTATTTCCCTCTTGTTGGCAATATCGGACCAAACGTACCAGTATCTGGAAGTCTTGTCCTTGCTCTACACAACGCACTATAGAAAGTTTCAATAGGATAATTAGGGGAAGAACAGTAGACCTTGTTCTCTAATTGGGAAGATAACTGTGATTTTTTTAAAGGTAGAATGAGATATTTTTTATTGACATGCTTACTTTATTAGATATCGTCACAATACTTGTAGGCTATATTAGAGGGATACCAAAGCTTATTTTAAGATAGTTTGTGTGTCTGATAGTAGTGTTTCCAGCTACAGAAAATTTTAATTCCAGATTTTAGGGCAAATTTAAAAAAAATCCCTTTTTTATTTCTATTATTTCCTTCTTGTTGGCTACATTCGAACAAACGTAACAGTGTCTAACAGCCTCATCCTTAGCCTACACAGCGCACCATAAAAACTTTCTCTAGAATAATTAGGGAAAGTACAGTTGAGGTTTATAATAAACCATGTTCTGTAAATGGTAAGAAAATGGTGAATTTCTGAGGTAGAATGAGATTTTTGTTTAAATTTCATGCTTACTTTGTCATATATCGCCATGATACTTGTAGGATATATTCTTGGAGTACTAAGAGTTACCTACTTTCAGATAGTTTTCGTCTGTCTGATAACAGTGTTTCCAGCCAAAACAATTAATTCCCGCTTTTAGGTGAAAAATTCGGAAAATTTTTCTTTTCCCCTCTATTATTACCCTCTTACTGGCTACATTGAAACAAACGTACCACTACCTGAAAGCTTCCTCTTTGCCCTACAGAACGCACCATAAAAAGTTTCAATAGGATAATTAGAGAAGCTGTAGCCCTGGCATATTTGATTTTTGCTTGTGAGGCGTAAAAAGTGTCAAAATTTCATGTGTAAGACAGAATTTTTTCTTTCCCTCTTTGGATTGAAGCAAGCGACTTCAGGATTTCACTGTACCTTGTCAACACACCACAGATTTTTTTAGGCAACTTGAACCCATATAGCAGCAGTGGTACTAGATACAAAAAAAATTTGAAATTCGGTTAGGGAATTTTTTGTAAATTTTCACCCCTACATTTCCCTCAATAATGTCCCACCCATTGGCAACATTGCAATGCAACTTACACCAAAAAATAGCCACATCCATTTTCTAAAAAACAAGACCTTAACCATATCAATCGAATGAATGGTTTTTGAGCAAAAAGTCACTAACTGGAAATGTAGGAAAACGTCAAAAATGACCTGAGAGCCGAAAGGAATAATCACACAATTTTGCTAGTATATAGGTGCAAAGAAGCAAAAGATTTGTAAGTTACGAGGGCTTCGACTCAAGTTCTGTTGATTATTTCAATAATCTGCGACGTAAATCAATAAATAATAGTTGCCAGAAAAAAAACAGACATTTGAAAAAAAACATGAAAAAGAACGATGTTTTTTATTGAAAAAAAAACTTCACAGAAAAAAAAAACGTTTTTTACAACACTACTGCTACTGCAGTGGCAGCAACACAAGCGCTCACTTCAAGAGGTGACTGCTACACTAACTATACAGTGTACCGGCCGTCTGCCAGATCTGCCACCAGTGTCGGCGCCTTCTGCTTCACTTTTGGTTTGGTGTGCAATCGCATTGTTTACATTAACTCAGGGCTCAAAATTTCAAAGTCAGACGCACTCGCCAATCCAAAAATGATGGTCGCCAGTATTTCTCACGTACAAATTATGAGATGCCCCCTTCCCCCCAAACGGCCTTTGGTTTGACAAAGAAAGACTTCACATTCCGTGTTTTCTCTCACTCAGTAACAATTATTTTCGTGCGAAACAGAAATTGTATGTGCAGCCCCGTGAGTTTAGGCAGAAACCATTCTACTGAACACTGGTCGCCAGCTTTAAAATTCTAGTCTCCAATGGCGACCTGGCGACCGGAAATTTTGCGTCCTGCATCAACGTGTGCTGTACAGTATTATTCTGTTCTTCGACGTTATTTTTTTTTTTTTTACATACAATGATGGATGATAATGAAGACAACATCAATAATGAACCATCCAGATCGAAATCTGGGAAGGGGGGGAGGGGGCTCCAACACCGATTATTCCGTCCCGATCTTTTCCCAAGAAAAGTTGGCAACTCTGCTCCTTCCACTCTTTCTTGCGCACGCATGCACTCTATCTCCTAGTTTGTTTTGACTTTCCATTCACTTATCAATGAAGACCCAAGAATGAGATACTGACTGGGAGGAAATGTTTTCCTGTTAAACTTCACAGCTTATTATTCTTTTTTAAAAAATAAATAAATAAATAAATAAATAAAATTCTCTACTGTCTGTTAAATTAGATCCGGATACTATCGTTGTATGAAACATTGTATATCTTAATACTGAAACAAATAAACCAATTAATCAACCAAGTCTCCATGAAATTCGAACAACTGTTGCAACTTCCCATGTGCTGTAGAATTAAGTTTTTTCTAAATTGAAGCTCGTTAAGACATATTTGAGGTCACCAATGGTGGATAAACACTTGACCTGACTAGAGACTTTTTATTTATTTTACATTTTATCATTTTAAATAGGAAATGAGATTTCATGTGGTTTGAACTTTACCCTTTTCTTTAACTAGTTTACCCAAGCTAGTTTAAAAGATGTCTCTTATCTTCGGAACTCAGCAGAAACATAAACAGAGTTAGGTAAAGAGGGGAGGTAAAGAAGCATTCTTTCTGTGAAAAAGAGTTTATGAAGATTCCACTACCACCACCACCAATAATAATAATAATAATAATAATAATAATAATAATAATAATAATAATAATAATAATAATAATAATAATAATAATAATAATAATAATAATAATAATAATAACTCTACGGGTAGCATCAAAAATAATAAAAATAATTTGACGCGGAGCAGAAAAAAGGCTCGGGGCACAATTTTCTCCGATGAAGTACACAGAGCAGCGGAGCGGATCTGGGAAATTCCTTTTACGTTGCTACACAGTGATTACTTTGCTCTTATTTAAATTAAACAAACAAACGAGATGTGCACTCCTTTTTTTTATCAGTATGTATTATCGCCTCGGAGCAGTGGCGTAGTCAGGGAAAGCAGATCCAGCTCAAACCCCATTTATCACAGTAGTCATATCGAAAATATGTGCCTTCACTCGGTTTGTTCCATAGTGATCCCCGATTCCCGTAGTTGTATGAAAAGAAGAGGGAGAATAAAATGCCTTTTGGGGAATAGAATGGAGGGTGAGAGGAAATTTGATTGGGAGAGAAGAGAAAGGGGTGGTATATTCCTCTTTTTCTTCTCTATTTTGACCGCCCAGAGTTGGTCAAAGGGGAAGACGATGGGGGTGAATGAGGGGTCACCTCCTTCCATTTCCCTTAGATGTAACGCAAGCAATATATGAGAAGCGATTTTTCTTTCTTTCTTTCTTTTCTTATCTTTTCTTTCTTTCTTTCTTTCTTTTTTTGTTTTTGTTTTGTGTGTCTATCTCTTTCACTATGTATCCCAAGGCTACGGCTATACGAGGATGCGTTTCCGATGCTTTACTCCCCGCAGCGAACGCGACCTAGTTAACTACTCGGTAATTTTACTTTCGCCAGGGCTATAAATTATACTGTGAGCCAGTCAGGGTTTCCAGGCCTTACTGCCGCACCCTTATTCTCAGTCATGCGAATCACGAGAAATAGCCCTATTGTGTTACATAGATTTTTATTTTTATTTGTCATTAGCTAATTTTTCAGAATTTCCTTGTATTTTTGTGAATTTTCTTTTGTTATACACTCACATACTTTATAATAACAGAGTTCCAATACTTTGCACAAAGCATCTTCCAAGCAGCTGTTTCTTGCTAAAATCACCTTGCTTGGCACCTTCCCTTAAATATCTTTTACTGATTCCGAAACAGTAGGTGGTCTATTGTTCCGAAAATCACCAAATACGCTCGAGCCAGCGTATTCTGCGCGTTTTTATTGCTTTCGCGTGTGCAGTGCATTACGATTAGGCATCCACATTTAAATACATGGTCATTGTATTCCAAACGTACGCAAGAGCCATAAAAACGAATTGCAAAATACATGGAATAGCCGTACACTAAGGAGAATTTAGGTAAGGAGAAATTTAGGAAAGAAGAGAGGGAAGGAAAAATTGAGACCCTGCCACCCCCTTTCGCTCCGCCTAATTTTTGCTCCATCGCCCCCCATGATGATGGGGGAGGAGTACGGACTCCTAGGACTTACTTTCTTCCCCCTTGCCCCAATTTCCTTCACAGGAAAGAAAGAAAGACCCGAGTTTTCTTTCATTACTTTTTCTTTTTCTAAAGGTATAGGAAAGGAAGAGTATTAAGAAGGTTCTGCGTCTTCCAATTTTTCCTTCTTCTAAAAGGGAAGAAAAATAGGCGCATGTTTCCTCTACTTGCTTCCCCAAGCTTGCTCGGAGCTCTATCACATTTTCTCCCAAAAAGAAAAGGAAAAAAGAAAAAGAAAGAGAAATAGATAAAATAAAAAGAAAGAAAATAACAATTGTACACTAATGTTAAAAAATGTACTTCCCTGAAGTCTTATGTTTAACCCTACATAAAATTTCAGAAAATTAGTTATTTACTTTATTTTCATCTTTCTGAACTCTTGTACGCATAAAAAGAGTACCATCTGTGCTACGAACAGAGATCATTAAAAAATATGAGTGTTTACGTTTAACTTCTTTCCTTTTTTAATATTACTAGTTCCTGTTCAGCCGAATTATTAGCGCACGCGACTTCAGTTCTTGAGTGATTAATTTTGGTTTTCATCCAGCATCATGAGGGAAATGGGAAGCTACCTAAACTAAAAGGTATCAAACTACTGTCCAGAAAGCCAGAAATAATGGTGCCTCGAAGCCAGCCGATGCGCTGACCAGGAACCATTCAATTTGATTGGTATTGTACTGATACCCCTAGCCAGATCACTATGATAGGGGAGGAGATTATTTTTACAGGGGACTTGAGTTTACCTAACATTCATACATACGTATGAATAAACAACTTAAAGTTTCACGGGGACCAGGGGCGGATAGGCATCATTAGGGAGGCGCGGGCGCTTTCTCCCACAAGGGCCATCAGCATCTCAATGTTACAAATCAAGTTGCACAGTTTACTTTCTACAGTAAGTCAATAGTATTAACAATTAAAATCTTATATTCTATCATCAGCATATTATTCTGAATTGTTCAAAGTATTACTTGAAATTCAAGAAGTACGTACTACATTTCAAAATTAGGAGATGTTTTAGTATACTACTTTTTGATGCTACCGTATCTATCATCTTTTCATTCGAAACATTCCTTAACATATCTCTTTCAATAGACATCAACATAAATGTTTTCAAATGTTCTTGAGATATAGTTCCCCTTAACATATTTTTAATGTATTTCAGTTCTGAAAAACTTTAACATGTTACCTGAGTTACGGGCAAAGCTAATAAAAATTTGTATGATTGTAGCAAATCTGGATAAGCATTACTTTACAAATTACAATTCTGCAATTTTTTTAAAAAAATAAAGCACATTGTACAATTTTTGCAACACGTTTTTTTCACTGGCCTTCATTGTGAAGAAATGTATTTTCTTCTAATTCCGAATCATTTGGGCCATCAACACAATCAGTCGTGTCTCGGTTGTACTCGTCATTAAGACTGACCTACTTCCTTTAAAAGTCCAAGACAAGATTTTTATAGAATCCTTAGAATCATCTTTACTGATTTTTTTTTTTTCAAAAGGTAAGTTTATCAGGAGCCGTGTCTGCAAGTTCTCTTACTTGGCTGAAATTTCTAGGGTCCAAACAATCCATATAAGTATCTTGCTTCTTGAATATTGAAGAAATACTCGAAATTACCGTATCCAATATTGTGTTGAATACTTCGATGGACTGCCTAGTTATTGGATCAGAAGAAGCTCCATCTTCATATTCATAGGGAAACATCCTTTTTCACCTCCGAAAGCGAGTTGTTGACAGGTCAGTAGAAACAAAAAAATCACATTCTAATTCTTCAAATTTATTATTGGCTCATTCTGCAAATCTTGACACTACATTCTTAACAGATTAAAAATCAGATCTGCTCATTCGGTTGGGACAGAGTAATCTGCATCATTCGATACAATTACATTATACCAATACCCTGTGTTTGGAGATAGTTTGACAGAGGGGTCGTCACTTGAAATATTCGCAGGAACACTTTTGCTGTCAGAATTGTTTTGAACTCAAGATCTTTTATATACACTTTCGCTTTCCAACTATCTTCTGGTTTGATATTTTCTGTAGACGCAATTTCCTTCATTATTATGATCAACTCTATGTACAAAGCACTTTCTGGGTTTGAAAAATGACCAAACTCTTTCTGCATAGCAGAATGTTTTCCACCATTTTGTAACCGCAATAACTGTAAGATATTTTTGTTGACATTTGATCTTCCAAATGTCCATTCATAGATAATACGCATAAATATCGCACATCATTCAGTAGAACAAACAATGACACAGAATCAATGCAACTTTTTGTCAGATCACATATGACAAGATTGAGCATATTAGCACAACACGACACGTGTAACTAATCATAGGTGTTGGGAAAAATCCCAATAATGTCCTTGTAAGTTACTTGCGCCATCGATTGAATTTCCAATATGCTTCTTAATATCAAGGTTCAACTTCTGCAGAATTTCCAACAGCAAACCGCAAAGATACTGGCCTGTGGTAGATATGCATTTTACAATGGCAACAATTCTTTCTTTAACGACAATTTTAACAACATAAGTAGTATGTAAGACAGTTTTCGTCACTCATGAATATTCATGAGTGTCGATAAGTTTGACATGGTAGCAGTTCCTAATGCACGTTTGAAAAATGGATACACCTTTTTTACGCATACTAATGACACATAATGTATGTAAGTGCGGCCGGAGGTAACATGACATATAATAAATGGTTTCCGGTTAAAAGAAATGTTAATTGGACAAGCAGAATACAGAAAAGACCTTTCGGAAATAAAATATGCAGATCACACACCTAGAACAAGGTAATATATTGTTGGATTCATTAATATGCAGCACATGTAACGCGGCAGCTGCTGTTGGAGAATATTATGGAATTTTGATCGTCGGAATGAGTGAAAGAAAGCAGTGGAAACTTCGAGATCGTTTTCCAAGCTTATTATTGTTGGAATAGGGGAAAGAACACTCTCGAAACTTCTGGAAAGATTTAAGGGTATAAAAATAATGATTTATTTGCATGATTCGTACAACGTATAAGAGATAACAAACGCAAATATACTGTTGGAAGAAGAAAATTAATACATAGAAGGCACCGGAAGAAAAAATCATTAGTAGGGACTAACTTTGTAGGTTTTTTTGTATTATACTTGTTCATTTTTATATGGGAGAGGGACATATTGTAATTGTCTGGAGTATAAGGGTTGGTTTTAATCAGGAATTGATTGCGGATTTTTCGGCATTGAAAATGATATGACTCGGTGTACTTTTATGGAATTATAACGTGACTAAGATATAGTATAATGTAATATGTAGGGTACAGGGAATCAACATTTTTTCATTGCACCGGGACTCGAATTAGTATTCTCCCACGTGGAGAACCGTACGCTAAATATTTTGCTTGCAGTGCGAACTTGTTACTTATACATAACTATGAATTGTGTAAAACATAACAGGTATATATAAATTATATTGTACAGAAAGTTAGCAGAATGCACCCCGGGAATTGAACCAGGGCTCTTCCACGTGAAAAGCCGTACGACAAACATTTTGCTTAGCAGATGTTGTTACTTATATGTAGCTATGAATTGTGTATGACATAACCGGTATATATAAATTATATTGTACAGAAAGTTAGCAGAATGCACCCCCGGGAATCGAACCAGAGCTTTTCCACGTGAAAAGCCGTACGACAAACATTTTGCTTAGCAGATGTTGTTACTTATATGTAGCTATGAATTGTGTAAGACGTATAACTGGTATTTAGAAAGTATATGGTAAGAATTATTATTATTATTATTGTAAACTGTTGTGTTTTGTTTTATAAACGCTAGTGTAACAATGAGGTTATATGGCGACAGAACGTTTAACATTACCGCAGATTGAACTTAAGGGTTTTTCATGTTGAAAGCTAAGGCAATAAAAAGAGACCCGAGATTGTTTGAACATATTACCCAGGATGAAATGTAGTAGTGAAGTTAAAAGGGAAACTTTATACTTATATTTTGTAATTGGAAATCGTAATACAGCAAATAATTAATTTTTAATTCTTTTATTGTTTTTAGGTGGTGAAGGAAATAAAAAATTTTAATAGAAACACTGGAGAACAAACCTTATTTTCCTGAATTGTTTGTTGTGGAGGTTTTTAACGTAAAGGAGTTATAGATTGGTCTTAAAATATGGATTTATTGACACCGTTGGATCTTATCGAAAATATTGGATAATGTGTAATATGAATATTGAATACTGAAATATCGACATAAAAGTTATTATAAGTTTTTACATCCAACGAATATACTGGCTATACTAAAGGAGACGGTGATGAGAAATTAATGAATATGGTGGAATGAAGAAAGTGGGAAGAAGCAGGAGAACCACGAGAAAAACCCACACACATTGTGTTTGTGCACCAAAAAGCTAACTTGAAACAAGCTGGGATCGAACCAAGGACTCCATGCACCAGAGGTGAACGCTGTATTGCGTACCCACCATAGCTTTTTTATGTATTATATTTGGATGAATAAAAGTACGCATGTATAAGTTGGTGGAACGAGAATGTAGGCGGAAACGGGAGAACTTTACACTTACACAATGTTTAAACTAGAAATATACTTTGAATGAGCGAAAGCATTTTGTTTTAGAAGTGACTTATTTTTATGATTAGCACTATTTAATGTTTATGAACGAGGAAAGAAACTTACTGTAGCAGTTATTGGAGAATTATACTTTTGAAACTCTTTATACAAAACTAGGTGTTTATATAACTTCATACATACTAGTAAAGAAGATATATCTAATAACACGTAATGTACGTTAGGGACAATTTTGACATTATTTAAACAGTGTAGGTAACGACTCTTTTAAGGACAATTATTCGACAGCGCAGATTGTGATAGTAATGGTGTGCTTGGTTTATTAGGATTAGTCATATGCAGATGGAAACAATTGCTTTAAATAAGAGATAGCACTTTGAACGTATAGTTTGGATAAAAGTGCTTTACTTTAGAACTCATAACATTAAGTACAAGGTAACCAACACCATTGGCGATAACTATTAGCAGGACTGTGAACGATGGGAATTAGCGTGTTGGAGAGACAGATACATTTGCGTATATAATAATAATGAGCATGAATATTTAACTTTGGCACCTAGAAAATTATGCAACCGACAAGTTAAAAAATGTTTTGAGGATTGCATATTATATTCACAGACAGTCTGATACGATTTTGTATTTACTTGAAGTGTGATGAATGTTTGTTTGAACTAAAAGGGTATTTTATTTATAGATCTTGTTTGTAACTTAGAAAAAACAAGAAAATATTCTTGTAATGGTGTTACGACCGCCAGAAACGAAATAATAGCTAACATGTCCTTTTTACAGTTGAAATAGATATCTGCCAACATTAAACTTTAATAAAAATTATTCTGAATTTCAAGAATTTTAAACTTTATTGTAATTGTTACAAAATGCATAAGAAAATAGTATTTTAATATTTTAGTTGTCTGTATATAGAGTATATATATATATATATATATATATATATATATATATATATATATATATATATATATATATATATATATATATATATATATATATATATAGTTGTGAGCGAATACATGGCATACAGTTATAACATATTAGAAGTGTTGTTCTCAAGAAATTAGATTTTCCTAAACCTTAAAGAGATTATATTGTGCAGTTTGCACTTATTGAGTTAAATTTGGTTATTTAAGACGAACCGTGGTTTTGCTCTTTTACCCAATGCAATTGTATTGGATTGAAATACGGAAGTTACTGTTTGGAATTTTTAGTTACTGTTTTGCTGGTTTTCACGAGCGATTTCGGAGGGCTGTTATAAAAATTGGAATTTGAACCATTACTAATGCTTGTAACGAGAAAGTATATCTATTGAGAAGTGCGGATTTTCTTTGACGCAGATGAGAAGTAGCCCGTGTGTAAGACAGCTTGACGAAAACGAATGTTTGCACAACGAATTGAATTACTATTGCTTACAACAAGATTTATTTTAACTGTACCTGGGACTTTTGATTGATAAGTAAATTAGTAAATTATATTTAAAGCGGTGTTGAGATTTATTTTGTATTAGGTTATCGACTACTGTTTGGATTATTTTTAATTTATGTTTTATATAACAACAAGGTTATAAAGAACAATATAACAGTAATATGGGTTTTGAACCACAATAGGTACAACGTTAATGCAGTTGCTGTGTATATGAACTGTTATGGAACATTAATCACTATTGCAGTTGCTGTGTTAGGTAGCATTTTTTTATATTGTAACTGCAAGAGAACTGTATTATAAGACTACCTAACACATGTAAATAATAGTTAGAGCTAAAATACTGAATTACTGGCAACTGAATTGTCAGTGAGAGTAATGTATTTTTAAAGAAATAAACTGATATTAGAAAAAAATAATCTTAGTTGTTTGTATGCTATATGAAGACACTAGTGTTTAAGAAGCAGTGCATTAAAAGAAAAAATAATTGTTTTCGAAGAATATGGTAGGAAACTGAAAATATTTAATACTTTATTTTAGATTTTTAGAGACATTACCAACGTAAGTAAATGATGAACTATTGTCGATTGAACGGGAATCACTGAGGTTGATACCTTGTGTTTAGTTTATGATATGAAGACTTTAACATTCTTGTTTATACAGTTACTTTTAAATGAAAACAATTTATAATCTTATATGCAGAATGGATTGAATTAAGGGCGTACCTACGCGAGGGATTCATTGGATGCGGACCACATTTAAAACTCTATAACCCAACAAACATTTCAACACCTTTTTAAGAGAATTATGGTTGCAGTAGGAGAGAAATATGTGATATACTGTAGAAAAGTCGATGTTACAGTACCCCTGTACTCTTTCTTTTTTATATAAAAAGAAGTTAGTGTACTCTTTTGCTGAGAATATAGATGACAATATTGTAAAATTACGTGTTGTTTTATTGCAAGTAGAATAATGTTACTTCAATAATGCTTAAACGCAGTGACTGTTAGTGCAAAATCCACCCTCCAACAAATTTCAGGATGTGCAGACCCTTACTTGGTATATGCTTTTTAAAAGAATAAAGCTTAGAGAGCTCAATACTTTGAGGTAAAGGATAAAATGTCTATGAAATGCATAGAAATATACAGGAAAATACTTCTTCTTAGTAAGATGATAACTTGAAATACTTATTCCATTTTATATAGTAAAAGGACAAGATTGTACTTTTGTGAATAATTACCTTGGACTTGAAAATCAAACACAACCCTTTTGTTAGACAACCACTAGAAATCCTACGTATAATGAATTGACACACACTGCAGACGCTTTACTTTTATTGATCCTGATAATAAACATTGTATGGTAACCTCTTGAAACTTGTAGACCCACAGTGAGGTATTCTCGGATATGGGGAGAGCACTATGACTCAGTGGTAGAACGACATTTTGATGGTCGTGATTTAAAACCGACCAAATGAACTTTGTGGTGGACAACACCTTTTTTCTCCTGGTACTTCCATTTCCTACAGCATTCATTTATTGGCTTAATTGGCTTATCCCTTAACCTAAAGGACGTTCTTCAGAGTAAGGAAGCTATCATGTTTCATAATATATAGTATAACAGGTACGATTGTCGTTGTATATTAAAACCTCAACTTCCTCGATAGAATTTTACAACGACAAAAGATTTTGAATTGAATAATAATACGATTTCTATGCCTTGGCGGGCTAAGATCGAACCATGGATTCATCATGCGCCAGAGGTGAAGGATTTTGAAGGCGATGAAGAATATTTTATAATTCCACAGTAGTATTAATGATTGTTTGAGATTCTTAGTATACTATGTGATACAAAGGTTACATGAATTTTATTTTTGTTCTTTTTGGACTAATGTTTAAGAGGACCAGAATGATAGATTTCAAGAACTACCTATGGTGCACGGATTACAGTTTTAATTTTACAGCTTTATACACATGAATTCAAAATTATAAGGCCATTAGATTTTTTGTATAAGACTCTTGTTGGACTTGATTTGATTTGAGTTTAACGTCTCTTTTCATCAGCGAGGCTATATGAGACGTGGACCTACTGATTAACGTGGAATCCGAACCACATGAGCTCCCGCCGGGAATCGAACCTGGGTAGACTTTTGTTGGAATAAATGTTTTCGCTGGAACCTTTTTTAAAATTTAATGTAAATCTTTAAACATAATGAAGAAAATAAGAACATACTGAGGTGAAATAAACTTGAAAACTCCCACCGTGCAAAAGAATTAAGGAAAACAGCCTCTGTTTTCAAGCTGAGACTATCCATGGTTGAGATTGACCACCAAATATAACGATTATTTTTCTCAGGTGATGAGTTTGTATGCTTATGCCAGTAGCTAAAACTGGAAAAGTGAACCAGGTAGTGTTTGCAAAATGGTATTACATGGTTTAATCTCAGAACATGTGCAATTGTGATGGACAAAAATTCCATGGGTAGTGGGGCTGGTGGACAACAACAACTTCACGAAACATTTGTTGGTATTAAAACTAACGATACATGAACTTGCCAAATTTCACTTCGTGGATACGAGTTTCTTCTTTTCTGGCTTGAGAGCAAAGCGAAAACACTTATTCTGGCATGTAGATATGAGTTTCTGCTTTTTTTCTGGCTTGAGAGCAAAGAGAAAACATTTTGTTCTGGCATGAGTCTTATATACTCATCTACTCGAGACATTTTACAAGTAGGCAACGTTGAATGGTTAATGATTGTAAAAAATGTTGAATATGAAGAAAATGGTAGGAAATGGAGAACCCCGAGAATATCCACAGGGTGTTGTCTATCACAAATTGTCACGGTCTTGGGATTGAACTAGGGATCCTCGTGCCAGATGGGTGCACTCTACCAATGGATCAAACTGTTTCCATTTAAAGAAGTATTCCGTACAGTGATAATTATGAATGTTGTCTAATATTTTTCTTGTAGGTTTTCGTGCTCATGTTGTTAAATAAAACATTTTTTCTACTAACATTACAATGGACAAATGATGAAAGCGAATATGTATAAGAAATAATAAAATATTAAATGGTCGTATAAAATAATCTCTAATATTAAAAGTTAAATAAAATTGAATTACTCGCACACAACTCGTATTCAAAAATCAATACATAAACGTTTCATCCACACCTGTATCGCCCTCCTATAATGCAACTAGATAGTTCGTTCGTTTATTATACACCGTTTAAGTTGAATGCTTGTTCCGATGAAATTTCAAAAAAGTATTAACAGTCCAGATAAAGAAACATTGCGTCTTTTGAAAGTTCATGTATCGTTAATTTTAATACCAACAAATGTTTCGTGAAGTTGTTGTTGTCCACCAGCCCCACTACCCATGGAATTTTTGTCCATCACAATTGCACATGTTCTGAGATTAAACCATGTAATACCATTTTGCAAACACTACCTGGTTCACTTTTCCAGTTTTAGCTACTGGCATAAGCATACAAACTCATCACCTGAGAAAAATAATCGTTATATTTGGTGGTCAATCTCAACCATGGATAGTCTCAGCTTGAAAACAGAGGCTGTTTTCCTTAATTCTTTTGCACGGTGGGAGTTTTCAAGTTTATTTCACCTCAGTATGTTCTTATTTTCTTCATTATGTTTAAAGTTTTACATTAAATTTTAAAAAAGGTTCCAGCAAAAACATTTATTCCAACAAAAGTCTACCCAGGTTCGATTCCCGGCGGGAGCTCATGTGGTTCGGATTCCACGTTAATCAGTAGGTCCACGTCTCATATAGCCTCGCTGATGAAAAGAGACGTTAAACTCAAATCAAATCAAGTCCAACAAGAGTCTTATACAAAAAATCTAATGGCCTTATAATTTTGAATTCATGTGTATAAAGCTGTAAAATTAAAACTGTAATCCGTGCACCATAGGTAGTTCTTGGAATCTATCATTCTGGTCCTCTTAAACATTAGTCCAAAAAGAACAAAAATAAAATTCATGTAACCTTTGTATCACATAGTATACTAAGAATCTCAAACAATCATTAATACTACTGTGGAATTATAAAATATTCTTCATCGCCTTCAAAATCCTTCACCTCTGGCGCATGATGAATCCATGGTTCGATCTTAGCCCGCCAAGGCATAGAAATCGTATTATTATTCAATTCAAAATCTTTTGTCGTTGTAAAATTCTATCGAGGAAGTTGAGGTTTTAATATACAACGACAATCGTACCTGTTATACTACATATTATGAAACATGATAGCTTCCTTACTCTGAAGAACGTCCTTTAGGTTAAGGGATAAGCCAATTAAGCCAATAAATGAATGCTGTAGGAAATGGAAGTACCAGGAGAAAAAAGGTGTTGTCCACCACAAAGTTCATTTAGTCGGTTTTAAATCACGACCATCAAAATGTCGTTCTACCACTGAGTCATAGTGCTCTCCCCATATCCGAGAATACCTCACTGTGGGTCTACAAGTTTCAAGAGGTTACCATACAATGTTTATTATCAGGATCAATAAAAGTAAAGCGTCTGCAGTGTGTGTCAATTCATTATACGTAGGATTTCTAGTGGTTGTCTAACAAAAGGGTTGTGTTTGATTTTCAAGTCCAAGGTAATTATTCACAAAAGTACAATCTTGTCCTTTTACTATATAAAATGGAATAAGTATTTCAAGTTATCATCTTACTAAGAAGAAGTATTTTCCTGTATATTTCTATGCATTTCATAGACATTTTATCCTTTACCTCAAAGTATTGAGCTCTCTAAGCTTTATTCTTTTAAAAAGCATATACCAAGTAAGGGTCTGCACATCCTGAAATTTGTTGGAGGGTGGATTTTGCACTAACAGTCACTGCGTTTAAGCATTATTGAAGTAACATTATTCTACTTGCAATAAAACAACACGTAATTTTACAATATTGTCATCTATATTCTCAGCAAAAGAGTACACTAACTTCTTTTTATATAAAAAAGAAAGAGTACAGGGGTACTGTAACATCGACTTTTCTACAGTATATCACATATTTCTCTCCTACTGCAACCATAATTCTCTTAAAAAGGTGTTGAAATGTTTGTTGGGTTATAGAGTTTTAAATGTGGTCCGCATCCAATGAATCCCTCGCGTAGGTACGCCCTTAATTCAATCCATTCTGCATATAAGATTATAAATTGTTTTCATTTAAAAGTAACTGTATAAACAAGAATGTTAAAGTCTTCATATCATAAACTAAACACAAGGTATCAACCTCAGTGATTCCCGTTCAATCGACAATAGTTCATCATTTACTTACGTTGGTAATGTCTCTAAAAATCTAAAATAAAGTATTAAATATTTTCAGTTTCCTACCATATTCTTCGAAAACAATTATTTTTTCTTTTAATGCACTGCTTCTTAAACACTAGTGTCTTCATATAGCATACAAACAACTAAGATTATTTTTTTCTAATATCAGTTTATTTCTTTAAAAATACATTACTCTCACTGACAATTCAGTTGCCAGTAATTCAGTATTTTAGCTCTAACTATTATTTACATGTGTTAGGTAGTCTTATAATACAGTTCTCTTGCAGTTACAATATAAAAAAATGCTACCTAACACAGCAACTGCAATAGTGATTAATGTTCCATAACAGTTCATATACACAGCAACTGCATTAACGTTGTACCTATTGTGGTTCAAAACCCATATTACTGTTATATTGTTCTTTATAACCTTGTTGTTATATAAAACATAAATTAAAAATAATCCAAACAGTAGTCGATAACCTAATACAAAATAAATCTCAACACCGCTTTAAATATAATTTACTAATTTACTTATCAATCAAAAGTCCCAGGTACAGTTAAAATAAATCTTGTTGTAAGCAATAGTAATTCAATTCGTTGTGCAAACATTCGTTTTCGTCAAGCTGTCTTACACACGGGCTACTTCTCATCTGCGTCAAAGAAAATCCGCACTTCTCAATAGATATACTTTCTCGTTACAAGCATTAGTAATGGTTCAAATTCCAATTTTTATAACAGCCCTCCGAAATCGCTCGTGAAAACCAGCAAAACAGTAACTAAAAATTCCAAACAGTAACTTCCGTATTTCAATCCAATACAATTGCATTGGGTAAAAGAGCAAAACCACGGTTCGTCTTAAATGACCAAATTTAACTCAATAAGTGCAAACTGCACAATATAATCTCTTTAAGGTTTAGGAAAATCTAATTTCTTGAGAACAACACTTCTAATATGTTATAACTGTATGCCATGTATTCGCTCACAACTATATATATATATATATATATATATATATATATATATATATATATATATATATATATATATATATATATATATATATACTCTATATGCAGACAACTAAAATATTAAAATACTATTTTCTTATGCATTTTGTAACAATTACAATAAAGTTTAAAATTCTTGAAATTCAGAATAATTTTTATTAAAGTTTAATATTGGCAGATATCTATTTCAACTGTAAAAAGGACATGTTAGCTATTATTTCGTTTCTGGCGGTCGTAACACCATTACAAGAATATTTTCTTGTTTTTTCTAAGTTACAAACAAGATCTATAAATAAAATACCCTTTTAGTTCAAACACACATTCATCACACTTTAAGTAAATACAAAATCGTATCAGACTGTCTGTGAATATAATATGCAATCCTCAAAACATTTTTTAACTTGTCGGTTGCATAATTTTCTAGGTGCCAAAGTTAAATATTCATGCTCATTATTATTATATACGCAAATGTATCTGTCTCTCCAACACGCTAATTCCCATCGTTCACAGTCCTGCTAATAGTTATCGCCAATGGTGTTGGTTACCTTGTACTTAATGTTATGAGTTCTAAAGTAAAGCACTTTTATCCAAACTATACGTTCAAAGTGCTATCTCTTATTTAAAGCAATTGTTTCCATCTGCATATGACTAATCCTAATAAACCAAGCACACCATTACTATCACAATCTGCGCTGTCGAATAATTGTCCTTAAAAGAGTCGTTACCTACACTGTTTAAATAATGTCAAAATTGTCCCTAACGTACATTACGTGTTATTAGATATATCTTCTTTACTAGTATGTATGAAGTTATATAAACACCTAGTTTTGTATAAAGAGTTTCAAAAGTATAATTCTCCAATAACTGCTACAGTAAGTTTCTTTCCTCGTTCATAAACATTAAATAGTGCTAATCATAAAAATAAGTCACTTCTAAAACAAAATGCTTTCGCTCATTCAAAGTATATTTCTAGTTTAAACATTGTGTAAGTGTAAAGTTCTCCCGTTTCCGCCTACATTCTCGTTCCACCAACTTATACATGCGTACTTTTATTCATCCAAATATAATACATAAAAAAGCTATGGTGGGTACGCAATACAGCGTTCACCTCTGGTGCATGGAGTCCTTGGTTCGATCCCAGCTTGTTTCAAGTTAGCTTTTTGGTGCACAAACACAATGTGTGTGGGTTTTTCTCGTGGTTCTCCTGCTTCTTCCCACTTTCTTCATTCCACCATATTCATTAATTTCTCATCACCGTCTCCTTTAGTATAGCCAGTATATTCGTTGGATGTAAAAACTTATAATAACTTTTATGTCGATATTTCAGTATTCAATATTCATATTACACATTATCCAATATTTTCGATAAGATCCAACGGTGTCAATAAATCCATATTTTAAGACCAATCTATAACTCCTTTACGTTAAAAACCTCCACAACAAACAATTCAGGAAAATAAGGTTTGTTCTCCAGTGTTTCTATTAAAATTTTTTATTTCCTTCACCACCTAAAAACAATAAAAGAATTAAAAATTAATTATTTGCTGTATTACGATTTCCAATTACAAAATATAAGTATAAAGTTTCCCTTTTAACTTCACTACTACATTTCATCCTGGGTAATATGTTCAAACAATCTCGGGTCTCTTTTTATTGCCTTAGCTTTCAACATGAAAAACCCTTAAGTTCAATCTGCGGTAACGTTAAACGTTCTGTCGCCATATAACCTCATTGTTACACTAGCGTTTATAAAACAAAACACAACAGTTTACAATAATAATAATAATAATTCTTACCATATACTTTCTAAATACCAGTTATACGTCTTACACAATTCATAGCTACATATAAGTAACAACATCTGCTAAGCAAAATGTTTGTCGTACGGCTTTTCACGTGGAAAAGCTCTGGTTCGATTCCCGGGGGTGCATTCTGCTAACTTTCTGTACAATATAATTTATATATACCGGTTATGTCATACACAATTCATAGCTACATATAAGTAACAACATCTGCTAAGCAAAATGTTTGTCGTACGGCTTTTCACGTGGAAGAGCCCTGGTTCAATTCCCGGGGTGCATTCTGCTAACTTTCTGTACAATATAATTTATATATACCTGTTATGTTTTACACAATTCATAGTTATGTATAAGTAACAAGTTCGCACTGCAAGCAAAATATTTAGCGTACGGTTCTCCACGTGGGAGAATACTAATTCGAGTCCCGGTGCAATGAAAAAATGTTGATTCCCTGTACCCTACATATTACATTATACTATATCTTAGTCACGTTATAATTCCATAAAAGTACACCGAGTCATATCATTTTCAATGCCGAAAAATCCGCAATCAATTCCTGATTAAAACCAACCCTTATACTCCAGACAATTACAATATGTCCCTCTCCCATATAAAAATGAACAAGTATAATACAAAAAAAAAACCTACAAAGTTAGTCCCTACTAATGATTTTTTCTTCCGGTGCCTTCTATGTATTAATTTTCTTCTTCCAACAGTATATTTGCGTTTGTTATCTCTTATACGTTGTACGAATCATGCAAATAAATCATTATTTTTATACCCTTAAATCTTTCCAGAAGTTTCGAGAGTGTTCTTTCCCCTATTCCAACAATAATAAGCTTGGAAAACGATCTCGAAGTTTCCACTGCTTTCTTTCACTCATTCCGACGATCAAAATTCCATAATATTCTCCAACAGCAGCTGCCGCGTTACATGTGCTGCATATTAATGAATCCAACAATATATTACCTTGTTCTAGGTGTGTGATCTGCATATTTTATTTCCGAAAGGTCTTTTCTGTATTCTGCTTGTCCAATTAACATTTCTTTTAA
Source organism: Thermobia domestica (assembly GCF_964235325.1). NCBI lineage: Eukaryota > Metazoa > Arthropoda > Insecta > Zygentoma > Lepismatidae > Thermobia > Thermobia domestica. The sequence continues at coordinate 323,895,570 of NC_137454.1, read as the reverse complement.
CCGGAAACCATTTATTATATGTCATGTTACCTCCGGCCGCACTTACATACATTATGTGTCATTAGTATGCGTAAAAAAGGTGTATCCATTTTTCAAACGTGCATTAGGATCTGCTACCATGTCAAACTTATCGACACTCATGAATATTCATGAGTGACGAAAACTGTCTTACATACTACTTATGTTGTTAAAATTGTCGTTAAAGAAAGAATTGTTGCCATTGTAAAATGCATATCTACCACAGGCCAGTAGAACAGAAAATATTCCAGTTCGAGAAACTTCTTTCGAAGTATCTTCTCTGATAAGAATGCTGTTAGCATCCAAAACATAATTTACCGTGTTTTTTTGAAAGTTATGTGACCACCGCCCTGCTTATTTCCTCATACACGACTCGGTTTACCCTTCTCGATTACCTTCTCTAAATTACTTTTAAGCGGAAGGTCAAATTTGCTTAACAAAAGAATAATATCCAAAAAGTTTCCATAATCTGTAGCTGTGTCTTCCAGTCTATATGTTGCTTCATTTCCTTTTCCTCTGTAAGTGAGCCCTCCTTTACCAATGAATTTCAGCACTTCGACAACTTGATGCATTACTTGTCTGTTCTTCTCAACCTGATACTGTTGTTGTTTTATCTGTCCATAAGGAAGTAGTTTCTAAATGCTATGTTATCTTTTGTGAGATACGTAAGCATCCACGCTGATCTGATGTATTTTGCAAAACTCGTGTTCTCTTACTCACTGATAAGAGTGTTTAGTGTTACGTTCGTCACTTTCAGAACCTTTAAGAAACGTGTTTGTTCGATCAGTAGTTATATGTAGGATTTATGGCCATTTCGCAGTGTTGCCTGTACTGAGAATAATTACAGTGATTCTTTTTTCCCCTAAATAGGGAAATTTTCCTGATTTTTAAAGGGATTTTTAGTGATTTTTTGCAGTGTTGCACCGAAAAGTAACTAGATTTTCGATAATTTTTGTATGTAATGTAATTATTGTTCCCTTTTATGACTTATTTTAAGTACACTTCAATTAGTTTTTTCAATTGAAGTAATGATATTGCAATTACACCAGATTGATAATCCTTTATCTTATCACGCAAGTGTGACCTTTGCGCTGTTGCCCTTACTATTGGAGTCCGTCGCGACTTCCCTTTATACTTTTACCGCTCGCTTTGTATACTTTATCACGTATGTGTGACCTTTGCGCTGGCGCCATTACCGTTGCGAGTTTCCCGTTGCGAGACTGCTTTGTATATTTGCCGTTTGCCCGGCACCCGTGCTGTACCAAACGCTAGCTTTGATAGCGCCATTATTGTTTGACCGTGATGCGAGTTTCCGCCTATTTGGTTTGTATATTTGCCGCACGGCACTTACGATGCACCGAACGTTAGATTTTGCAGGTATTATTACTGTTTGACCGTGGTGCAAGTTTTTTTACTTTTCCACCCGTTTACTTTGTATACCTGTTACCTGGCATTTGCACAATAACGGACAATTATTGTATTTCCTCCCGCATTGGTTTGCTTTAAGGACTATACGTAACGCACGTATGATATTGCAATTATGTATTGAATTGCATTATTATTATTATTATTATTATTATTATTATTAGTAACGATCCTAGCATTAAATTATATAAAAATAATATTCGTTGCCATGGACGCGTTTTGAACTTACAACCCTTGCATTACTGATCCATCATCTTACCGTTTAGCTACCGTTTAGCTGACGAATACAACTGTTTCTTTGGCAGTAATGAAAAAGACCTGTAACGCTATCTATTTGTTATGTTTGAAAATGCTTTACTATCATAGATCCATCTAGCGGTAACAGCTTAAACTACGTGGTCATTTGTTAAGTTTGAATAAGCGAAATTTAATTTTAATGGCCATATATGATTTGATGTTATGAACTACAGAAATACACTTGTATTATTGATTGATATCCCTTTGTTAAAAATTGAAGAGACCATACATTCTTATTTAGAGACAGCTAAGTTGAAATTTATAAACTTCCATATGATTTTGTGTATTACGTCTAGAAATGCACACGGATAGGTGTAACTAATAATTATTTTAGATTATAAGACACTGGACGTATTTTAAATTGATTACGTATTAATGAATAATATTTGAGGTACAATACTAATATTGCGGAAGGCATATGGCATTTAGTATTGTTATGTTTTATGATATTACTAGTTAAATTTGGCTTTATGGACCAGGGCAAGCACACTATTATGGGAAGGGGGCATAGATACTATACAGACATTTGTCTGGTCCAAGAAAAATTTATTTAGGACATAAAAATGTTTTACATTTGACCGACTGCCCCACCATGAATTCAACCCGGGACCCCTTGCATTGAAGGCAAGAACGTTAGCGAGTAATTTCCCTAGCGATTAAATTATACGTTCTACTATAAAATATTTGAGCAGATGTCCATTTTGAAAATTGAACATTACTTTTAAATAAATGAGCCCCCGTGGATTGGACTTGAGCTGTGCTTATTTGAGTTTAAACAAAGAGGCTATATAAGACATAAACCTGTTAATGGGAACTTTGAGGCGTAGGCTAACAATTAAGTTTGAATTGGTTTTGAGTTTACCACCAATGCTATATGAGACGCGGACCTACTGATTAACATACAATATGAGCTCCCGCAGGGAATCGAATTTGGGTTTTACATTAAAGATGCATATGATTGTGAATTTAGCGCTTTTTTAAACAAAGAGGCTATATAAGACATAAACCTGTTAATGGGAACTTTGAGACGTAGGCTAACGATTAAGTTTGAATTGGTTTTGAGTTTACCACCAATGCTATATAAGACGTGGACCTACTGATTGACATACAATATGAGCTCCCGCAGGGAATCAAATTAGGGTTTCCACATTAAAGATGCATATGATTGTGAATTTAGCGCTTTTTGTAACACCAAGGCTATTTGAGACATAAACCTACATCTTAATGTAGGCCCGAACCATATGACCTGCATTGTGAATTGAACTCGAATCACCCATGCCAAAAGGGTGTACGCTAATTGCTTACCAATGGAGAACTATTGAGAATATTTTAACATGGAATTACAGAGAATCACATATGTTTCCACAAGGTGTACATTTTTTATTGAAACAGATTAAATATATTTTAGTGATTGAATTATAATAATAATGAAAATTGAATTATAAACTTGCCCTATTAAAGAAGAAAATATTGTTTTATTTATTGGATATTTTCATTGAAACAAGTGTTTCAAGACAAAAAGCACTCGGTGACTTCACGGACAACAGATGAAATCATTTAGATTATGAGTCACGAGTTAAAGGAAATAAAACCAACGCCAGACCACGTTTATCTTATTTATGTAAACTATGTTTTAGCTACGCTTCAGCATGGAGGAAATTTCCCATTGCATACGGAAAACAACTGAATGACCTCATCGGTGTTGCCAAATTGTCATTTAATTGTTTGGTTTTGATGAGTGAAGACCATAGCCTACTTAGGATGAGTAAGAAGATAGAGGTCACTAAAATAATTCATTTTGGCAACGTTTGCACATGTGACAATGAGGAAGCATGACTGCATCATCTTTTCCCCTCTTTGAGGGAGGGCATAATATGCATAAACTTTTAGTACAACGATATTCTGCCCTCTTTTGAATCAAGATTTTGGAGAGGGAACATCAGAAGATTTTAACTGGTGATTTTGTTAATGTGTAGTGTGAATAGTGCATCTCGTTAATATTTGTACGCTGATTTACGATCGCATTGGTAAATTTAATTTGATTTTTATTTTATATTTAAACAATTTTAGATGCATTATTGGAATTATACGCTTTGTTTGGAGTAAATTTGAATAATAATAATATAGACACGTATATTATTTGTTTTAATCTAGACATGTATTCATAAATATTATTGAATGTGCTGTGTTTAATAGACAGAATTGGATATTATTATTTTAGACAGAGTTGAGTTGAATTTCAGTTTAATATACTGTTTAACATTGAGACTTATGATTGTTTTGCTTAACATTAAATGTGGAAATATAGAAGTTAGCGTTGGGAATGGAACTAGGGTCTATAATGTAATTGATTGTAAATTTAGAGCTTTTTTTTCACCACCAATGCTATTTGAGACATGAACTTATAGATTAATGTAGGCCACATAAACTGGAGGAATTGACCGGGTTTTTTTTTACACCACCGCCTACCCACGGAAGAGCTTTAACTAATAAGAAAATAAAATTTTAATGGTAGCTTAATGGTTATGAATTTAGATTTTAGGCTTTCCTTTTAATTGGAAGAAAGTGGCCTGAACTTTGACATTTGTTTGTTGTAAAAACGAGGAAAACTGTGGTTGGGGTTATACACTTTTCAACCGGGAATTGAACACGTAGCTTATAGGTGACGTGTACGTATTTTAGGCAGAGTGGGGAAATATATTTACTTTTGAGCAGTTTTATGAAATACTATTACATATTTTAATGTTTTCTTGAGTATTAAGAGAACAAAGCCTATTATTGACTGGATTACATCATTGAACCAGTAGTTTTAATTAAAAACGAATTTGGTTGATGAGAATGAACGCTGCTTTATTGCAGATTGATTTAATACGGTTAGCTTGGGAAGGTAGAATTAGAGAAAATTAGATTTTGTGATGTTACATTATTTAAAATGTGAATCTATTAAATTATTGTAGTACAGTAGGATTTATACAGAAATTATAGGTCACATGATTTCATATACCTAGTTGAAACAGCATATGTTTATTAGTATTAATTTTGCGGGTATGAAACAAAACAGTATTATATTTGTGGGGCATTATTTTGACTTACATAGTTAGAGCAGTTAGACAAAGCATGGCTTGTGAACAACGCGTTTACTGCCACCTATGAACTAAAGTAAGAACTAAGTGTAGAAAACAGTTACAAGACCTCCGTAAAGTTTTTTTTTTTAATTTGGAGAAACCATAAAGGATTTTACATTGTACGTAGTGGTAGGATTACGTTTAAATTAATACGTTTTATTGTAATATTGCGAACAGAGCGATGGCTAATTAAATCAATTACTTTAGCAAGAAATAGGTTTCTATGGATTTTTTTTGGTAGCTATAACTTGTTCCGGCGTTCATCGCCTATGACAGATTTTAAGAACAATTTAAATTTGAGTTTTAAGTGATGATAGGCGTAGATTTGTTTTAGGACATTTCAATTTTTATGGAGTTTTGCTAGTTTCAGAAAATTACTGTATATTGAATCCGGCATGTAGACAGTTTCTTTAAGGGAACAGGATTAATTTTAAAGTTTAATAAAAATATTATGCCGTGAACACGGATTGCTGAACATTGCTTTTGCTTGCGAAAAACTGGGCAATAGAGATAAGATTTTAGCCTATTTTAAGTTTAATGACTTGTATTAGTAGAGAACTTCTTACTAGCTAATTAATTTATACCTTTTTGTGTTTTAGTTCATTCCAAGAGCATACTAATTATTTACAGAAACAATTTTATAGGAAGTTTGACGAAATGAAAATGTGAGTGGGAGAATCCATGAAGAAGCATAGCTTCTTAGAGAAACTAGTAATTATTTTATGACCTGGGGAACCCGTAGAATATTTGGCATTAAGTTATAAAGAATGTGGTAAGAACACGCATAATATAATGAATAATAAGATGAACTAAGACTTAAATTATTGCTTTGAAAACAAAACCTACAGGGTTCTACAGTTTTGTATAGGATTAATGTTTATTTGTTACAGCACTTTTGTCAGTAAGAACAATTTGAATTGATTTAGGAAACAGATTTGAAATCGTCCTAGTGGTTAGGATAGCTTGTTTATTGGATATATTGAAATGCAATTGTAGGGCAGCACCAACGGTGAACGCTTTGCCCTGCCCTAAAGTACAAATTTGAACTTTCCTTGGTAAAACCGCACGTTATTTTAGTATTTAATACGTTTCTTGTAATAGTCCTAATCAATTTTACGGAATTTAGGTTTTGAATGTTCGTTGAGATATTTGCTTTGACGATGAGATTTCATTGCCAAGATTTTAACTTCCTTGTAATAAATTAGTTGAACAAATTCTGATTTATTACAGGTACTTGTACAAATTATAGTTTTACTTATAATTATTTGACCATAATGCAAACCGTTTTGAATGAACAAAATATATTTTGCCATTGCATGTTAGTAGACATTTTGTACAAATAAATAAAACTAGGAGCAAACACAGTTAATATTTCTTCTATACATTGTAAAAATTAGTCAGAACGGTAAAATTATTTCTTGTTTGTCATAAAAATTAAATGTACTACCACGTTGAAAGCAAAAAAAAAATATAATTTGCCTAGTATACTGAAATGTTGAACTTTGATACAAACATGTGCTAGCTGGAAAAGCGTTAGATTGAAATTGCGTCGCTCCGTAGCCTAGTAAGTAAAGCGCTGGACTCATGCACTAAAGGTCGCGCGTTCGATCCTCGGTCAGGCTGTGATAAGATTTTTTTCTTTTTTACTTTTGTTTGATTATATTATATTTTCATATTTTCCTTTTCTATGAAAAGTTGTTCTTATTTGTATTCTCCTAATAAATTAGTCGGAGCAAATTGTATTTGCGAACTTGAAAAATAAATTGTTTGTTGTGCAATTTTAATTGCTACGCTTTTTATAGAAGCTCGGAATAAGCATAGCTTGTGAACCTACAAATAATTTCGTGGATAAATAATTTAAAGAAAGTGGAGTTTGAAAGAGTTTTTTTCACGGAAGACACGATAAATTTAATGACAGAAATAAATCACAAGGAATTTCGGAAGAAAGTTTGCAGCATTTATAAACTTAATTGAGAATGGAATACCATACTAAATGATCACTGTGGTTATGAGAGCAGGATTGTAGGTTACGAACATCCACATTGCACGTTTTGGACCCTATAGTTATATTTGTCAAAATTATGAAAGTAGATAAGAAAAAAATAATTTACTATCGTATTTAAAATAAATGCAAAACTTGCATACGTTGATACAATTAGGCGGAACACATTTGACTCACCACGCTTCCCTTCAAAGTGACATTTGCATATTCTGGTGTAGTAAGACGTTTGCCTCATGCACTTGTGATCCCGGTTCAATCATGGACTAACCAATTTTACGTGCTACGCTTATTTTCATATTCTTCTTTTCTATGAAAAGTTGTAAATTATTTATTGAATCCTTTCTTTTAATCCCTTACATATATAAGGTGTTCGAACAGTATATGTGAACACATTTTTATTGTTTCGTATTTCTTAATACCTCGACTCGAACAAGGTGTGGGAAGTTAAAAAGCTCCTTGTTAAAATATGACCCTTATGCATGACCCACACGAACAGCATGTGAGAATATTTTAATTTATTAAAAACTTCGTGTTAAAATAGAGTGTAAACCTACAAATAATTCCGTAACATGGACGGCGCAAGATAAGAAAGAAAGAGTGGTGGGGCGGTTTACTGGTTTGTTGTAAAATTAGTTAAGCGAGTACAGTTCCATGGATACTACACAGTACGTGGGAGGGTGCCCTATAAGAATATTTGTGAAGAATATCAGGACGGATTTATCCTAGGAGGTTAGGCAATAAGGTGCGACACTGTTGTAGTGTTGGAATGCATACCATCAAGGAACTAAGGGGAAATTCTTACTTTTATACTTTCCTAATAAAATAGTTGGAATAACTTATGTTTATTTTAGTATCATTACTTTATTAAGTTCCGTGTTAATTATTTATTCATTTGTGTTATTTACAATAACACTCGATGTTAAAAAAATGTGTGTGTGTGTGTGTGTGTGTAACTGAGTGAGTGAGTGAATGATTGAGTAAGTGTGTGACTGTGTGTGTGTGTGTGTGTATGTATGTGTGCATGTGTGTGTGTAACTGAGTGAATGAGTGAGTGAATGAGTGAGTAAGTGTGTGACTGTGTGTGTATGTGTGTGTGTGTGTGTGTGTGTAATTGAGTGAGTGAATAAAAAATGAAATTTTTAAGTCCCAGGGTTATGCCGGTTTTTATATTGCCTCTCTTTACAAAGAAAGCTCTTAAAGTATATAGAAAGTGGGAACCTGCAAATTATTTATTTGTTGAACAATATGTGAGAGAATAAAAGATTTGTCGAACAATATGTGAGAGAATAAAAGATCCTAATAGATCGATTTTTTATATTGCTTCGCTTTACAAAGAAAGCTCTTAAAAGTATATAGAAAGTGGGAGAAAACCCACGCACACTGTGCTTGTCCACCACAATTTATAAAAAAAATAAATCCAAACTTAATGTTTGTCATGAAGATGTTGAAATAATTGGTGCGAGCTGGTATCGAACCAAGGACTCCATGCACCAGAGGTGAACGCTCTACCACTGAGCCACTGCGCCCATGAGTAACTGAGTGAGTATGTGTGAGTGAGTAAGTGAGTGAGTGACTGAGTGAGTAAATAAATGTATGTAAGTAACTAAGTTAGTGAGTGAATTATAAAAATACTAAATGAAATTAACAGAAACAAAATAAATGTTTTAGACTTAGAGTACAGAATAAAATAAGTTTGATTTAATCCTTATGCCACGATGTTTTGTTTATGCACAAGTTTTAACATTTTGATGCTTTTTTTCTAACCTTGTATAGCTTAGCTTCAGTTAACCCGTACCCTTTTGTACACATTAAGCTTCAATATTTCTTTTATCATGGTTTCCTTATTATTTGTTTCAGACACTTTTTTATTAGTATTCCTTGAACTGTTATTGGTTTTGGTTTTATCTTACATTTTTAATACCAGATAGAATACGAAACAACTAGCATTTCGTTTTACCTAGTACCATTCACACAACTATTTCTTTTCGCTGTCTTTCCCCTACTCTGTCGCCCTTTCTCCCCTCTGTTTTTCCTGTCCTTCCGCCTACTTTGTTTTTCTCTCTTTCTTTTTACCTACTGCCATCTACCTAAATATGCTTTTTTCTCTCTCTCTTTCCACCTACTACCATCTACATAACTATACCTTCTGTCTCTCTCTCTTCCTGTTTTTCCTTTGTCTCTCCGCCTACTTTGTTTTTTTCTTTCTTTTCACCTACTCCCATCTACATAACTATACCTTCCCTTTCTCTCCCTCTCCCTTCCTGTTTTTCCTGTCTTTCCGCCTACTTTGTTTTTCTCTCTTTCTTTCCACCTACTACCATCTACATAACTATACCTTCTGTCTCTCTCTCTTCCTGTTTTTCCTGTCTCTCCGCCTACTTTGTTTTTTCTTTCTTTTCACCTACTCCCATCTACATAACTATACCTTCTCTCTCTCTCCCTCTTCCTTCCTGTTTTTCTTCTGTCTCTCCGCCTACTTTGTTTCTTTCTTTCTTTTCACCTACTCTCTGTCTTTCCGCCTAATTTGTTTCTTTCTTTCTTTTCACCTACTCCCATCTACATAACTATACCTTCTCTCTCTCTCTCTCCCTGTTTTTCCTCTGTCTCTCCGCCTACTTTGTTTCTCTCTTTTCACCTACTCCCATCTACATAACTATTCCTTTTCTCTCTCTCCCTGTTTTTCCTCTGTCTCTCTGCCTACTTTGTTTCTTTCTCTTTCCACCTACTGCCATTTACATAACTGTATCCTCTTTGACAATTAGACTATTTGTCTTTTGTTTTCCTTTATTTATTTATTTGCTTTATTACCTTCTAAACCTAACCTAACCAAAGTTTACTTTGTGTTTGTTTTGCTTTTCTCTTTGTCTTTTCCGTTCTTTATCTTTTGATTCTTTTTCTTTGCTTTTTCTCTATTTGATTAACTTCTAAACCTAACCTAACCATGATTTGTGTTTCCTTTCTTTTGGTTTTTGCTCTTGTACCTTTTCCGCCGCTTGTAGTATTTTTTCTCTACTTTTTCGTCGCTTGTAGTATTTCCTCTCTTCCTCGGTACCTATTATCGTCTGTATTTTTTCTCTTTATTGCTCTCTAGCTATGTCATACACAAATACCTTTCCTATTTTTATAGCTCCCTGGCTATTTGTTTTGTGTGCTATGTATGTTCTCTAATTACTTTTTGCTTTTTATTTTGTAACTTTAATTGGATTATATTTCGCCTTATATTCAATCACTTTATTAGAAGCTCATTGTTAATTATTTGTATTCTCCTAATATTTTAATGGCTCCCTTGCTAAGCAACTTATTTTTACGGATCGCATGCTCCTAAGAACAGCTAAGCTACCTTAACCATACTCTGTATTTCTTTATGTCTCCTGGTAGTTGGAGTCTCTTTTGTTTTGCTTTTCTTTGGTTTTTTGGATATAGTCCTATGCCTTTGTACTAAGACATTATGTTCGTTTAGTTGTACATATATTATTCAGCATGCTTCTACGAAACAGCACATATTATATAAGACCTCTCCCATACTAGTCTTGGATATTTACATATGGCTTTTACTAAGCGGAACTAGTTGTTGCTACATGTCCATACTTTAGCCTGCTGGTTGATAAATTTCTGTTAATAGATTTAATATACGTAACACGAGAATTATCTTAAGGTGAATCTTTTGAATTTTAGTACATACTATATTCATATAAGGTAATACTCGTATATACTATATAGAGTAAGCATATAAGAATCTATACAAGATATATACATATTATATACATATAAGAATCTACACTAGATATATACATAGTGTATACATATAAGACTTTATAGTACATATTATATACATATAAGAATCTATAGTAGATACTATATTCATATAAGGTAATCTATACTATATAGTGTAAGCATATAAGATATTCTATAGTAAATATATATATACATATAAGAATTTATAGTAGATGCTATATTCATATTTCTATTCGTATTCTATACTATATAGTGTATGCATATAAGATATTCTAAAGTAAATATATATAAATAATGTATACGAATCTAATACAAATTATGTTATGTTTTAGGTTATCCATTGGTGTGGTCGATTCAAGAACGTACTACCAGAAGTATCAGAGGTAGTACCAAAGGTATTATTTTTTGATCAGTTTGTCATAAATTACTCAAATAGAGCAACCTTGTTGCAATGTATAAAATAATTCATATAATTTACAATTTTACTTTTAGAATTGAACTGTTGCAATTATTTTATTTGTTCCTTTGTTTTACAAAACTCTGATTACGTATTGGATCGTTTGCTGTGCAAACTCGTTGTTAAAATGGAAAGTCATAAATTATTTATTGAATCGTTTGGTGTGCAAACTCCTTGTTAACTTTAATTCAATCGATTGCTAAGCAAGCTTAAAACACTTACAGTGTGATTATTTTATTCGTTCGTGTTACTTTATTTTATTGGTTCATTTGCTTAGCAAATTCAACTTATTTATTGGATTGTATGCTAAAACATACTCCTAAGAACAGCTACCCTGTGAACCTACAAATAATTTCGAAAATACTAACTAAGCTCGTTTTTAAAATTAGAAAGTCGTAAGAACAGCTACGCTGTAAATAAATTGTATCTTATTTTTAAACTCTTCTAACTTTTTAATAGTTCCCTTGCTAAGCAAGCTCAGACCAGCTACGCTGGGAACTTGTAAATAATTTGTTCAATCACTTCAATAGAAGTTCCCTGTTAACTTTAGTTGAATCGTATGCTAAAGTATACTCTGTAGAACACCTACGGTGTTATCATTTTATTCGTTCGTTTGTTTCACAAACTCTTAAGAAACTTTTTTTCAAGTAGTAAAAAATTGTCTTTTTGTTTTAGGATACTCCAGCAGATCAATTGGACTTCTCTCTTTTGGACCTTTGAAGAAATTGGAATTTAAAAACTGCAGATATCCTGTAAGTATGCAACCAATATTAATTCCATTACATATGTTTCGTAATATACTTTCTTGAAATAATCTTTAATTTGTTCCGCAACTTTGTTCGATTTAAATTTTTTGTTGGATCGTATCTTTTTTATTCTCTAGTTTGTTACACAAACTCGTTTGCTGTGCAAGCTCTTTATTTATTTATTTAGCCTTTCGTAATAAATTACTCGAACACTTCGTGTGAACATACTAAGGATGTTTGAACAATATGTGAGTGTACTAATTATTTGTATTCTCCTTAGTCGGAGCAACTTATTTTACGGATCATTTCATTTTTTTTATCAATTTGCTTGTTTAAGCTCTGCTTTTTGTTATTTCGTTTTTTATTAAAACTCAGCTTATGTATTGTTTCGTGTTATTTAAAATAACACTCAGTTAAAATAGTTTGTGATTATATTAAAACTAGTTTGAAAACTGAACAAATTTATTTGTGATTATCTTATTTGTTTGTGTTATTTTATTTTAATTCTTTCGCTTCCGTAGGAACACTCAATGAGTGTGAACTTAATAAAATTTATTAGAAGTTCGGTGTTAATTATTTATTGGTTCGTTTCCATTAAAGAAAACTCAGAGAACACTATGTGAAAACAGATAGAGTTCCAAATTAATAAAAAAGCTCATTGTTAAACTGAAAGTTGATAAAAAATGATTACTAAATAGCTTACTGTGCATTAATTTTGTAACAAAATGAGAAATATAGAACTGAAATTGTATACTAATAAATGTTTATATGGTTTCAGTGTTGACAGCGGCATACAAGTGCACCGAAAATTAATACAACGTGTCCTGTTAGATCTGTTTACATCTAACCAGCGGTGGTAAGTGTTGCAAACTCAAATTTTTAGTTCAAAGAGTATATGAACATCAAATAATTAAAATTTTAACTTAATGAAACTACAATATTAAATTTTACATAATGAAAGACATAGTGACAAATAATTTTGACTAAACTAACTTTACATGTGCGCAATGAACAATTCAAATTATATCTAAACTTTCATTTGAAACATTTAATTTTTTAAATTGCATTTTGCATTAACATTTTTATTTTGCAATTAAAGAGTTTCATGTAAACATATAATGAATTACATTTTACAATAAAAGTTTCATGTAAAAATTACATTTTTACTTTTGCATTTTTTTAAATTTACACTTTGCATTTTTTACGTTTGCATTTTACAATAGAAGTTTCATGTGAAACTTGCATTTTTAATTTACATTTTACTTTTACATTTTTAAATTTACACTTTGCATTTTCAATTTTACATTTCACTTTGTATTTTTATTTTACAATCAAAGAGTTTCATGTAAACATAAAGAATTGCATTGTAAGAATTTAATGTCATTTAAGAAAATAGACATTAACGTTTACAGTTAAAGTAGAAAATAAAATTAACTGAACTTTCATTAGTAGTGCATTATAAAAATAGTTACAATAATACAAAATTTAAAAATTGAATAGTCACAAAAATATTTATTGATTATACTAGTTTTCTTTGTTGATGCATTTCATTGAATACTGTAGAACATTTATCAAATTAATTATTTTAACTGTTTTTTGTTTGTTAATTTAATGTTTTTAGCCGTACACCTTTGAAATTTAGTAATTGTCTTTTAAATAATTATGCTTTTCATAACCTTATTTATTTTAATTCTTGCTATTTCTATTTAATAAATTTTCTGTGCTGATTGATGTTTAACTATGATTTGTTCATATACTAACTAATAGAGCTTTCATTCTAACCATACGTAATTTTTCTTAACTATAATTTGTAACAATTACCTATTTCAATGCTCTTTTGAATAAACTGTAATAATTAAGTATCTTTTAAAATCTAATACTATTACTTTTTAATATTTTGGTGAATTAAATATAGTTTTGCTGTTGTGACTCAGAAACTGATCTAAACCGTTTTTTTCTAACATTTTTTATTTTTATTTATTTTTTTGTTATTTACTATGCTATTTTTTCATTAAATTGCGTTTATTACTATTATGTTGTTCGTATTGCTAATGTTATTTTAAAATGATTTTTATTCTTTAAAATGTTTGCATCATAGATGTTCTTTCAAATATGAAAATATGAATGTTCGTGAAAATTAAATATTCGTCTAAGATTGGAAAACTTCAAGAATGTCACATGATTTTAAATTATACATGTTGCAGAAGAGTAGTATAGAAAATATTTTCATGGGTTTGAGATTTTCTTTGTTTAATGCATCTGGGTACGAGATTACATTTTTCCGAAAGTATAAATAGCACGTAATAAACTGCGTATATTCACTTTAGAAGAAGTACTGCTAGAGTAAAGACGTTTCTACTTGTACTTTTCGGGAAATTGTTATCGGAAACTATAATTAGATTTGCTAGTCCTAAACTATTGTAGAATAAACATTTATCCATATTTCGGTAAACACTTAGTGGATTAAATCATAGTCATAGTTACCTTTGGAAAACTTCGCATGGAATTCAGGGAATTTTCCATATCTGTGTCTGTATAAGAGCGGGAAAAGCGCGCGGCGGTCAGTATAGCAAAAGAATTTGTACGGTGTAGACGTCTCTCCGTGTTGTTAACGGAAAGTGTGCTTAACTGATAAATTTAAACAGTATCTTTGAGAAAATACTTAGTAAATTATAAGTCGTGTGGAATTTTGGGAATTTACATTATTTACGTGTATATAAGAAGCTCAGAATTATTAATTGGTCATTCTACAAAAAGCAGTTCCATCGTGTGGACGTGTTCTTTTGAATACAGAATAAATAGAGGAATAAGAATATTAGAAAAAGTATAAATAAAGTCCATAAATCAATTGAAAATCATTTCGTTATAATTACTCGTGGAGGTAACATCGCTCCGTTGGTTCTAAGTTAGAAGATTTTTGGAAGTGGGCGTGGTCAAAGGAATAGTATTTATAAGATTTTACGTGAAAACATAGTTCAGTTTGTTTTTGTACTTTGAGGCGTAATCTTCATTTTTAAGAAAGATATTGGATTTACTGTTGACAGTCATATTTGAAGAATTTTATTTTGGGTGAGGATAAAATAGTAATTCGATTTCGGTATAATTTTGTGATTACAGATGGCACATATGGAATTAATTAAGGAAGCTGAAAAGCTTGTTGATTTGCTTCACCGATTTGGATATGCTGCCCCCGAAGTAGTATATTATACCTGGAAGCGTTTGGTAGATACTTATCATTCCAAGGGTGTACGTGTACCCAATGAAAAATATTATCAAATGTTAGCAGCATTATTAAACCATTTTAAAGGCAGACAGGGTGTAATTTTGGAGGGATGCATATCAGCTGCCGATATCACTGATCTATATCGGGCAGGGTTCTTTCGCGTAGCTGAAATAAAAAAGCAGGCTTGTGAAAAGCTCAACCAGTTGATATCATCTGGTAAGACAAATGACTTATCTGTTGAGATCGCTCGTGAGCTATTAGGTAAACCTCTGAACTTAGCAGGACCGAGCTCTGAAAGTTCCGGGGAACCTATGAAGTTACCAGGACCAAGTTCTGCAGGTTTTGGGGAGCCTATGAACTTGGTAGAATTTGGTTTTGTGAGTTCTGAGGATATGCCTAATGCAATGATTGGTATGGGTGCGCCACAATTTGAAGTTGTAGGTAAAAGTCAACGTCATTATGCATATTATGGCATTAAGGGGAGAGAAATAAGTATTAAGTGTACAACCGAAAATGAAATAAAAAACCCTGAATCCTATATCCGGGCATTATTTGATTTTGTAATGAACCAAGCATTAAGTGATGTTGATGAAAATGCCCGGGTAGGAATAACAATTGAGAGCTCGGCTTCAAAGCTGAATAAGCCTCTGTATGTCTCATGGAGACGTAAATCGGAATTGAACTCGGAGGTCCTCTTCTCCGTGATAGAGAACACCCTCAATTCCAATGAGGATTATTTATTTGGAGGTAATGTGACATTTAAGGTCCATTATGTTAACCTTCGCAAGGGAAGAGGTAAGAATCGAACCCAAACTAATCAGAAATATCTTCCATTAACAGAGTTTTTGGAAGAAAAAGTAGTTCCCATGGAGAAGGACGTGTACTGCCTCCCCAAGAGCGTGATTCTGGGGATGGCAAGGGCCGATCAAAAACATGATCAGGTATATAAATTAAAAAATAATCCAAACCGATTACTAAAAAAAGCTGTTATTTTGTGCAATGATTTGGGGATTGAGGCTGAAAAAATAATGGATGTACATTGGAAGACGCTAAAAAGATACAAAACCATCTTGCACCCAACTATCAAATCATTGTATATGAAAGGAACCTTGAAACGCGTGAATTTAATGTGATATATCCAGGAATTAAAGGTGGTAAACAAATATTCATATTGTATGAAGATGGACATTATCAACTTATTTCTAGTGTGTTAAAACTATTGGGGAAAAGAGGATATTGTAAATTATGTTTAATGGGCTACGATAATGAGGGAATTTATCACAAGTGTGATCTTAAATGTAGATTTTGCGAACACTATCATGAAGCAAATAATGATGACATTAAGTGTGAGTGTAATGATTGTCATAGGTTATTTCCAACGAGTGAGTGTTATGATAATCATAAAACTGTAAATAAAGGAGGCAAGAGTATATGTGATTATGTGAAGGTGTGTAACGATTGTGATGTCATGTTTGATTTACGTCATAGGAAATCTGAACACAAATGTGATGAACGTTTATGTAAATCATGCTATATGCACGTGGAACGGGATCATATTTGTTATGTTCAGAACCACCGTCTTACCAGAGTTGAAAAGTATTTGTACATTGTGTTTGATGTAGAGACTATGCTGCTAGATACAAATACTGAGGGAGAGCAGGAACATGTTGTTTCTTTAGTATGTTTAATGACTGTCTGTTACGAATGCAAGGGTAAATCATTGGATGATTCATGTCATGTATGTGGGGATGAAAATGGAAATCGCGAGTTTTCTTTCAAGAGCATTGATGAGTTTATTAGTTATACACTAAAGGCTCATTGTGCTTTTGAAAAAACTATTGTCCTTTCGCATAATGGATCGAAATTTGACATGTTCTTCGCAATTAGGAGTCTCATTAAATCTCAGCATCTTTCTCCATCAGTTACAATGACAGGACAAAAAATTATTGAGTTGCGGATCGGGAATAAGCTTGTTTTCAGGGATACCTATCTTTATATGGGAGTCCGGCTGTCTGACCTAACCAAAACTTTAGGCCTTAATCAAAATTTAAAGAAGGGAGATTTCCCGTATTTGTTTAATATTCCGGCTAATCAAAATTATGTAGGTCCAATCCCTGATATTAAGTATTTTGATCCCGATAGTAGAAGTCCTGAAAATAGACAGCAATTGTACGCCTGGTACAAACAACGTACTTTGACTGGCGAGCAGTATGATCTGCAAAAGGAAATGCTAGATTATTGCCGCAACGATGTGAGAATTCTAACGGAAGCCGTTGTCAAATTTTCCGATTTAATTGAGGAGAAAACTGGCGGTATCCAATGTTTCATTTCTGCAGGAACCATAGCCAGTCTTGCTATGTTGGTCTACTGTACCTTATATTTACCAAATGACCTAATCCCTGTAATTCCTCCTCTTGGCTTTGATTACCGTGACCGGCAAGGTGTGAAAGCGTTACAGTGGTTGCGGTATTTAAAGATAACAAGAGGTACTGAAATTCAGTATACTGGAAATGGTGGGGAAAAGAAATTTGGAAAATATAAAGTTGATGGTTATGAACCAAGTAGTAATACTGTGTATGAGTTCCTCGGTTGTTTCTGGCATGGTTGTCTCAACTGTTACCCTGAATTGCGTCACAAACAACTTGACTCTACCTCGCATCATTCTACATCCATGCAAGAACGATTCGAGTCTACCACTATTAAGGCTAATTATCTGCGTAAACGTGGTCTCAACGTTGTTGAAATGTGGGAATGTAATTGGGACAATCAAGTGAAGAAGGACAAGTCCATACAAGAGTTCATTCGAACTCAGTGTGCGGATATTGTCGATCATTTGATCCCCAAGGAAGGATTTAATGGTGGTCGAACCGAATGTTTTAAAGCTCTACATGAATGTAGCAGTGATGAAAGTATTGCGTACCTGGATGTAACTAGTCTCTACCCCTGGGTAATGGCGCGTAAGCCGTTGCCAGTAGGTAAGCCAAAAATACATAGGGGGCCGGACTTCCCAGATGTGAGAAGTATTCATGGTATGGTTAAATGTACCGTTTTGCCTCCAACTGGTTTGTATTTTCCAGTCCTGCCATATGTTGCGAGAGGGCGATTACTTTTCGGACTCTGCCGTACATGTATGGAGGAGGAAAATATCAACAATTGTTTGCATTGTGAAAGTGATCGTGCCATTACCGGTACATTCTGCACCCCAGAATTGCATAAGGCTATACAGTGTGGCTATAAAATACTCGCCGTTAAAGAAATATGGGAATTCGAACTCGTAGGTTCGGAGGATTGTAATGAACGTAGTTTATTCCGCGACTACGTGAATTCTTTCCTCCAAATGAAGCAGGAATCGTCTGGTTTTCCTGATTCATGCCACACTCAAGGAGACGAAGAAAAATATATTAAGGAGTATCTAGTCCACGAGGGCATACAGTTAAATCATAGCAATATCAGGAAGAACCCGGGACTGAGGTACGAGGGCTATCCAGAAAGTAGATTACGTTTTCGTCTGTGTCCGCTAGGGGCGGGACTAGCGCGGCCATCTTGGGGTCAGAGCGTTGCGCAGCTCAGTCGGCATCTAGCCGTGCTGTGCTCCGTTAAGATACTGTGACGGTTTGAAATGTCTGCGTTAATTGAAAATCCCGCGAGCTGCGAGGTGCGTGCAGTAATAAGGTTTCTGACAGCAAAAAACTGTAAACCGATAGAAATCTATCGGCAGCTGTGTGAAGTGTATGGGGACAACATTATCACTGAAGGTGGAGTGCGACAGTGGGTCATAAGATTTAAAAATGGCCGAACCAATGTTCACGACGAAGATCGAAGTGGGAGACCCAGCAAAGTGACTGCCGAACTTGTCGAAAAAGTCGATGTTAAAGTCCGTGAAAATCGAAAGTTCACAATAACGGAACTTTCTTTGAGTTTTCCACAAATTTCGCGAAGTTTGTTGCACGAAATCATCAGCGAAAAGCTTGGTTACCACAAGTTTTGTGCAAGATGGATTCCAAAAATCTTGACAGAGGACCACAAAAATCAGCGAATGGCTGCAGCGTTGCACTTTTTGGACGCCTACAATAAGGATGGTGACTCTTTACTCGATCGCATCGTTACTGGTGACGAAACATGGGTGAAACACGTGAACTGTGAAACGAAATTGCAATCAATGCAGTGGGGGCACACAGGTTCTCCCCAAAAACCCAAGAAATGCATGCAAACAATGTCGGCAAGGAAGATGATGGCGACTGTTTTTTGGGACAGAAAAGGTGTGATTTTGGTGGACTTCCTGGAAAGAGGCACTACAATAAACGCTCAAAGGTATTGCCAAACTCTGCAAAACCTCAGAAGAGCAATTCAAAACAAGCGCAGAGGAATGTTGAGCTCTAAGATCTTGTTGATTCACGACAACGCCCGGCCCCACACGGCAAATGTCACGCGTGAAGTTCTTGAATCTTTTCAGTGGGAGTTGTTTCCTCATCCGCCGTACAGTCCCGACCTGGTACCGAGCGACTTCCACCTATTCCCAGCAATGAAGAAGTGGCTGGCTATGCAGCGTTTTGATGACGACGAACAGCTGCAAGAAGAGGTAACGAAGTGGTTGAAGTCGCAGGCGGCCGAATTTTTCGACGAAGGAATTTCCAAGCTCGTACATCGCTACGATAAATGCCTTAATTTGAATGGTGACTATGTCGAAAAGTAGTATTTGTGTGTGGCTTTCATCTGTATATAATAAAATTTGTTTCCTATACTTTGTTGATTTTTTATTCCAAAACGTAATCTACTTTCTGGATAGCCCTCGTATATCTCCAAGATATTCCTCAACTCATTATATGGAAAATGGGGGCAGCGAACAGATCTTCCGCAATCGAAAATTGTTGATGATCCAGAAACATTTTTACCTACTTACTGTCAGCGCAATATGAGGTGCAAACAGTGTCACACATTGGTGAACGTCATCTCATTATCACATATAAAGACATCGAAAATGAAAACAGGCCCTGGAAATTTTCGAATGTCGTGCTTGCTGCGTTTATTACATCTTGGGCAAGGCTAAAACTCTATGATCTCTTGACGGCTGTAGGGCCTGAAGCCGTATTATATTGTGACACGGACAGTATTATGTATGTTCAAAAACGAAATGATAAGCCCAAGCTTACCATTGGTTCCTACTTGGGTGAGCTAACTGACGAAATACCAAATGGGTGGGAAATTGACATGTTTATAGGTTTGGGACCTAAAAATTATGCGTATAGGTTAAAAGAAATTGGGTCGGGAAAAGTAGATTATGTTTATAAAATTAGAGGCATCACATTAGATAGTAGAACTCGGGAAAAAATCACGTTTAATCACTTTTTTGATTTAGTCCGCGGAAAAATTGAAAAAAAGGAGTTAAACAATCCAGGTAGGATAGTTCGTAAGAGAGGGTTTATCATTGTATCTCGACCAGAGACAAAAACACATCGACAAGTCAATAACAAAAGACGTAGACTTAACCCGACTGATAAAACAAATTACACAAGCATACCGTATGGATATAGAAGTGATAGTCTTGTCCTGTGATGAGTGAATGGTTGAATGTATATGTGCAATTTGTAAATATTCCCAGTGCATTAATTTTTTATATAATTTATCAATGATATGAATGAAGGGAAATAAATATGGCAATCATACATTGCGCTCCTCCTGGATATACCATATTAGATTCTTTACAGTATAAGGTTTCTTTCTATAACTCACAAGTTCTGCTTATTATATCACCTACACAATATACCTAAGCTGCATCCTATCTTCAATTTGTAAATAGCCTATTATATATTGTAAATAGATTTTTCATATATAAATTTTGTAAATAGACTTTTCATATATTGTTAATAGATTTTTCATATTGCAAATAGTGTTTTTATATAATGTAAATAGCGTATTTCAAATATTAAATTGTTTTATGTTAATCAAGTACAAATAATACAAATAACACTATAACATTGTATATATCATATTCAAACATATATTTTACAATTTTTATTTTTATTATATATCTACATTTTTATTTTTATTATATATCTATATTTTAATTTTTATTATATATCTACATCTTTTTATTTTATTATATACAATCAATTTTTATTATATATTTTACATTTTTAATTTTTATTATATTTACATTCTTTATTTTATTATATTTACAATTTTTTAAATTTTTTATTATATATAATTGTTAATCATTATTTTTGCAATAAAAATTTTTTAAAACTAAATTCCTGCCTTTAATTTCTATATCGTATACAATTAAAAAGGTACATAATAAAAAAGTATGTGTATTCTGTATAAGATAAAGGAAGAATACATATGCTTCATATGCATAAAAATATAATATAGATATAGGCACAATATTTATACTTTTCATAAAATTACAATATCAAATTCATATATTCAATCAATAAATTATTATTTTATTAAATTCATTAATAATCTGAGTCAAAAAGTCAACCGAGATTATAAATATATCCGAAAACAGGAAATTACAAAATGCGGTATCGCAATATTTGTTTGTTCGCACATCAAGTTCTACGTCATAAAGAAAATTGTCAACATCAATAAAGCAACCAGGAAATAAATAACAGCAGCGGTAATATCAAAGGTAAGTAAAGTTTGTCTTCTTACTTAAGTTAAAGTATTGGGTAAACATACAAAGTCCTCCAATATCTATAAAGGAAAATATCGTTAGCGTCTGCAGTTGTCGGGCGGCGGATATACAGAGCGTGCGGAAAACTCGCGACAATAATGGCAGCAGCACAAAGCTAGCGTTCAGTACAGTGCAGCTACCGGGCAGTCGGCAAATATACAAAGCGGGCGGCGCGACGGTAATGGCGCCAGCGCAAAGGTCACACTTGCGTGATAAGATAAATAGGGATGCATTCGAGTCGAGTCGAGTCGAGATTTAAGCCTGTCTCGACTCGACTCGAGAAAATGTTGTCTCGACTCGTGTCTCGACTCGAAAATATGTTGCTGTCTCGACTCGTGTCTCGACTCGACAGTCTCTGTCTCGACTCGACTCGAATTCGAGTCGAGACGTCTCGAAATTCGAGTCGAGACAAAATATATGAGTTAAAATATACACACACATCAGCCAGACCATTATGACTACCTACCTAATTGTTAGTATGTCCACCTTTTGGCACGAATAACAACGGCAACGCGTCTTGGCGTGGTCGCAATGTTCCTCGGTGGGTCGCTGGAGAGAGTTGGCACCACATATGCACACACAGGTCATCTAATTCCCGTAAATTCCGGGGAGGGGGTGATGCGCCCTCAGGTCACGTTCAATCACATCCCAGATGTGATCGATTGGGTTCAGATCCGGAGAGTTTGCACTTGGAACTCGCTCCTATGTTCCTCGAACCACTCCATCACACTCCTGGCCTTGTGACATGGTGCATTATCTTGTCGAAAAATGCCACTACCGATGAGAAACATGGCCGTCATGAAGGAATGTACGTAGTCTGCAAGCAGCGTGTGACGCCTCGGTCGTCATGGTGCCTTCCTCGAGCTCCAATAGACACATGGATGCTCACCTGAATGTTCCCCAGATAATAATTAAGCCGCAGCCAGTTTGTCTCCGCCCCCCAGTACAGATGTCAAGGAGCTGTTCCCTTGGAACACGACGGATTCGCACCCTCACATCGTCATGATGAAGATGATATCGGGATTAATCAGATAATGCAACGCTCTGCCATTGTGCCAAGCTCTAGTGGCGATGGTAACGTATTCATTTCAGTTGTAGTTGCCGATGTCGTGGTGTTAACATTCGCCATCGGTAGGAGTGTTCGGTGCACCGTGTGTTCAGACTAGTGTTGTAAAGGTCTGTGAAAAAAACAGAAATTTTGGGTAAAAAAACAGTTTTTTACGGTTTTCCCGAGCTGGGGAAAAACGGAAAATTTGGGTATTATCAGAATCATCATTTTTGCTAATCACAGAATCATTTTAGTTAATATGTTAAATCAAACATATTTCATAGAGATATCTTCATTGTTGTATGTAAAATTCCGGAAATTTTGAAACCATTTCGGAAATATAGGCAAAAACAGGAAAATATAGTTTAAAAACTATTTGTTGGCCTGATGCTAGTAATCTTACTTGCTGTAACATGTCTGCAACATATACAGTGGGAAGTCGAAAATTCGAACTAATTGCGACCACAGGTAGTTCGGATTTTCAAATTGTTCGGATTTTCGAAAATGACCAAGAAAATGCCATTTAGGCTTACATATACTGTACGGTATGTTCTTCTATCGATACAGTGGTTATTCAGTACATACAGTAATTACAATACCGTACGTAAGGCTACTTACATTTAATGTTTCTGAAGAACCTGCTTGTACTCTATATAACACTGTTCTTGTAAGTCACACTTAAAATTTATAGGCCTAATAAAAAAAATAAAAATACATGACGAACAATTACATATAAATGAACTTTTGTAAAAACACTGACTTCACATAACGTCGATGGACACGCTATTGTTTGTTTCTCGCGTTAAGACAAAATGTAAAAAGCTTCTAGGGACCGCGTTCGGATTTTTGACGTTAGGATTATCGACGTCCTACTATATATGCAATGTATTTCGCTAACGGAAAAATACTTAAAGCAACAGGTTTTAGTTCTACTTTACACACATATACCGCACAAGTGAGTAAATTTGAGCAGCGAGAAATATATTAAGTGAAACTTCCGTTAGTCATTATTACAGACTAGCAGAATATCCGTTCTTCGCACGGGGAGAATACGTTTCATTTTGGACGCAAAGGGCACCAAAACTGTCCCCAATGAAGTTGTGAAGCCCCAAAACTATGAATTTGACATTAATACCGATAATTTTCAATTATCTTTACATGTCACCATCCCCCTTAGAGTACTAATGGGGCTGAATTTGTGGATTTAAACGGCATCTTCTGTTCATCTCAGCGAGTATGGATTCGAGGCCATTTTCGATCATGTATGTATATATAGGTAGATATATATACATATATACACACAGAGGCGGATCCAAGGGGGCTATCGCCCCCCTCTCTTCACACTCAAGTATACACTGCATAAAATGGGCTTCAATCCTGCTTTACACTGGATAAAACTGCAAACTATGGTTTAGCCCCTCCCTTGATCATATCCTGGATCCGCCACTATACTGTATATAATTCTCAAAAAAATTAGGGGTTCAGCTGAAACATCACACAAGACCTTAAGATAGTGTATGAATAAGCTTGTGTTTGACTCATATATATCTTACAAAAAGGAATGCTTTAAGATACACTAGAAAAATGGGGCACATACTGGTGTTGGGGCACTGAAAACCTTGTTCACATGGCTCATGACACAAGACGGTTATGTGTGTACCTCTCGAACTGCTCACAAACAGGCAAGGCAACAACACTGATTGTTCTTTAATATGTCATATGATCACTTCGAATAACCAACAGAGCCTCGCACCTGCGTGGCATGGATTCAATCAGATTATCGATGAGTTCTTGGGGAATGTTGTGCCACTCATCCAGAAGAGCGACTTCCAGCTCTGGAATGGTTAATGGATTTACTGGCCTAGCGGCAATTCGTTGCCATGCATATTCCAGACATGCTCAATTGGAATGAGATCCGGAGAGCATGCTAGCCACTTCATCCGAGCGATACCCTCAGCATCCAGCATCTCATCCACTAACCGAGCTCTGTGAGGATGAATATTGTCATCCATGAAAAGGAACGAATCACCAATGGCACCAGCATAGGGAAGAGCAAGAGTTTTCATAATCTCATCCCTATATCTGAGAGCCGTCAAAGAGCCATTTCGGATGATGTGGAGCTCAGTACGCTCACCAATGCTGATTCCTGCCCACACCATCAGTCCACCACCATGATACTGGGATCTTTCTCGCACAAACATGGGATTCTGTCGTGTTCCACAATCTCTCCAGATGAAAACACGTCGATTATCAGGCTCCACACTGAATCGAGATTCGTCAGAGAACAAAACATTGCCCCATTCATTGCGTCCCAACCCACGATGTTCCTTTACCTTCGCTCTTCGATCAACACGGTGTCGTGCAGTTAATGGGACACACACCATAGGCCTACGTGCGTAGAGAGCACCTTCTCGAAGGCGATTGCGGACCGTTTGAGTGGATATTGTGCGTCCTGTTGTTGTTCGGAAGGCTTGCGGGAGCAGAGTTGTATTCTGACGCTGGTTTTGACGGGCTGTTAACAAGAGATAACGATCGTCTCTGGCTTTGGTTGCTAGTGGACGGCTCTGTCTTTGTCTTCTTCGAACACTTCAAGTTGTTTGTAATCGATTCCACAATCGGGAAATCACACTTTGTGCCACTCCTATGGCATGTGACACCTCCCGCTGTAACTGACCAGCTTCCAACCTGCCGACAGCTCGCCATGCCAACGATTCTGGCAAATCACGTTGTTGCGCAATTTCACTACGTAGATTTGTGACGCACTAAACACAATGAAAACAAAGGTATCCTGGAGCTGGAATGTATTGGCAGCGCCACACTACAAAATGATATCTGTTAGCGCCACGTCACTGATCACGTGCACAGATGTTCCAAACGGTTCGTTTGCACGTTGGGCCTTCAGGATTTTAATCTAAACTGGACAAGATACAGTGTTCTCACATTATTCGTAAGAAGTTTTACATGTGTTTTCATCTGATTCCCTAATTTTTTTGATCAATATATATATATATATATATATATATATATATATATATATATATATATATATATATATATATATATATATACAGTGAAACCTCTACTAACGGACACCTCTGTAAAGCGGACACCTCCCATAACGGACATATTTTGTAATCCCCAAACACTGTAATAGGAAAAAAACATATTGGCAAACCTCTCTAAAGCGGACACTCTCTAGTACGGACACGGACAGTCTTTTTTGTCTTTTATAGGTATTATTTACCTCCGTATTACGGACACTTTCTCTGGAAACAAGTTGGAAAGTGCAGTAAAAATACATTTTTCATACGCAGTAAAAATACATTTTTCATACGTATGTCACCAAGGAAGAACATGTGGGTGTGACAACATTTTGCCTCCTCAACTGTCTGTTCAGCAACCCAGAGGAAGGGTCTCTGTTTCACAACACCCTTATATCCTTTGCTTGCATTCCACTCCCACCCAACCTGCTTCAGAAAAAAAAAAGTGATTGACAGTTGCCCACTGTTTGGAATGACACATCATTCTACTGTCCCGCTGGATCTCTAACCAAACAGGAAGACAAGTTTGGTATTTTTGACCACGGGTACGCATATTGTCTTTTAAAAAAAGTCATTGCTGGACTGCAATTAACTCACAAATTAAAGCAACACACCGAAACGTAGTAAGTAGAGATAAGTATAAAGTGCAGAGAACTATAACATCTTATTCCCATGTAGTGCCTCGAATTGGATGACGCAAGATAATGCAGGTACAGTAACATTTTGGTAATATTCATAAATATGTGATTCATGCAAAAAAAATCTAATTGCATATTACCTTGTTTATTAATTTACGTAAGAAAATATTGAAACCTCTCTAAGGCGGACACCTCTCTATAGCGGACAATTTTTGATTCCCCACGGCTGTCCGCTTTAGAGAGGTTTCACTGTATATATATATATATATATATATATATATATATATATATATATATATATATAGATAGATAGATAGATAGATAGATAGATAGATGTAGATATATATTAGATAAATATACCCATTCTTCGCATGGAAGTCAAGGCCTGTGGAAGTATTACCCTCATTTCCGCGACCGCGAAAACTATGGATCTGAGACTAAATCGATCATTTTGGATTACTTTTACATGTCTCGGTATATCCTCCCCTCCCCGCTGATTCTCGGTCCGCATACAATGGTAGCTGAATTTGCAAGTGATCACTAATGAAAGTGTCACCATTCATCTCAGCGACCGCGAAAAGTATGGATTTGACACTAATATCGGTCATTTTGTATTACTTTTACACGTTACGGTATCCCCACTCCCCGCTGACTCCCGGCCCACATACAATGGTAGCTGAATTAGCAAGTGATCACTAATGAAAGTGTCACCATTCATCTCAGCGACTGCGAAAACTATGGATTTGACACTAATATCGGTCATTGTGGATTACTTTTACATGTTTCGGTATCCCCACCCCCCGCTGACTCCCGGCCCACATACAATGGTAGCTGAATTTGCAAGTGATCACTAATGAAAGTGTCACCATTCATCTCAGCAACCGCGAAAAGTATGGATTTGAAACTAATATCGGTCATTTTGTATTACTTTTACATGTTTCGGTATCCCCACCCCCCGCTGACTCCCGGCCCACATACAATGGTAGCTGAATTAGCAAGTGATCACTAATGAAAGTGTCACCATTCATCTCAGCGACCGCAAAAACTATGGATTTGACACTAATATCGGTCATTGTGGATTACTTTTACATCTCTCGGTATATCCCCCCCCCCCCCGCTGATTCTCGGCCCGCATACAATGGTAGCTGAATTTGCAAATATCGCTAATGGAAGTGTCACCATTGTTCGCAGCGATCACGAAAACTATGGATTTGACACTAATATTGGTCATTTTGTATTACTTTTACATGTTTCGGTATCCCCGCTCCCGCTTACTCTCGGCCCGCATACAATGGTAGCTGAATTTGCAAGTGATCACTAATGAAAGTGTCACCATTCATCTCAGCAACCGCGAAAGTATGGATTTGACACTAATATCGGTCATTTTGGATTACTTTTACTTGTCTCGGTTTTCTCCCCCTCCCCGCTGACTCCCGGCCCACATGCGATTGTAGCTGAATTTGCAAATCATCGCTAATGCAAGTGTCACTATTGATCTCAGAGACCGCGAAAACTATGGATTTGACACTAATATCGGTCATTGTGGATTACTTTTATATGTCTCGATATCTCAACTCCCCCTTCCCGTTGACCCCCGACCCGGTGCCGCATAGCATGAATTTGGAAGTTAATGCGATCGGAGTTTCACCATTGATTTCAGCGACCGCGAAAACTATGAATTCAACACTCATATCTGTTATTTTCTACTACTTTTACATGTCCCGGTAAACAACCCCTGAGACCCCCCTGGTTCGAATTTTGACAAAATCGTTTAACTCTGGTCTGGAGACTGGACCAAGGTATTCGTGACTAAAATTTGGTAACTCTCGGTCAATTTGTCTGGTTCCCAAGCCGGTTCCGGTAAACGCCTCCCCATGAGACTCCCCTGGTTCGAAATTTGAAAACAACTTTTCGTCTTGATCTTGGGCCTAGGCCAAGGTACCACTGACCAAAATTTGGTAACTCTCGGTCCACTTGTCTGGTCCCCAGGCCGCATACAGACAGACAAACTCGCAAACAAACTGTTTATTTTATTTATATTAGACTAGATAGATTCTTGGAAATTATACCAGATTTTCATATTATCTTTCCGAACTAATTTTAAAGACCCGCTCCTACTTATCTTTATATGTATACAGTATATCTATATTTATATCTATATATGTATATAACAAACGCAGGAATTACCCCATAAATAACACTCCTGGAGGACCCCTTTCTCAAACACTTGTACAAACTTCAGTTTTCGTACCGGATGATTACCGAGACCTGGTGGAAAAAAAAAACTGCTTTTGCGCTCGAATTAAAAAAAAAATAGTTCTCCTCAGATTAGTATTCACTGATAATATTTTTATAAAATTTAAATTTGATGGGTAAATCAGTGGACTTTGAATACATCCACATCGTATCCACTGAGTTACAAAATTGTGTACCTCCAGACATGGGCGGCCGAAGAAAATTTTCTAGGGGAACATCTTCAATGTTTGCTATATTAGTCTGGCATTTAATGTGCATGATTTGTTATATTACGTGTACATTTTCGTGAGCCAGGGAGGTTCATTCTTATCAAACATGGAGATTATGAAGGAGCAGATCAACTGTACAAAATATAATAAAAACATCTCTTTCGGATTTCTATTATCCCGCAGTCCAACCCCGAGACGGAAACATAAGAGATAGGCTTTTTGTTTTTAAACAAGATAACGTGTCTAGCGGATGCTTTACATTGTGAAGATTATATTAGTGAAAATTAAACGAATATAATTTTACAACTTAATATACATATTACTAAATGTTTAGCTCCCCGTTGCTATGTTGTTAGCGATGCGCCTTTCTCGAACGAGGTTTGATTCATGGTAGGAGCTCATGTGTTTCAAATCCGACATTAAACTATACGTTCACGTCTTGTAGAGCTTTGCTCCTAAAAACGACGCTAAACTATAATCTAATTTAATATTATTAATATTAAAAAATAATGACTTATCAATGTGACGTCAATTTGGCAGTCATCAAATCCATTTTATACTTTCACTTAATCCAGTGGATATTAATATAACAATTACGAGACACACGCGCATATAAATACTCAGAAACAAGCACATACACACGTATACATACACAAATATGAACACTTCAAATCTATTTACATGTCGGCCATTCCATTCTTACGGACGGGACATTTTGGCTCACGATTGTAACAAAAAAACAAAATTCTAAAAAATATACAGGATTGTTTATATATCTTAAGATTGGTAGCTGGGCTCTTTTTATCTAGCCTTATTTTTTAATAACAGAAATCGATTTTACCGTCTTTATGATGATCAGTAACTAAACTTACGGACGGGACATTTTTTGGACACATGTTGTTGTAGACGTCAACTTGAGCGTCATTTCCTGCGAATTGCAAAATTTTAGCAAGCTTATTCTTTTTTTCTGTTGGGTTTAAACTATTTACCTACACGTTGCCCACGTTTCATCTGAGAAAATTTATATTTCACTCAATAAAAAAAGAGTTAGTAATCTTACGGACGGGACCAAGAATTATCTTACGGACGGGACAAAAAAATAATTGCTAAAAAGGACTTCTTGGAACACTCTTTACTGTCTGAACTTAGTTATTACCCACAAAAGAACTAAAACTAGACATACTGTTTACAGATTCGAGAAACAGAAAGGAATTATGCACTTGAACTCTTTTAAAAATTAACACAACTACATGTAACAAGTACATAGCATATTACTCTTTTAAATTTGCAATATTACTAGAAAACTACAAATATTTTGTCTGGCCTACGATATTAAGACAATGAGATTGGATGAGACTTGTAACTTCACAGATTTTTTTCACTTGGATGTAAACAGTTGAATTTACATTTTAAAATATTTAGCAAACTCGGAATCACGTACAAAAATTCAATAACATCATTCTTCTCAACACCACCTTAAGTGACAACAATTGTTTGTGTGTGTGCGTAATTTCTTCGAACACTTTAACCAATTTGGCTACTTTTAATGTCACTCTGCTTTACTTATTGGGGGTTATCACATTATTATCCGGAATCCGAGTAAATATCACTGAATTTCACTCGCGTTCCTTTCGGACGAACTTCAATCTCTTCACTTGGATCTAAATCTGAAGATTCTAGCTCAGCGTGCTTCCACACTTCGTAACAACTTGTCTCAGATTGAACAGTTCTTTCGGTTTCAATCTGACGCTCATCAACAGGGCGAAAATAATGTTAAGACTGAACTTGCGGGATACAACAAACGCGGGTCCACCTTTTCTCGAGAATATCCCTGTGTTCACTCACAATTTCTTCACCAACGAAGAATAACTAAATTCCGTCGGGCGTACAAATCTCAGTGCAGCATTTGAAAAATTCCCTTGCTGTAGAAACATCTATCTGTCGAGATTTAACCCTTTCCCACACCATTCTCTTGAGTGAAATTCGTAGAACTACTTTTTTTTACTTTAATTTCACGATACTCTGTACGAAACAAAGCAAATGTTTCTTTTACTGTCATTAAAAGGTGTCTCTTTTGTTTTTTTAATTTTTCCATTATCAGTTTTAACGCTCTTGAAATCGCGCTTTCCAGGAGCTTGCCTACTTATGTCGTCACGGTTGTAGAAATCTTGAACCTTTTGTATAGTTTCATTGCTGAGGATTGTAGCCCCTCTTTCAGTGATGACAACAAATAGTAACTGTATTGAGTACATCTTACGGACGGGACACATTTTCTTAATTCGTTTATTTGTTAAATATGAATCACTGGTTGATCACACTTTGAAATTAAATTGAAATGACATTTCTTCCTTTACATATGTGTTTTCAGAACGTTATTATTTTTCTACAGAACATAAAAAGAACTTTTTTACCTTTTTTCTTACGGACGGGACATCCGAAACACTTTTAAGTGCTGAGCTATTTCTAGGAGAATCAGAAGTGATAATCCACTGCCGAACACTGCATCATACACACAACAGATAATGACTTTTTCCCTCCAAGCGTTTCTTTCTCAAAGTCAGTAACATGGATAAATAAGTGTTGCCAAACAAACGCCTGAAATATTTCCCGGCAATGCACAGGCAGTTCAGTAAATTCAAACTGCCAAAATTGGACAAAACAAATTTTAATTGCGTTTATTTTTTTTTCACTCAATGTTGCACATTCTTCGCTAACTTAAGGCATATTTTCAGTTAAATACCAACAACATGAAAATTTCACTACAAGGTTTACTTTTGCATGGAATGGCCGATGTGTTGAACTGCACTGCATCAAGTATCTTCTCATGTATCTGCATTTTCTGATTCATCCACAGATTTCTTATTTGTACGCATCAATCATTTTAGCATTTTCGGGAAGGTTCAGGGTTCGTTCTTCATTTAAAGAGTTGGTTCTCTGTATTGGAAACAGAATGAGGGGAGGGTGGGGGAATTTATACTTTATGAATGGATAACATTTTAAGAAATATATACAAAACATGCCGCTTCCGATGCAGCACTGAAGCATTTCTTTTAGCGGTGAACTACTAGTGGTACCCTGGTGATAATACCCCCTCTCCTCTCAAGTTGTAAAGTGAGAAGGGACAGAAACATCCCAGACACTCAGGGTTCAGTTGACAATAATAAAACTATGGGTAAGTAAACATCTTGTGCAGAGTCACGTTTTGCTTATTTTTGAACATTTCTGTGAAATCAACAATACAACAGCGGAAATACTAACTGGTTTTATTACTCCAACCATCGCTTCAACAAGGGATAATTCCCAACGGTGAGTGTTCTCTTTCTCTTTTTCTGTCCTCGTTCTTATTCTCCACATCTTTAATGAAGTAGGGGGCGCCCAACCTCTCGACATTTGGACGTCTTTTCCTCTTGGTTTCGCCACTTGTTGAAGACAATCACCACAGCACTCTTCGAACACCTGACAAGTCCTGCAGTTTCCGAAATTCTCGTGCCGAGTGTTTCTGAGCGAGTACTTTCTTCAAAATATTATTAAAAATTATAGAAAGATTTTCGAGACATTCGAGTCGAGTCGAGATTTTTACCAGCTGTCTCGACTCGACTCGAGTCTCGACTCGAAAATTCGAGTCGAGAAATACGTTTGTCTCGACTCGTCTCGAATTTTACAAAGAGTGTCTCGACTCGAATCTCGACTCGAATTCGAGTCGAGTCGAGTCGAGATTCGAGACATGTCTCGACTCGAGCGCATCCCTAAAGATAAAGGATTATCAATCTGGTGTAATTGCAATATCATTACTTCAATTGAAAAAACTAATTGAAGTGTACTTAAAATAAGTCATAAAAGGGAACAATAATTACATTACATACAAAAATTATCGAAAATCTAGTTACTTTTCGGTGCAACACTGCAAAAAATCACTAAAAATCCCTTAAAAAATCAGGAAAATTTCCCTATTTAGGGGAAAAAAGAGTCACTGTAATTATTCTCAGTACAGGCAACACTGAGAAATGGCCATAAATCCTACATATAACTACTTCGATCTGCAGAATAATCTATGAACACGCTGCAAAAATGCATTTTGAGCAGTACAATATGACAGTCAAGCCCTGTTGATGCCATCTGCTCGTTTATAAGCCAACTTATTATTAAAGGGTATGTTTTATTTTGGTTGATGATAATGAATCTAAAAAACTTGAGGACATCATTCTCTTGTGGACATATGAAAGAGTTCGTTGCTTCGTTCCCTGCTGCATCACACTTTTTAATGTTTTCACTGTATTTTGGAATCGGCATCACTAGAACTTTAGCTTTTCTGTTAATTTTCTTCTTCCACAGCAATAATCGTAGTTGATATTGGAAGAGCACTAATTTCAAGACTCATGGAAGTGGAACCTTCTTGTTCATTTTTCACTCTGACAGTAACATTCGTAAACTGATGTGGAGGGACCATTCAGCATTCATGAAACCAGAGTTTTCCTGTTCATTTTCCACGTTGGGGATCATTAACTTCAATACTGTGTTCAGTCAGTAGTTGAGATAGTCTTGCAGGTTTGGAGGCACTAAATAGGTACCGTACGTTATCGTTTTGCAGACATCAACATCTGCTTCTAATACCTTTGGCTTCTCCCCACGACGCTGCACCGATTTTCGCGATTTAAAGCTTTGTCCATTCAGTACAAAATTTTCTTTTATGTTGCTACTTTGGGGCAATTCTTGGGAGGGCCGCACCGGGCGCTGCCCGGTAGCCTGGTGGCCCTATTCGCCCCTGACGGGGATTGAAAGAAGTCGAAGGGGGCAGAACCTACTCTGGCTACTCTGTAGCCACAGGACTGTTATCAATACTGTGTAACTAAAGAATGCGACTTCTTTATTACCTCTACTGCAGATCGCCTCTCCTCTTTGTACTGAAATAAAATGCTAAATTTTTTGTCGCAAGAAAGCATGAAGGATTCTGTTCGGCCATTATTTGGTCAGGGCAGTCGTTTTCAATGAAAAAAGTTTGACCTTCTTTGACATGACAATTATTATGCCTGCCCTTTTTCTAGATGATTTTTCTGGGTACGCAACTAAGCGTGATATGGCAAGTATTCTAACGAAGTAAAAAAAAAACGGTGGCTCAGTGGTAGAGCGTTCACCTCCGGTGCTTGGGGTCCCTGGTTCGATCCCAGCTCGCGTCGTGTGGACTTTGTGGTGGACAAACACCGTGCTCATGGGTTTTCTCGGGGTTCTTCCGTTTCCTCCCAATCTCTTCATTCTATCATTTCATTCATTTCTCACCGTCTTCTTTAGCCTAACCGGCATAATCGTGGGACGTAAAACTTAAAAGATTTCTAACGAAGTAAATTAGTAAAATAAAATGAAATTGTCTATACTTGGGATTGTCAACCTTTTCCAGCTCGGGATACACTGTTCACCATAAGTGATGATGGTGACGATCACAGAGAACTATTTTCTGTCCATGATATGTTTAAAACTCCTAAAATTTACGTACTGACATGAGTCATATTACTGCATTTCATGAGATTTATTATTATTATTATTATTATTATTATTATTATTATTATTATTATTATTATTATTATTATTACAGATTGGACTAATGATTCTCAACTTTTTTTGATTAACGTGACCCTTTACTGAACATACACGACATCACTACACAGTTTGATTTTTTTGTTAATAATAATATAAATTATAATACTGTAAATCTGTAAGTTTCCATAAGGTGTAACTAATACTGAGCATTATTGCTGGAGGGTTGATTGGTCTGTCTCAAAATTGATTTCACGAACTATTAAAAATGTTTTGTTTTTTAAATTCTAAAATTTCGTGACACGCCCTATACTAGGACAGCGCGATACATCAATGTGTCGCGGCATCCGGTTGGGAATCACTCTATTAGACTGCCAAAGAGAAACTAGAAAGTCTGCCTTAAAATACATCCACATTAAACACAAATTCTTAAATAAATTATCTTTCTGCTGTATCACTTTGTTTGTTCGTTGAAATTTAACTTCACTTGACAGAACCAAAGCCATATAAGACATGGATCTACAGTTTAAGGCAGCGTTTCCCAACCGGTGTGCCGCGGCACACTGGTGTGCCGCGAGGAATCGAAACAATTATTAATTTTATAGCAATCAAATTGCAAAAGATAGGGAAAATTGTATATTTGTATTTCACATTACTATGAAACTCTACTGTGAATCTACAATTTTAAGTTTCATACCGGGTTACTGTTCTGTTCATTTCTAATGTTGAAAAAAATGGTTATCATTGTTATGACCATTATTGCTTCTTTATTGTTGCAGACTATTTCCTAACTTAAAAATTTAAAATATCATTCAATCCTTTCGACAAAGTACCTACACTTGTGTTTTAAAAGTAAATGAGATTAGTTTGTTCGTTCCTTATTTAGTGATCTTCCTTCTTAGTAAAAGGTTGGATACAGTTTTTAAAAAGAAAGCGTATTTTTAAAAACTTGAGTCTAATATTTCATTGCAATTGTTTTCTATTTTTAAATTAGAATGAAAAATAAGCATACTGATTTACCACGGGAAAAAAACAAACAATGATCGAGCTTTCTTCTCTGTGAGTAGGAGACCAATAATCACAGAAAAAATACCAGTTTTATATTTACAAGTAATAATATCTATAAGTGTGCCGCGAAAATCCAAGTAACACCCGTAGTGTGCCGCAAGTTGAAAAAGGTTGGGAAACGCTGGTTTAAGGTGAAATCGAACACAGTAATGCGTTTAATTCTCCTCCACCTGAAATCAAACACGGTATTACGTGCTCCAGACACGTGCGCTGTAGCTACAAGATCAGCATGGATAGTTCTCTTATGAAAGCGCAATTCTTTTGGTATATGAGCAAACTTTTTGTCTTATTTCAGAAAATGGAATTTATTCGTTGCGGTCACTCGGTCGGAAAGTGTAACAGCTTTTTCAGGTTAGCCATCCTATGTGAGGTTTTTCCTGCGTTTTTCTTATTCACACCAGGGCAAATGCCAGGATAGTGCCTCACATAATAGTCTCAGGTCGCTTCCTTCCTTCCCCATTCCTTTCTTCCTATCAAATTCCCGGGCAGTGTGATCGCCGAGGGACATCATCCCTCATGTACACTGGCGCAAATCCCGGGGGGACGAAGGGGACAGGTCCCCCTCAATCTTGGACCTGGGGGGGACTGTCCCCCCCCAATAAACTGACTTAAAAAGTGCTTTTTGGGATAAGCTTGATGATTTGTGTCCGACTGCCACAAAGGAATGTAAGATGAAATGGATTTCTCATGGCTTTTCCATTTTTTAAAAAAGAATCGTACTCTGTAGTATTTCAAACTGAACTTCGTGCTGTAGTGCGTTTAGTAGTCTCATCAACATGTATTAATTCCACTTCCGCTACTTGGGCACAAATTGCAATAAATGCCAGAGGAGGATATGCCCCTCTCCTGATGCTGGAAAGTTGTCTCAGCTGTAGGTACGGGCATAAATTCCAGCACTATTCAAGTCTTCCCCCCCCCCCAACATTGGAACTGGAGGCTCTTCCAATAATCCGATTTGAAAAGCGGTTTTTGCAGATAAGTGTGATGATTTGTGTCCGACTGCCACAAAGGAAAGTGAGATGAAATTTGTTTTTTTGGCTTTTCCATTTTTAATGAAAATGAAGGCATGTGACTGTGCGTGACGTAACCTGATATGAAATCTTATCTCCTCCTCTCCCCTAGTCCCTAGCACAAAGAGTATATAGACTATCCAATGTCAGTAGAACCCATCTTTTTAGTAAATGCGCATTTAATCTATTTTTAGTATCAGCTTAGGCATCCACTCATGCTTCGTAAGCTAACTAACTCTATAGCCTATGGAACCCGGAGGTTCAATGCCGCGTTCACAAAAGTTCTCCATTGACTTCTATCCTTAGCCAACTGGAATCAGTTTCTACTTTCAATTCCTATTTTTGCGAGATCCATCTTAGTATTGTCCTCCCATCTGCACCTAGGTCTTCCCAATGATCGTTGGTCTTACCGCTAACACTTTGAAAGCGTTCCTCTTTCTTCCATTCTAGCTACATGACCAGCCCACCTAAGCCTCCTAGACTTGACGACTCTAACAGTGTTGGGTAAACTGTATAAATTATGTAATTCCTCGTTATGAAGTTTCCGCCATTCCCCATTCCCGTTCATCTTGGGTCCGAATATTCGTCTCAGCATGTTGTTCTCAAATACTTTCAATCCATGTTCTTCCCTCAGAGTAAGCGACCATGTTTCGAAACCATACAGAACAACAGGTATGATTATCGTTTTATATATTTTAAGCTTCAAATTCCTCGACAGAATTCGCGACGACAAAAGACTTTGAACTGAATAATAACACGAATTCCCTGTTTTTAGCCGACATTTAATTTCTTCGTGAATATGATTTTCGTCTGTTAATATTGATCCTAGATATTTGAAAGTATCCATTCTATCAAAAGTATTATTCAATATTTTAACGCATTCATAATTTGTCGTATTACGGTCCCGACGCACTTCCATGTATGATGCACTTAGTTTTCTCTGCATTTACTTCTAAATCCTTGTCCCTGCAAGCGTTTAATAAGACCTCTGCATTTCTATCCATTGTTCTCCTATCATCTATTAAATTTACATCATCAGCGTACGCATAACCTAGTGAACACCGTTCAGCTCTCGGCCCTGGTTGGTGTTTTTGATTTTCCTTATAGCGTATTCCAGGACAAAGTTGAATAATAATGGCGACAACGCATCCCCTTGTTTCAGGTTATTCTCGACGTGAAAGCTCGTGGCCAAAAATTTTCCTACCCGGACTTTACTTTGGGATTCATTTAAACATGTCTTAATTGATCTAATTAGTTTTTTCGGTATTCCAAATTCTGTAAGAACGTTGTACAATGTTTCTCTCCTAACCGAGTTGTAAGCCTTTCTAACATCAATAAATAGTTGATATAGGGGACTACTGATATTCCCACTTCTTTCCGAGTATTTGGCGAATGGTAAATATTTGGTCGATAGTTGATCGATTTCGTCTAAATCCACACTGATAATCTCCAACAATTTCATCTGCGTATGGGGTCAGTCTTGCTAATAGAATGTTTGAAAGGATTTTATAGGATGTTGACAGAAGAGAGATGCCTCGATAATTATTACAGTCAGTTTTGTCGCCTTTCTTGTGGATTTAAACAATGATTGATTCATTCCACTCTTGTGGCAATTCATCCTTGTTCCAGATTAGGAGGATGAGTTTGTGTATCTTGTTCCACAATTTTTCGGCTCCGGCTAAACTTAACTCAGCCGGAATTTCGTTTACACCCGGAGATTTGTGTTTCTTTAATTTCCTTATAGCCATTTCTACTTCTATTCGGTTGGGTTCTGGAATATACGGTTCTGCGGTGAGTATCTCCCTTTCTCCACGCACATTAGTTTTTGACTGCGTGTTAAGCAAATCGTCAAAGAAATCTTTCCATCTATTTAAAATGCTATCTGCATCAGTGAAAACTATTTCATCAGCTTTCTTTAATATAAGCACGAGGTTGATAGCCTTCCTTAAATTCGTTGATCCCTTTATACATGTCCCGAATGTTTTTATTTTTACTATTATCTTCAAGCTCCTTAATTTTAGTTTTCAAAAAATCGCGTTTCTTTGTTCTAAAAGGTTTGGAAGTTTCCCGCCTGATGTCTACGAAATTTTGTGTAGTTATTTCATTCGGATTTTGTAGCCAACGTAATTTTGCCTGTTTTCTCTTCTCTGCTAGTTCGAACCACGGTTTGTTCTTACGTATTTCCACGTGTCCCAATTTTTCTTTTGAGAGAGGATGCTTCGTAAGCAAAGAAAAGAATTCAATTGCTGGAGTATTTTTCTCCATAATCTTATGGTTACATCTGTTAACTAAAGAGTATATGACATGGTGTCAGATTTCTGTAACGATTCCTGTAATGTTATTGAGATTATTATCATTTTGCTCAAAGAGTATTGTTGTATCATACATAATTGATATTCTTTCTTCATAGTTTTGGGGAAGTCGTTATTTATATTATTACATTATTATAAAACCATTTTAACGTGGATCTTCGTGGATGCCTAATTAGAAACATACCAATTATAAATATGCATGTATTCAGATTCCAGAATGTGTTCACGGCAGTGATTTGTAATACTGATATGTACTACTACTTCGTCTACATCGCCTAATATATAATATACTCTACAACAGTTGATCAGATTAATCTACCGTAATATGAGTTTTATCTCACTTCTCTAGAATAAGGCGTATTTAGGATTTTGTTTCGAGGGGCTATACCCAACACAAGGAAGGAAGTGGGCAATTGCCCTTCTGAGTTTGAGAATTAAATATATTTTAATTTATGCATAAATTGAAGTTATAATGGCAATAATTGCAGACCGATAAATCCTATATGATATGATAGAAAAATTTAGGAGTCAATATAACCCTTTATTCTATTCATACAAGTAAAAGGAAGAATCCTCTTGGCCTTCCTAATTTCCCGGGCTAATTATTCACTCGTTTTGATTTTCTTTAATTCAAATATTTCCTTCTTTTAAAAATAACTAAGTTATAATAAGAATAACTAAAGTCCTGTCATGTTGATATCCGCTCAAGTTGGTGTGGAACACCAGTTTCTCTTATCAACTCCTCTTAGTTTTGGTGTTACTGATGAGGTCGACTTGAATCACAACTGACAACCGTCGATAAAGTATGATAAGCGAAATGAAAGAAAGTAACATCAAGAAAAAGAAAAAGAAAAGTAGAAAGGACGAAAGAAAGAACAAAAGGACCAGTTCTTACATGGAATGAAATTTGACAAATACAGTATTATTTCTGAACAAAGAGCATAAGAAAATGGAAAGTCAATGACATTCTTAGAAATGGTAAGAAGGATTATTGTTGTACGTGGAATGCGAAAAACTAACAAATTTATTTCGGGGCAGGGGGGAGGAGCTTGAGCCCGAAAGCCTCCTAAACACGCCATTGAAGACAGATTTGCGCCTATGCTCATGTACACTCATGTCCAAAATTATTGTCGCATGTCTATAAATATGTTGTTGTAGGAATATAATTTGATAACGAATTCGCCCGGTATTTCTTATAATGTTAGTATGTGTATAATCGGCAAATACATGTATGTGGCAAATTTCATGCCAAAAGAGCAGCAAATAAGAACAATAAAACAAAAATAAAACTTTCTTGTCCATTTAGCAACATTTTGTTTTACTCATTCTAATTTTCGTATTTATAATTCTTTTTCTATGAAATTTATTACATATATACATTTCCCGATTATACATATAGTATCAATATTAAAAGTACCCTCCAAAATCATTATCAAATTATATTCTTACAAGGAGACAGTTATAGATATGCGACAATCATTTTGGACGAGTGTACGTGACGGGCTAGCATGGTTATAGATGCTGAAAGCCCAGAAATCGAATTTCTAATTCTAATCCCTATAATTATATTCCTTTTTTTTACGTTTTTCTTTTAGATGTTGATAGAACCATACAACTTAGCGTGAGATTCGAACTCTTTACCTGAGGGACAGCGGTGGCTCAGTGGTAGAGCGTTCACCTCTGGTGCATGAGGTCCTTGGTTTGATCCCAGCTCGCGCCAAGTGAACATTGTAGTGGACAAACACCGTGTGCGTAGGTTTTCTTAGGATTCTCCCGTTTCCTCCCACTTTCTTTATTCCATCATTTCATTCATTTCTCATCATCACCGTCTTTTTTTAGCCTAGACGGTATTACCATGGGACGTAAAACTTAAAGATTTCATTTCATTTCATTTTTGAATTCTTTATCTTGGATGGAACTATGGACAATTCGAACAGAAATAATCCTACTTACAATTTTGTTATTTTGGATCTGACAGTATCAGAGAAAAAAAAAAACATTACATATAAAATGGCGAATTCCCTAACAAAACACAACAGGCAAGTTGAAAGACGAAGTAAAGTCTTTCTACAAAGATCTATGGTGTCCAATATGAAAGATAGACTGGAAATAACCTGAGTGGACGGGGATGACGTCCTAGTTATTCAATATATTGATCCATACCGATTTTTCTTTAAGAACTGACCATGAACCATTCCAATTCTTCTTAATTTGATATTAATTAACTACAGAAATACCTTACATAATGCGGTTGATTGATTACAAGAAATGTCCGTATTACGTAAAAACGCGTTGTTCGAAGTCAAGTTTCAGTCCATTTCAATTAAATTTATTCTCACGAAAATTTAGTAGGTATATACTTATAAACAGGGTTTATACTTTAAAAAAATTTTTATGAACAAAAAATAAAGAAAATTCTTTTAAACATATACGTATGTAAAAGTCGTTTTAGGAAAGTACGTACTATACTGGAGCGGGACGATAATAGTAAGCGCTATTTACGGCGAAATTAAGTTATTACCTGGAATGAGTTGGAATCAGACTACAGAACAGCATGTACGTAGATTAGTTCGGAAATGTATCTGCAAAGAATAGGGGAAGCTTGTTTGATATGTGTCATTGCATTACATTGCATTGTATGGAAATGTCGAACTTCCTTTTCCAGTTAAAACTGTTTTAAAAATGATTCTTCTTGTTCACCTAAACCATAGGTTGGTGGGCAACATGGAAATTTTAAAACTTTTCTCTCGCAGGTGATCTGGTACCCCTAGCAACCTTGAAAGTTAGTCCATTTAAAAAGCATTGCAAAGTTTTTCACTATTTTCTTCTTTATTATTAAAGTTACAAACGTCAAAATTTGAACACACCTAGAGGAGACACATATCTATGCCTTGTGTGTTTTAGATTTTGAAAAAACCACAGTAAGGAAACTTTTATCTTCAACTTTGAAAACATGGCAACAGTACCTGAACTCCCTGCGACGGTATAGTTTTTCCTTTCCGTCCGAGTCGAGCGGCAAGTTCAGTTCTCTGCCTCGCTCAAGTTGTTCCAATCAGGTGACTCATAAACAGCGGTACAACCGAAACCTTCTTTTCTCATCTCTCTCCCTCTCTCTTTTTTCTTTCTTTTCATTCTGCCAATTCCTGGAAGGGTAGTTGTCACTTGTCAGCTTACCATTTCCGCAAAATAACATAGTATAGATGTCAGTTTGTGATCTTTGGGAAAGATTATAGAAAAAATATTGTTGGAATCAATCTAGGACAAAATTACCCTTTGAAAGCGAGGTCAAAACCCTCTCTTCAGAAATAATTGAAAGATATTTACATGAATAACTTTTGAGGGAAATATGATCAAGTGAAATGGCATGTGGGCAAAATTCCTGGGGCCTGCTTTTTTAAAAATCACTTTCGTTCTTTGTTGCCTGTCCACATGGCCACTTCTATACTACCCCCTAGATTTTTTTTAAAATTTTTCATGCACATGTCCGGTGACAATACAATATTGTATAAATTACCATATACTCATATGTAATGTCTATATCTCCCTTTTTCTGGAAGCGGAGAAAGAAAAAAATTAGATCCATGTAATGTTCACACTAGCATTTCCTAATTTTAGATTTTTTTTTCTAATAAATGAAGTTCGCAAGGCGCCTGAAGGCTGTGAGATTCTACCTGGGTATCATGTGCATAGATACACCCTTCAAATTCGTGTGAAATATCTTGTGCAAACTTTCATTGTGAGTTCGAACAGAAGAGAACCAAGTTTGATAAAGCTGGGTAACGGCTCACGCAACATTTTATGTTCTTGTAAGTAAATGATGTTGGCTTGTTTTAAAATTGAGCATGATTAGGGATGCGCACGAGACAAGATTTGTGGTTGTCTCGTCTCGAAAATTTGCTGTAAAAGTGATGTCTCGACTTGAAAAATGTATATTTCTCTATTGGAAAAGCCGTGTCTCGACTCGTCTCGTGCGCATACCTAAGCATGATTTAGTAGTAAATTTATTTTGCATTATACAAATTTGTTTAAATTATGTAATATCTGTGAAAACCTTGTTGACCAGGCTCGCAACCAGCCACTGAAGTTTGGGGAGCATAAATATGCTAGGGGGGCAATCGTAACAATTCTGGGTCTCCGTATCAACGTCATAGGATGCATTGTGGTTTGAGGGGCTAAAAAATTTAGGAAGGGAGCAGGCCCCCTAACCCCCGCCGTAGTTGCACAACTATGTAAGTAGATTCCTCAGTACCGGTACTTTATTTCACAAAATAAACACCACTACTTTATTTCGCAAAATAATTCTTCACTACGTTATATAAAAATTGGATAACTCGACGGGTCAGTGTGCGAATTGAATATTTTTCCCAGGGCGGATGAATTTCACTCATATACGCACCCAGCCATCACACACGTAAGAGTGGGGAAAAGTTATTCCTGTCTGGAATGAAAATTTTCTCTTGTAGGGGGATAAAAATTTCTTAGAGGAGAAATCCCTGGCATCCCCTCGTCAATTAGCACACTAGGACGGGCCTCTCACAATTTATAAGGAAATCTACGCAAAAGGCTGTAAGATGACATTTTTCATACCTTTTCTTTTCACATGACATATTTTCGACTCCAGACGACACAGGGACGGATCCAGGATGGACTCCTGAGGGATGGGGTAGCGGTGAGTTGTAACACTGCTACTTAGGGTTACTTTAGTTTTATTATGTACAGACTTGAACTTTTGCATCACTGGTGCTTGTGCCATTGGAGGTAGCGAACGACCCTTCCCTCAGGATCCGCCTACAAGTCTCTATGCCATCCCTACAGGATAAAATAAGATACGCAAGAATGTTTTCCACTTATGTTTGAAGGCATACGCGTAGCCAGAAATATTCGTTAGTCGGGTTTAAATATAGAGCCCCTAATAATAATAATAATAATAATAATAATAATAATAATATCCGCTTAGTATTGTGTTTAGTAGAACAGATGTAGACTTCTTCCTCTGACACTGTCCGTCTCCATACGTATAAACATTTCCCACCCCCACCCCCACATCTTTAGATTCCAATCAGTCTCGGTGGTCCGTCTCTCTGTTTATTGTTAATTTCACTGGAATGCATTTCTTTATAGTCTTCAATCTTTGCATAAAATTAACAGTCCTCACCTAAAAGATGTGTGGTGTAGTGTGCGACGCAATACTTTCCTGTGGGAAACCCTGGAAATGTACGTATTGCAATCGGGCATCTCACCTGAGTCTCCCGTTTAATCAGTAAGTACGCTGGGAATTTTATTTTGTGAGGTGTTCAAAACCCAAGAGGGAGAGCATTTAGAATAGTGATACATATTTTTACAGAAACGCAAAGGAAGCAATATATTTTGTTACGCCCAGGGATGTGTGTAAAGAAAGTTTGGTTGGTGTTAGGGGGTGTTTATGGGGTTGGGAAAGATTTTAAACAAAGAAACTTCATTTCCTAGCCTTCTCTGGATTACAGGGGTGCCCACAGTCAGGTTTTGGGGCACAGGTTGCACCTATGATTTTTTTTTTTTTTTTTTTTTTTAGAGGAGGGACATAATTTGTCATTGAAAGTGGAACAATCGAATTTTAATTATACTACAATGA
Source organism: Thermobia domestica (assembly GCF_964235325.1). Taxonomy (NCBI): domain Eukaryota; kingdom Metazoa; phylum Arthropoda; class Insecta; order Zygentoma; family Lepismatidae; genus Thermobia; species Thermobia domestica. The sequence goes on along the minus strand of NC_137454.1, from coordinate 323,851,144 downwards.
TGCTTTTATGAACACGAGTGGCGTATTTAGGAATTTGTTTCGGGAAGGGGTATGCACAATACGAGAATAAGCACTTATATTTTTCCTTTTAGGTGCCGACAAATTTTAATGAAGTTGTGAATATAACAAATTTATTTCGGGAGGGGGGGGGTTGAGCTCGATAGCCACCGACTGATGAACACTAAATATGAAGGAGAACTTAGCATGAATAACATTTTTAAATAAGTAATTGTCATAATAAAGAATGGTAAATTTGGGGGGAGGACAGTAAATGGGAAGAATGGTAACCTTCAGGGGAAAATAGGGACCTCTGCCTGGGTGTGTATATTCTCTACTCATTTACATTTTCTAAACGTTGTGATGTGTCGTCGTACGTATAAGCCCCTTCTCCACACAGGAAGATTGTTGTTGATCCAAGATGAAAGCTAAAATCTTCTAATTTCAATAGATATGAAAGGAGGGATTACAACCTGTACCAACACATCTTAAAGTACGCCACTGTTTGAAAGTATTTCTTTACTAATGTATACACGACTCCAAAAGTGCATTACCACCTGCAATTCTCCTTCTCCTGCAATAGCAGGCAACCCAAAAAGCTCAGCGGTTGGGTTGGTTGCAAATTCGAAAGGCGTTGGACCAAACCTCAATTTTGTCACAAATATATCAGTGTGCCAAACTGCAAATAAGAGATTAAAACAAATTATTAAGAATGACAATTTTATTATTGTGATGGAGTTGGATGACATCAAAAGTTACAAAATGACTTACTTAAGCAGTTCAAACAGGATGAATGGTAAGAAACAGATATAAGAAGAAAGCATTTCTCTCTTTCCCCCCACCCCACCCAAAAAAGAAACTCATAAAAAGAAAAGTTATATAATATAAAGGTTTCATATAAAAGCCTCACAGCACAAAAAGAAATAGATAAACGAAACGAAAAAGAGACAAATACAGAATAGAGGACACCAGTGGCGTAGCAGACTTGCGGCCCTCCCATGCAAGATAAACAGATGGGACCCTACTTGTAAACCCCATTGTTATAATAATAATAATAATAATAATAATAATAATAATAATAATAATAATAATAATAATAATAATAATATCATTATTAAAAAGTCGATTCCTTTACAAAATCTGACTCTGCCTAAGAGCATGAATGCATATAGCGATCATGTGTGCACGTTTTGTCAATGAGCGGTCCCAAAGCCCAAAAGGGGTGGAAATCTCCAAGAGAGAGAAATAAAAAACTTTCTTATGGTACTTTTGCACGTGATTTTTTTGTTTCTTTTTTCAGGGAACAGAAAAGTTCTGGCGCCTAAGAAATTATACCATATAATATTGCAAATTTGCAAGTGGACTTATATACATTGCAATTTGTGGTAATAAAGATATTATGATTAGAATACAATATTGTAAAAAGTAAGTTTAATTTCTTCATCCATCGCAAGTCTTAGGGGCCCCTTATACCTCGCCGCACCCCGAATATCGATATCGAAAATTTACAATGATATATTCATGTCCATATATTTGCGATATCGAATGTTGATATATGATAATATAGATATCGACGATAGCGATATATCGACATATCACAGGCCCAGGTCTGAGAAGTGATGCTTAAAATATACTGGAATCAACAATCAAATTCTAAATAAGTTCTTCATTTCTGTATTCAATGTAGAGGGGGAAGGATGTGAACCCGAATAGAAATTTTAAGAAAAAAAGTAGGTTTTCCGTTTCCCCTTGAATACAAAACTATTAACAGAAAACTATTACTGTAATTTACCTTTTACTTCTGTTTCTGATTGTTATCACAAATCAGTACACATACTTTACATAGTATACCAATACACTCTATAACTTTTCACAACCAAGCAAGCAGAAAGATGAATTCCTGTGATATTAAAGTGGAATGATCTACAAAATAGTCATAATTCATTGGCCACATTTCTATCAGTGCATTGGTACTGACTAAGAGCTACAAGACTAACAGAACTAGAAATTAGAGATTTCATTCCTTTTTTTTCTCAGACTAAAAGACTTCTGCATTTTCCTGAGACTTTCATTGTCTTCATATAAGTCCCGTATCATGGGCTAATTCTGGCTACCGCGGTTTGGAGGTAATCGGTAAACGAAAGAGTAAAGTTTGTCGACTCTAAACCTTCGACAGTTTGTGAAAAGATATTTCACCGCTATTAAAAGATGATCATCGGGCAGCGGTCTTTACTTTTGAAAGATACTCCTTCTCAAAATGTTTCCTAGTAACTTCCAATTTTCTTGTTTTTGTTGTGGGGCGCGGTCACTCAATGGTAGAGCGCTTCCTCTGGTGCGTGAAGTCCTTATTCTTTCGATCCACGGCAAAATGAGTTGTGTGGTGGACAAGATCGTATCCGTGGGTTTTCTCAGGGTACTCCCGCTTCTTCCCCAGTTTTAATTCCACCAATTCTTCTATTATCATTGACTTGCTTTAATCATGGGGCGTGGTGGCTCAGTAATAGAGCGCTTCCTCTGATGCGTGGGGTTCTTATTGTTTCGATCCCCGGCCACGTAAGTTGTATTGTGGATAAGATCGCATCCGTGGGTTATCCCAGAGTACTCCCGCTTTTTCCCACGTTTAATTCCACCAATTTTTCTATTATCATTGACTTGCTCTAATCATTGGGCGCGGTAGCTCAGTGTTAGAGCGCTTCCTCTTATGCGTGGGGCCCTTATTGTTTCGATCCCCGGCCAAGTAAGTTGCGTGGTGGGCAAGATCATATCCGTGGGTTTTCCCAGAGTACTCCCGCATTTTCCCACGTTTAATTCCACCAATTCTTCTATTATCATTGACTTGCTCTAATTATTCGGCGCGGTAGCTCAGTGTTAGAGCGCTTCCTCTTGTGCGTGGAGCCCTTATTGTTTCGATCCCCGGCCAAGTAAGTTGTGTGGTGCACAAGATCGTATCCGTGGGTTATCCCAGAGTACTCCCGCTTTTTCCCACGTTTAATTCCACCAATTCTTCTATTATCATTGACTTGCTCTAATCATTGGGCGCGGTAGCTCAGGGTTAGAGCGCTTCCTCTTGTGCGTGGGACCCTTATTGTTTCGATCCCCGGCCAAGTAAGTTGTGTGGTGCACAAGATCGTATCCGCGGGTTATCCCAGAGTACACCCGCTTTTTCCCACGTTTAATTCCACCAATTCTTCTATTATCATTGACTTGCTTTAATCATTGGGCGCGGTAGCTCAGGGTTAGAGCGCTTCCTCTTGTGCGTGGGACCCTTATTGTTTCGATCCCCGGCCAAGTAAGTTGTGTGGTGCACAAGGTCGTATACGTGGGTTATCCGAGAGTACTCTTGCTTTCTCCCACGTTTAATTCCACCAATTTTTCTATTATCATTGACTTGCTCTAATCATTGGGCGCGGTAGCTCAGGGTTAGAGCGCTTCCTCTTGTGCGTGGGACCCTTATTGTTTCGATCCCCGGCCAAGTAAGTTGTGTGGTGGACAAGATCGTATACGTGGTTATCCGAGAGTACTCCTGCTTTCTCCCACGTTTAATTCCACCAATTTTTCTATTATCATTGACTTGCTCTAATCATTGGGCGCGGTAGCTCAAGGTTAGAGCGCTTCCTCTTGTGCGTGGGACCGTTATTGTTTCGATCCCCGGCCAAGTAAGTTGTGTGGTGCACAAGATCGTATACGTGGGTTAACCGAGAGTACTCCTGCTTTCTCCCACGTTTAATTCCACCAATTTTTCTATTATCATTGACTTGCTCTAATCATTGGGCGCGGTAGCTCAGGGTTAGAGCGCTTCCTCTTGTGCGTGGGACTCTTATTGTTTCGATCCCCGGCCAAGTAAGTTGTGTGGTGCACAAGATCGTATCCGTGGGTTATCCCAGAGTACACCCGCTTTTTCCCACGTTTAATTCCACCAATTTTTCTATTATCATTGACTTGCTCTAATCATTGGGCGCGGTAGCTCAGGGTTAGAGCGCTTCCTCTTATGCGTGGGGCCCTTATTGTTTCGATCCCCGGACAAGTAAGTTGCGTGGTGGACAAGATCGTATCCGTGGGTTTTCCCAGAGTACTCCCGCTTTTTTCCACTTTTAATTCCACCAATTCTTCTATTATCATTGACTTCCTCTAATCATTGGGCGTGGTAGCTCAGTAGTAGAGCGCTTCCTCTGGTGCGTGGGGTCCTTATTGTTTTATCCCCAGCCAAGTAAGTTTGTGGTGAAGGACATTGTATCCAGGGGTTATCCCAGAGTATTCCCGCTTCTTTCCACTTTTTATTCTGCCAATTCTTCTATTATCATTGTATTGCCTTAATCATTGGGAGCGCTGGCCCAGTGGTAGAGGGCTTCCTCAGATGCGTGGGGTCCTTATTGATTCGATCCCCGGCCAAGTAAGTTTGTGGTGGACAACATCGTATCCGTGGGTTTTCCCAGAGTACTCTGGCTTTTTCCCACTTTTCATTTCACGAGTTCTTGTATTGTCATTGACGTGCTTTAATCATTCGGAGTGCTGGTTCAGTGTTAGGGCGCTTCCTCTTGTGCGTGGGGCCCTTATTGTTTCGATCGACAGCCAAGTAAGTTTGTGGTGGACAAGATCGTATCCGTGGGTTTTCCCAGAGTACTCCCGCCTTTTCCCACTTTTTATTCCACCAATTCTTCTATTATCATTGACTTGCTTTAATCATTGGGTGCGGTAGCTCAGTGGTAGAGCCCTTCCTCTGGTGCATGGGGTCCTTACTGTTTCGTCCCCCGTCGTATTATGTTTGTGGTGGACAAGATCGTATCCGTGGGTTTTCTCAGGGTACTCCCGCTTCCTCCCACATTTTTTTTTACCAATTCTTCTACTATCATTGACTTGCTTTAATCATTGGAGAGGTCTTGGTTCCTTAAGCATTGCGGTGATGTCAGAAATCAGATCCGTGTCCCAAACATTTGGGTTGTGATGTAAACTGACGTAAACCTCAGTATTTGATTACGCGAGATAAAACCATTAATACAGCTATAAATATTGTTCTATCTTGCGCAACCTGGTATTGAGATTGAGCCAATTAGGAACCTTATTTCTGGAGCTTTGATTCCAGGAACCGATTTCGGACATTACCCTGTGCTCAAACGACTAGGACCTTTCTAATTTTACAATCCGCGTCCTACATCCCCATGTTTAAAAGAGGAATAGGAAGGACTCGCGTCTAAAATTTCGGGACCTCGTTTCTTGGGGTTCAAGGCTAGGGATCGACTTCTGACATCACAATTGTGCTCAACGGATCAAAACCTTTCAAATGTCACCAACTCCGTCCAACAACTTCATGTTTAATAGGTGAATAGAAGGGACCCTAGCACATAACGTCAGGACCCTATTTCTTGACCTTCGTGGCCTGGGCCTGATTTCTGACATTACTACTGCACTCAGGGGACGCGGACCTTTCCAACGCTACCACTCGCGTCCACAAACTCCATGTGTAACATGGCCCCCCTGACGTAGGAGAATCGAAAGCATGCTTTTTTCATAATTATTCTCCAAATGGATTTGTATACAAGGTAGTTTTGTCAATTTTAACAGCATGTCTAAAATAAGCCTCTTGAGAGCGGCTCTTATTTATTAAAGAATACATAACGATCGCTTTTGGTTGTTGTAATGGTCTGTCCAAGTAGCTCGGTAAAAAAAAAAAAAATCAGCGTAGCATAACAACAAAGAGATGTTTCTCTTATATGTTAAAAGCACAGAAAGGAAAACTCAAAGCTTCGTAAGGTGAGTGTCGGGGGAGGCCGAATTCTACTTCGCCCCGTGCAACAAAATTTCTAGCTATGGCTCTGAGCTCCAACACTTATCGGTCTTTCAGAGTCTCATCCCTTACCTACAACAACGTAGTTTGATTAACCTGTTATACCAAAACGTTTGGAAAGAGCCTGTGAGTGCCCACCCAACCAGGTACATTCTAGGAACGTGCCATTTAAGTTCCATATGTACCGTTTACGTACCTGGTACTTGAAACATGTACATTTCATATGCATAGCACGTGTCGCTAGGTACGTGCCTTTCGAGGAATTTCTGACACTTGCAAGGTACTTTTACATGCTTCACTGGAATGTGAGGAATGTGAATGGCACATACCCCATGTACCATGGCATGGTTGTGCGTAAGTTGCTTCGTATTGCGACTAGGGTTGCCAATTTAGCCACTTTGTGACGAGATCTGGCCATTTTGAGAACGTCGTTAGTCACATAATTTCCAAAGAGCCAATAGTGGCTTTTTAGCCATATGCTTTTCACTTCTATAGCCACTTTCTGAGTTTAGCCACATTGTAATATACATACAAAATTAATATATTGTCAGTTATATATGGTGCTTATTGGGAAAAACACTCCCCAAAAAAGTTCATCTTAGACTGGAGAAATGGTTATCCTTCCTTTTCCATTATTATTTGGCTATGAAACAAATGCCGGAAACATATACAACCGCTATATACAACAGTGTGGTGTTGGAATGTGTAATGATTAGGATGTGATGTTTTATTTTATTTTTTTGAAAGTTCAACACTTCCAATGTACCCGTAAAAATGTAATAAAGAAATAGTGCCCATGTTTTTTAAATATTCAATTAGAACTGGACAATCTACATGAAATTTGCAATCGATCAGTGAAAACGTCATCTTTCTAGAGCCTGTAGTTTCTGAGATCTCATTGTCGAGAAACATATATGTGTATTTTAAAAGAGCTCCAATTCATTTGCATGTATTTCGGAGAAGGCTTACTAAAGGCAAAGGCTTTGAACAATAATTTAAAAGGATAAACTTTGTGAAAAATATTTATTTCAGTAATTTATTTAAACTACACTCTTTTAAAAATATTTGTCTTTGTTATACACGTGAAATCACAAATAACCGTAAATCAAAGGTTTGAATGCTAAGATTATAGGTTAGAGCTCGATCGCTCGTAGATGTTACTGTAGTATTTTAAATAGATAGTTAAATTGCCACACAGATGCCGGAGCAGGGCATATATTTTCATAGTTAGTTGCTTGGCTTTTTTTAAAAGTACAAGCTTCTAAATTCGAACGTAAAAATGAAGCGTTAAGGTTTTAGTATTTAAGTACTCGCACCCCCAGTTGCATAGCACTGCCCTAAGGAACATTACTGACATGCCTAGTACATTCCTGGCACATGCCAATGCCAAGTAAATGTGTCAAGTACATACACGGTACGTGATATACACATAATAGATACATTCCTCGGTATGTGTCATGCACGTACTTTTGGGCGGAAGTAACCTTATTCCTTACATGTGTATTTCACATGATTGCTCTATTCACGTACCTATCATGTACATTCCAATGTACCTCGAGGAACATTCTTTACACATGATCAGTATGTACTTGTGTTGGGTGGGTGTGACTTATTGATAGCTATGCAATATATTGACAGAATGCCAATCTTCAGTTTAGCAACGAAGCTCCCTTAGGCGAAATATCACGTGACTCACTACTTTTGTCTGTGCCTTGTAAATCGTAACATTGTGTTTAAAGGCAAACAGAAATAAGGTCAGTTGTTTAGTAGCACAACTGATAAGACGTTTGTGTCTTTTACACAAATAATTTTTGCAATTGCTGTTTGAAGCCTTTTGCATTATACAGTAGAAAACAACATATCCAGATTCAGAGAAGCACACAGAAATTTTAAAGGGTGAAAAAATATCTTCATTATTCAGATGCTTTTATTATTATTATTATTATTATTATTATTATTATTATTATTATTATTATTATTATTATTATTATTATTATTATTATTATTATTATTATTATCACCATTATTATTATTATTATTATTATTATTATTATTATTATTATTATTATTATTATTATTATTATTATTATTTACCAGAGTTAGTAGAACAGCTTCTCTTTGTTGATAAAAATCGTAATTTGGCATTTATTAAAAGTAATATGACTGGGTCTAGAGACAGAAGAGATGGGATCTTATTGCCAGATATAAAAATGAGAACTTTGTTCAACAATGACTACGTATTAAATAAACAAATGTATTGATTGCACCTTTTTAAAAGAAAAATTAGTATAATTACAAAAAAAATGCATTTACTGAAAAACTCTGAGGTAGTAAGTGCACCCTCTTAAACCCGTTTGAGAGCGTTTGGGTCCAAATTCAAGTAAAGCTAAGGTGTGGGAGAGCCGAGTTCGATTCCCAGTGGGACGTCATGTGATTCGGATCCCACGTTAATCTGTAGGTCCACGTCTCATATAGCCTCGCTGCTAAAAGGGACGTTAAACTCAAAATCAACTCAAGTAAAGTTAAAAGAATGATAAAGTTTTCAACTGTTTGCCGTATGAAATTCTACGTTAAATGAAACTACATATCTGATAATTAAAGCATCGTCAGAAATACAGTATCCAATACAGCAAACATTTCGTGGAGGATTTCTCTCATGATAAATAAACCTATTGCAAGTTGTTGAAAAAGGTGCGTAATGCAGAAATGCTATTTTATCGCGTGTGAACTTGAGGCTTCTGGAAGCGCAAGTAGTGAGCACACATATTCGCATCCTTGATCATCATAAAATAAAATACCAATTCATATTTCATAACATTCACAGACGGCACGATCAAGCACTGAACCTATTGAAAACTTACTACATAATAATTAATGAGTGATTGCACTTTTTCTTTTAAAGCTCATGGTATAGGCTATCATAATATAAATTGTTACCCATGTAGTGTGTACTAATGTTTAGAAAGATGGATTTCTTTAAAAAGAAAAAGATTGAAAGGATTACGGTGGTCTCGAACTGCCGCGTAGAAGACATGTAATTTATTAACCCGTCTCGAGATTCACTTTTTTTCTAAAGTTAACTGTTGCACCGAACGTGCCTCATTAACTTGCTTATCTACTTATTAGTACGTTTCTAATTACTTTTATTCGCTTTTTACTTATTTAACTTGATTTTCCAGTAACCTAGAACGACTGCCCACCCAACACAAGTACATACTGATCATGTGTAAAGAATGTTCCTCGAGGTATGATCTGTCAGGAAAGTAAATGTACACCTATTTTTCGAGTCTGGCATTCCTGCGCTCCATCCGTGGAGAGTATGAGAATTAAATCAATCAAATGTTTACTGAGGGGCAAAAAGAAAAGCTTAATCTGAATAAGACATTGCAGTGGGGCACAAGCTGTGAATACGAATAGTGCATTGTGTAAATAAAGGACGACACCGAAAGAGAAAGCCAGAAACAGCTGTTAAACTTACAAAAAAAGAGTAAAAATTGTTGAAGTGGGAACATAAAACACAAATACAACAAATACGCCGACAACTAAACGATCACCATGCCATGATCTTGGTGTAGTGGTTAAGGTGCTGGCTTATAAATACAAAGGACGCAAGTTCGAATCTTAAGCGAAGACATTTTAAAATTTTTTGTTAATAATACATACAACTCATGAGAGATGGTAAAGGAGGTCGTATTTAGTTTTTCGTAGCAATTATTATTGGTAATGTTTAGTACTGATAATACTTTTTGTCTTTGCGTATTGCTTTTGTTCTTGTCTTCATTTCGAAAGAGAAGAATATCCGAACAAATGCCACCAAAATTCCTCATATTTTGAATGTAAACGCCATTTGCAATTAGTGAAGAATAAAAATTGAACGTTCCGATGTAGCTGCAATAAGTAAAAAGAAAAACATGGAAGTCGACCATACTCATGGTTATTAAAAATACAATTTCTACATGCCTTACACCTCCCGACCACGTTTCTACGTTAGCAAGTAAGAGGCTTGTGTTTAGGTTAGGCTCGTCAATACGTTTTGCAAAGGGGCCCGGTTTAGCTCTGACGCACCACAGGTGCAAGAAGGGAGAAAAACACTTTTTCTCTCTCCCTCTGTGTGTCTATTTATCTATCTATTTGTATATATATAACGCTATTTGTGAATGCCATAACCACCCTAATTTTCAGCGGATTGAGACGAAACTTGGCACAAACATTAATTGTTGAAATATCTTGATGAGTTCGTTAACCAGAATAATCAGATGAAAATGTTCAAAATGGCGGCCCTTCAAACTCTTAAAAAGTTCCAAGGGAACCAAATTTCGCCCATAAATAGGTATTCAGAAAGTTTGAATAAATTTTCCTCTTTTACTGAAATATTTGTGTGCAGAAACTTATTGAAATATTGGACCCGATTAATCGCCTAAAGAAGGTTCACGCCCTTTCGCTACGGCCAGGCTTTTTTTTTTTTTTTTTTGCAGGAGGGGGTTATTTTTCTATCGGAACAAGATGATTGTTACTGATGATATGAAATTACACATTGAAAGTGAAGTAACTTGTGAAACGTTGAAAGAATAATATAATAAATGTGCTTTCCTCTAACACAGAGAATTGTAAATCATGTATTTCGAGTTCGGGAGCCTGAATGGCGAGGAGTGTTATTTGATTTGCTTTTTAGTAACACATTGCATTGCAAATAAAGGTAGGCAACATTAGTGGTAAGTAAAACAACAACAATAATAATAATAATAATAATAATAATAATAATAATAATAATAATAATAATAATAATAATAATAATAATAATAATAATAATAATAATAATAGGTGTTGTTTGTAGCTAGGTAATATCTTAATTAATTCTTCTTCAAACGTAATGATTGTAACGCCTTATCTCGCTTACAAACAAAATATTAGCACTTTATATCGAGAGAACGAGAAACTGTAGAGCGATGGGAGCAACGTTGGACAGTATGCACTCATAGTACTCAGAAAAGTAAGCGATTTCAATGCAAAAGGAACGAAGAGTCATTGTCATGGGTAATCATGGGGCCACGGCAGAGCCCTCTTTAGGCAAAGTGTCAATAACTTATATCGAGAGGTGATACTGGGATGGGACCAACTTTGGACACCGTGGACCCATAAAGCGCATCGAAAAAAATAGGGGGGGGGGCGCCAGCCAGCCTTACTTATTTCCACATAATAATATAAAATTATATTGTCGAAACACACGCACGAGTCAGCTACTAATATTTCATATTATTATTATTATTGTTATCGACAGCGTCTTTTCATTACGTGTGCGTGTTTGACATGAAGCCAAAGAGAAGATCCATCATTCGTAGAAAGAATAATAGTCAGTTACTTTAACTTTGAACGACAGCGAAAAATACGAAGAGTGGACTACCTGTAGCGTAAAGAAGAAATATTTTCTCTCAAATGGATAAAAAACCAAGCCGAGATTGATTCAAACTCGCATGGACGGCGCGAAAAGCCAGTGCTTTGTCCACTTTTTTTTTTTTTAACTGACTCACCGAACGTGTTTCAGTAACTTACTTATTGCTAATTTTACTTGCTTCACTCGTTTAACTTGCTTTTTCTAATAACTTATAACGACAGGGACACGAACACGGAAACATCGAGAACAGTTAAAAATGAAAGATGCTCTCCCGCGGGGAATCGAACCCGGGACTCCATACACCAAAGGCGCACGTGCTAGCGACTAGACCAGCGGGAAGGGCACCGCTCTTTCCCTGTGTCGTTAGGGATTACGACCACTGTATTGCCAGCTATTACTTCTGTGGGTTGTATACTATGATCACATGTTTCTTCTTTGCTGGAAGAGTAAAACCTACATTATATGTAAGACATGAGGTATTTAGACCTACATGCTCTTCATATAATGTAATAAAAGGGTCATGCTGGGAATAAGAAAAAGAACATTCCTTGGACAAAACGGAAACTATTGGCATCAGAAATATTTATCTACGAGGCATGCGCAGTAGTATATTTCAGAAAAGTTTCTGTTTTGTTCAGTAAACGAAGAAAGGGGTATTAAAAAGCAAATATGTCGCGTCAACGAGATCGACCAGATTTGACAGGGGCGAAAGCAGATGTATAGTAATACAACAACTTCGCTCAGTTGATACGATCCGAGCCGGTTGATATCACTACCCGAGTTGGTCTTCTGCTTGGGCTCAAGAATTCGACCGTGCAGGTCTCAGCCTTAATTTTAAGAACTACAGTATAATTTTAAGTACTACAAGAAAAATACCTTTGACTCGACTCGGATTGAACTCGAGTCGAGTCGAATTTTGGCTCGACTCCTGCTCATCCCTACTCGTATTTGTATTTTGTTTCCACTTCAACAATTTCTACTCTTTTTTTTCTTCGTTTACCTATTGTTTCTGGATTTCTCTGTCGGTGTCGTTTTTTATTAACACTATGCACTATTCTTATTCCCAGCTTGTGACCCGCTTCAATGTCTTATTCAGTTTAGGCTTTTCTCCTTACATTGACTTGACATGTGATTGATTTAATTCTCACTTTCCGCGCACGACCGATGAAAATGTTTTATTATTATTATTATTATTATTATTATTATTATTATTATTATTATTATTATTATTATTATTATTATTATTATTATTATTATTATTATTATTATTATACTATTGAACTTGCACGGCGAAGTTACTGTATAATACGATATCATTTCAGTAATTTTATTCCATTGTATGTTATTTAATTTATTAATGGGCACTAAATTGTCTCCAGATCAACGAATAAATTAACTACGGCATGCACTTTGGTGGAAATATCATTACATGAACATGTTTGGAACGAACCAATAATCTTATTGCAACGATATTTCCACCAAAGTGCATGCCGTAGTTAATTTATTCGTTGATCTGGAGACAATTTAGTGCCCATTAATAAATTAAATAACATACAATGGAGTAAAATTACAGAAATGATATCGTATTATACAGTAATTTCGCCGTGCAAGTTCAATAGTATAATAATAATAATAATAATAATAATAATAATAATAATAATAATAATAATAATAATAATAATAATAATAAAACATTTTCATCGGTCGTGCGCGGAAAGTGAGAATTAAATCAATCACATGTGAAGTCAATGTAAGAAGAAAAGCCTAAGCTGAATAAGACATTGAAGCGGGTCACAAGCTGGGAATAAGAATAGTGCACGGTGTAAATAAAGGACGACACCGAAAGAGAAATCCAGAAACAGCAGGTAAAAGGAGAAAAAAGAGTAGACATTGTTTAAGTGGAAACATAAAATACAAACACGAATAGGGATGAGCACAAGTCGAGCCAAAATTCAATTCAACTCGAGTACAATTTGAGTCGAGTGAAAGGTAATTTTCTTGAATTGAGTTCCGAGCCAAGTCGCTGTTTTCGAGGTCTAGTTTCGAGTTGAGTTGAGTTTGATAATGGCTCTCTCGCTCGTTCAGCTCGTTTTAACTCGTTTTGAAATATTGGCCTGATCAGACTGGAAAGCAAAAGCCATGAGAAATGTAAGCAGTAATGTGGAATACTTTTAGTGTTGCTCACGACAGAGGTGCGTCTCATCTCGTAATTTTAGTGCATCTCATGGGGCAATTTTAGTGTATCTCGTCTCGTCTAGATAACGAGAAGACAAGAGTTTATTATTATTATTATTATTATTATTATTATTATTATTATTATTATTATTATTATTATTATTATTATTATTATTATTATTACGAGACAGCCTCAAATGTCGTAATCACCAATATAAGTATATACTGTAGTTCTTAAAATCAAGGCTGAGATCTGCACGGTCGAATTCTTGAGCCCAAGCAGAAGACCAACTCGGGTAGTGATATCAACCGGCTCGGCTCGTATCAACTGAGCGAACAGCTCGAGTCGGCTCGGTTGGGATGAGCCGATGACCCGAGCCGGCTTAGTTGGAACAAGCCATCGACTCAGCTCAATTGAGCCGATGGCTCGAGCTTTCTCGGTTGGGATGGGTCACCTACTCGGCTCATGTGAACCGGTTCGAGCCAGCTAAGTTGAAACTAGTTCATCAGCACGTTTCGACTCAGCTCAACTAAGCCGATGGCTCAAATCGGCTCGGTGTGGTGAGCTGTTGGCTCGGCTCACTTCTCGATTCGGTTCGATATTGAATGAGCTGTAAGCCGAGCCGCTCGAGCCGTTGAGAAGCCCGAACCCGGTCCCAGCTGTTTTGAATATGTTTGGATGAAGCCTATAACTTTTAACAATTTTTTGCTCGAGCCCGAATACTTGCCCCTTCGGAACTCAAACCCAGAACGTGACCGATGTCCTTGCCTCCTGAAGACTTCCAGACGACCGAGATCGACAGTCAATTAGCTTTTACTATTCAGATACAAACCGTATATCTTTTAAAGATTATACATGGAGTTGATATAATAATAATAATAATAATAATAATAATAATAATAATAATAATAATAATAATAATAATAATAATAATAATAATAATAATAATAATAATAATAGTTTTAAACTTGCCCTGAAATTTGGCAAAACTTACTTAAAAGTAGAGATTTCGGGGAAAGGGGTCCGTACCTTCAAGACACACCTCTGCAACTACCAACATTTTAAACTAGAACCTTTTATTGAAGTTTCATGTAGAAAGTATGTTTTGAGGAAAATAACTGTAATAAATATAACTGAATATCACGCGACAGTAAGGCATATAATAAACTAATTTTTAGAATATGCAGAGGTAAATATAAAAGCTTTGCTACAAAAATACCTACACAGAGCATAATTCAATGAGCTCTGAAATACAATGTAACGAAATAGCCTATGAGATTCAGTCTACAGAGCAATTGTTACTTAAAGAATGGACATACACTATTTCGAGAATCGAGACAAGACGGGAAATGTTTACGATACTTTTCGTCTCGTCTCGATTCTCGTCTCCAAAGACAGACGAAAATTTTGATTTAGCCCTGACCCGTCTCGAATGTAAAATGTTAATTCTCATGTTATTTTATTTGTTTTAGAAACGAGATGAGAAACTCCTCCTCTCGTGAGCAACATTAAACCAAACCGAAATATTCTTTCCAAATGTCACGTTTCTCCTTGTAATGGTATGACCTGAGCGATAATTTAGCTTCTAGCTTTTAATCTTCTACGAGATAATAATAATTATTATTATTACTATTATTATTCCTGAAGATTTGATAGTTCAAGTATTGCAACATCCGAGTATTCAAATATCTGAATATAATAAAACGTATGTTATCGCTGATCAATCGCCATCAAAAATTCTAAAGTAAGAAAAAAAAATTGCAACGTGCATTCGCAGAAGCACCTTGACCACTGAACCGCGATCGCTACGCGGTAAACGATCCGTCTTTAGTCTGGTTACGTTAGGTTTCTTTGTCTCCGCTTGCAAACTTGTATGTTATATTTTTCGATTCAAAATGTCTTTCGTATTTCTTTTATGAAGTCGGCAAAGTTTATATTAATAACTTGAGTTTTTCTTAAACCACTGGTTCACAAGTTCGTTCTTTCTCCACACGAAACTACAAATATGACAGATTGAATTCTCATACTCCCCATTTCTTTCAAAGCAGTCGCCATTACCTGGTCAAAGACTTATTTCCGCCACGATTCATATTAACCAAAATAAATTCATTTTTCAGAAGCGGAACTTTCACTTTCCGGATTTCGCAAAATTATGGAATTCAGTTATACTCCGGAATTCAGAAAAATTTCGGAACTCGGAAAGAATCCGGAATTTAGAAAATTCCGGAATTGAGAAAAACTCCGACTTTCGAAAAAATCCGGATTTTCCGAATTCCGGAATGTTAACGAAATCAGAAATTTCTAAATTCCGGATTTTTCCGAATTCCGAAATTATTACAAAATTGGAATTTTCGGCCTTACTTTCGGGAGTCCGAAAACTAATAATTCCGGAACGGGCTATCCCTAGTTTATACACAACCTTTCAGAACACTGAGCTAGTAGCTGTCTACAAACAAACAAGTAATGCAAAGCATGTTGTATACTGCATGACCCTTTTATTACATTATATGAAGAGCATGTAGGTCTAAATACCTCATGTATTACATATAATGTAGGTTTTACTCTTCTAGCAAAGAAGAAACATATGATCATAGTATACAATCCACAGAAGTGATAGCTGGCAATACAGTGGTCGTAATCCCTAACGACACAGGAAGTGAGCGTTGCCATCGCCGCTGGTCTAGAGGCTAGCACGTGAGCCTTGGGTGTATGGAGTCTCGAGTTCGATTCTCAGCGGGAGAGCATCTATCATTTTTAACTGTTATCGATGTTTCTGTGTTCGTGTCCTTGTCGTTATAAGTTATTAGAAAAAGCAAGTTAAACGAGCGAAACAAGTAAAATTAGCAATAAGTAAGTTACTGAAACGCGTTCGGTGAATCAGTTAAAAAAATAGTGGACAAAGCACTGGCTTTTCGCGCCGTCCATGCGAGTTTCAATCAATCTCGGCTTGATATTTTATCCATTTGAGAGAAAGTATTGTTTCTTTTCGCTACAGGATGGATTTTCTCTTTGGTTTCATGTCAAACATGCTCACGTAATGAAAAGACGCTGTAGATAATAATAATAATAATAATAATAATAATAATAATAATAATAATAATAATAATAATAATAATAATAATAATAATAATAATAATAATAATAATAATAATAATATGAAATATTAGTAGCTAACTCGTGTGTGTATTTCGACAATATAATTTTATATTATTATGTGGAAATAAGTATGGCTGGCTGGCGCCCGCCTCCCTAATTTTTTCGATGCGCCTTATGGGTCCACGGTGTCCAACACTGGTTCCATCCCAGTATCACCTCCTGTTTTCTCGATATAAGCTATCGACATTTTGCCTAAAAAGGGCTCTGCCGTGGCCCCATGAGTACCCATGACAATGACTCTTCGTTCATTTTGCATTGAAATCGCTTACTTTTCTGAGTACTATGAGTGCATACTGTCCAACGTTGGTCCCATCGCTCTACAGTTTCTCGTTCTCTCGATATAAATTGCTAATATTTTTTTTGTAAGGGAGATATGGCGTTACAATCATTACGTTTGAAGAAGAACTGAGGAAGATATTGCCTTGCCACAAACAACAGCTATTATTATTATTATTATTATTATTATTATTATTATTATTATTATTATTATTATTATTATTATTATTATTATTATTATTATTATTGATATTATTATTATTATTATTATTATTATTATTATTATTATTATTATTATTATTGTTTTACTTACCACTAATGTTGCCTACCTTTATTTGCAATGCAATGTGTTACTAAAAAGCAAATCAAATAACACTCCTCGCCATTCAGGCTCCCGAACTCGAAATACATGAGTTCTCTGTGTTAGGGGAATGCACATTTATTATATTATTCTTTGAAATAACACGTTACACAAGTTACTTCACTTTCAATGTGTAATTTCATATCATCAGTAACAATCATCTTGTTCCAAAAGGAAGATAACCCCCTTCTGCATAAAAAAAAAACTGACCGTAGCGAAAGGGCGTGAACCTTCTTTAGGCGATTAATCGGGTCCAATATTTCAATAAGTTTCTGCACACAAATATTTCAGTAAAAGAGGAAAATTTATTCAAACTTTCTGAACACGTATTTATGGGCGAAATTTGGTTCTCTTGGAACTTTTTAAGAGTTTGAAGGGCCGCCATTTTGAACATTTTCATCTGATTATTCTGGTTAACGAACTCATCAAGATATTTCAACAATTAATGTTTGTGCTAAGTTTCGTCTCAATCCGCTGAAAATTAGGGTGGTTATGGCATTCACAAATAGCGTTATATATATATACAAATAGATAGATAAATAGACACACAGAGGGAGAGAGAAAAAGTGTTTTTCTCCCTTCTCGCACCTGTGGTGCGTCAGAGCTAAACCGGGCCCCTTTGCAAAACGTATTGACGAGCCTAACCTAAACACAAGCCTCTTACTTGCTAACGTAGAAACGTGGTCGGGAGGTGTATGGCATGTAGAAATTGTATTTTTAGTAACCATGAGTATGGTCGACTTCCATGTTTTTCCTTTTACTTTCTGCAGCTACTTCGGAACGTTCAATTTTTATTCTTTACTAATTCCAAATGGCGTTTACATTCAAAATATGAGGAATTTTGGTGGCATTTGTTCGGATATTCTTCTCTTTCGAAATGAAGACAAGAACAAAAGCAATACGCAAAGACAAAAAGTATTATCAGTACTAAACATTACCAATAATAATTGCTACGAAAAACTAAATACGACCTCTTTTACCATCTCTCATGAGTTGTATGTATTATTAACAAAAATTTTTAAAAATGTCCTTGCCGAGGATTCGAACTTGCGTCCTTTGCATTTATAAGCCAGCACCTTAACCACTACACCAAGATCATGGCATGGTGACCGTTTAGTTGTCGGCGTATTTGTTGTATTTGTGTTTTATGTTCCAACTTCGACAATTTTTACTCTTTTTTTGTAAGTTTAACAGCTGTTTCTGGCTTTCTCTTTCGGTGTCGTCCTTTATTTACACAATGCACTATTCGTATTCACAGCATGTGCCCCTCTGCAATGTCTTATTCAGATTAAGCTTTTCTTTTTGCCCCCCAGTAAACATTTGATTGATTTAATTCTCATACTCTCCACGGATGGAGCGCAGGAATGCCAGACTCGAAAAATAGGTGTACATTTACTTTCCTGACAGATCATACATTGGAATGTACATGATAGGTACGTGAATAGAGCAATCATGTGAAATACACATGCAAGGAATAAGGTTACTTCCGCCCAAAAGTACGTGCATGACACATACCGAGGAATGTATCTATTATGTGTATATCACGTACCGTGTATGTACTTGACACATTTACTTGGCATTGGCATGTGCCAGGAATGTACTAGGCATGTCAGTAATGTTCCTTAGGGCAGTGCTATGCAACTGGGGGTGCGAGTACTTAAATACTAAAACCTTAACGCTTCATTTTTACGTTCGAATTTAGAAGCTTGTACTTTTAAAAAAAGCCAAGCAACTAACTAACTCTGAAAATATATGCCCTCCTCCGGCATCTGTGTGGCAATTTAACTATCTATTAAAATACGACAGTAACATTTACGAGCGACCGAGCTCTAACCTATAAGCTTAGCATGCAAACCTTTGATTTACGGTTATTTGTAATTTCACGTTTATAACAAAGACAAATATTTTTAAAAGAGTGTAGTTTAAATAAATTACTGAAATAAATATTTTTCACAAAGTTTATCCTTTTAAATTATTGTTCAAAGGCTTTTGCCTTTAGTAAGCCTTCTCCGAAATACATGCAAATGAATTGTGCTGCCATCTTTGGAGCTCTTTTAAAATACACATATATGTTTCTCGACAATGAGATCTCAGAAACTACAGGCTCTAGAAAGATGACGTTTTCACTGATCGATTGCAAATTTCATGTAGATTGTCCAGTTCTAATTGAATATTTAAAAAACATGGGCACTATTTCTTTAGTACATTTTTACGGGTACATTGGAAGTGTTGAACTTTCAAAAAAATAAAATAAAACATCACATCCTAATCATTACACATTCCAACACCACACTGTTGTATATAGCGGTTGTATATGTCTCCGGCATTTGTTTCATAGCCAAATAATAATGGAAAAGGAAGGATAACCATTTCCTGAAGGATGTCTATATTATCAGGCTGAATTTCTTTAAGGAGTTAGTTTATACTTAAACTTACGTCTTCCCGAAAATTTTATTTAACGTCTAGTTTTAACGTACAGGTTTTGAACTAATTCTCTGCTGTGTAACGTCACAATATAACCGTCAATGCTAATTTTATGAGGACAATTCTGCCAGTGGGGTTTAGAATGTTACAACATAGAGAACGCATCAAACGTCAGAAAATTGCAAAATGACACACACAATATATTACAATGTGGCTAAATTCAGAAAGTGGCTATAGAAGTGAAAAGCATATGGCTAAAAAGCCACTATTGGCTCTTTGGAAATTATGTGACTAACGACGTTCTCAAAATGGCCAGATCTCGTCACAAAGTGGCTAAATTGGCAACCCTAGTCGCAATACGAAGCAACTTACGCACAACCATGCCATGGTACATGGGGTATGTACCATTCACATTCCTCACATTCCAGTGAAGCATGTAAAAGTACCTTTCAAGTGTCAGAAATTCCTCGAAAGGCACGTACCTAGCGACACGTGCTATGCATATGAAATGTACATTTTTCAAGTACCAGGTACTAAACGGTACATATGGAACTTAAATGGCACGTTCCTAGAATGTACCTGGTTGGGTGGGTGGGACACGTACACAAAACATCGAGGACAGTTAAATTTCGAAAGCTCTCCCACACGGAATCGAACCCAGGACCCCGTTTACCAAAGGCTCACGTGTTAACCACTAGACCAGTGGGGAGGACACCCACTCGGCCACATAGTTAGGGTATGCTCTTTACACTTTTTCATCCTATCTAAAGTATACGCTAATCTTCAATTCACATTGCCGATTTGGGTTTTTAACGAGAATTGTTATATTGCAACTTAATTTGGATGTAGAGGACCGCGGTAGCTCAGTGGTAGAGCGTTCACCTCTGGTTCGATCCCAACTTGCACCAAGTAAACTTTGTGGTGGATAAACACCGTGTGCGTGGGTTTTCTCGGGGATACTCCCGTTTCCTCCACATTCTTCATTCCACCATTTTCTTCATTTCTCATCATCACTGTCTCCTTTAGCCTAGCCGGCATAAAGGTCGGACGTAAAACTGAAAGATTTCATTTCATTTAATTTGGATGTAAAATCCTGAGTTAATTAGCATATAAGGACTTTGCACTACTATGTTGGTAGGAGATGAAAGTTGTTATTGATTTCTATTTTTCGCTTATTTAATCTTAATTTCCCATTACTTTTGCATAAAATTTTAAAGAAATATTAGATACTAACTTCTTTCTCCCAAGAACACTGAAAGAAAAAATTATACGTAACGAAACAAAGTTATTGGGGAAAAATATGTTACAGTATAAGAGCAATTTTTCTTTTTAACACAGTTGTACCTGGAAGATCTAAAATAGTCCCCATCAGCATCGACGATATTCTGCCAACGTTCTGGAGGGCCATGGATTCCTTCGCTGTAGAACTTGTTGGGCCGTGAAGCGAAGAAAGTATCAAGTGCATTTTGCACCTGTACTAAAGATTTGAGCTGGCTTCCTCTAGGGTGATTGTCCAAGGAACAGTTCTACTAGGTTAATTATAATGTATTTCGGATGAGTACGTTTAATGAACACTACCGAATTTGCAACCGAACTATGGGGAAAGAAAGGGTGTGTATTAAACTTTTGGCATGATCCTAGATGTGTCTCGGAACTCTACAGTGTCACTGGAAATTATTTAATTTGACCACCAAGTTTACTATTCATTTTCAAAGTGACTTAATGAATCTTTCAAGCATTCTCTATATATTCCAATATTTCTGAAAAAATATTAAAAAAAGAAACGCTATTTTCATATTACTGATGGACTTCTGGAAAGGGAACTTTATAATGCTAAGTTCTTTTACTACGTCGAATATTTTTATCTGTGGTCCCTTTTCTTTCTCTTCTTCTGTCTCCTTTTCTCTCTCTGTCTCACTTCTGTACCTCTAACAGATATCTATTCGTTTTAATTTTTTATTGAGAAGTGTTTAAGTTTCTCCCTACATTAATTATGAATCTCGTTTCGTCTCATTTTTATTCTTTCACTTTATTGATACTAATACATGTATATTTTGAAATTACAATTGTGCCTATGTTGTTGATTTTAATACGGGAGAAAGGAAACGAGAAGAGAGAGGAGTGGTCTTTTTTACCAGACACGATTATGGGATAAGAAGGGGTATATTGGATGGTCTAGCTGCACGGTGTTAGCAGTCACACTATTTTTTTTTTTCATGTGTATAAGTTCAATAATTCACCATGAATAGAATCAAACCATGAGTGTTTTTGTAATGAAGAAATAACAACATGAAATGTGAAATCTCTTTTAACAAACTGTTGAGATTTCAGAGTCGACAAACTTTACACTTTTGGGTACCGATTACCTTGAATCACTCAGTAGCCACAATTATTCCGAGATAGGGAGCTTATATTTAAAAGAATGACATTCTCAGCAAAATGTAGAAGTCTTTTAGTCTGAGAGAAAAGAAGGAATGAAATCTTTCATTTCTAGTTCTATTAGTCTTGTAGCTCTGAGTCTGTGGCAAAAGTACTGATAGAAATAAGGACAATGAATTATGAATATTTTGTAGAACATTCCACTCTAATATCACAGGAGTTTCATCTTCCGGTTTGCTTAGTTCTGAAAAAATATAGAGTATATTGCTGTACTATGTAAAGTACCTGTACTGTGACTGTTTGTGATGACAATCAGAAACAGAAGTAAAAGGTAAATTACAGTAATGGTTTTCTATTAATAGCTTTCTATTAAGGGGGAAGTATAACTAGTTTTATTTTAACCAATTTTTTGCCTTAAAATGCTTGTCCAAGTTCATCCTCTTCCACTTCCACCTTGAGTACGGAAATGGAAGAACATAATTAGATTTTGATTGTTGATTCTAGTACATATCAATCATAATTTATCGGATCTCGGCCTGTATGATATGTCGATATAATCGATATCGTCGATATCGATATTAACACATATCAACGTTCGATATCGTAAATATATCGACATCAGTATATCATAATCCTAAATTCTCGATATCGATCTTCGGAGAGGCGAGGTAGAGGGAGCCCATAAGACTTGCGATGGATGAAGAAATAAAACTTATTTTTTACGACAATATCTTCTAATAACAATTGAAGATTTTGGTGCAAAAAACCGCCAAGTCTAAAAATTGAAAGTGTAAAGGAAATATCTTCACAAAGGGTTCTCTTCTCTTTTTATTTCTTTCAAATTTGGCACACATATACTAGACCAAAAATAAATCGACAGATATTTTTTGTTTCTTTCGGAAAATAGGTTAAGGGGGCAAAGGGTCCCTTTTCAAAACGGGATCCCCTTGATTAAAAGGATCACATTAAAGAAACGAAACTCTGCTGATGCACAGATGACTTCAAAGTAGAAAATATGGGTTTTGTCGTTTGCGAAAAAAGGGTTGCAGAGTCAATGCCCCTTCGAAACGCCAAAGACCCCGCACAATCCAGACGAAAATTGGATTTCGGTGGAACTCCTTGAAACCGTGGTATGTTGTAGATATGGTGTTCCTGAGAAGAAGTCTCAATGGGCACAACCACAAATCACTGACCGTTTGGCAAGTACAGGGTCACATTTTTGCAAACAGCAGAAGGTAACGTTATTTTGAATTTCGATGGAATTGCTTGAAACATGATATGTTGTAGATATTGTGATCGTGAGAGAGAGACTCAATTTGCACAACCTTTAATCACTGACCGTTTTGCCACTACAGGATCACTTTTTAAAAAGAGCTGAAGGTAAAGGTATTCTGGATTTCAGTGCAATTGCTTCAAACTGTGATATGTTGTAGATATTGTGATCCTGAGAAAAACTCTCAATGGATACAACCACCAATCATTCGGTACCTACGGGCCCAAATTTTTTTAAAACAGCAGAAGGTAAGGATACTCTGTAATTTTGGTAGAATTGTATGAAACCCTGAAAAGTAGCATCCCACAACCCGGAAAAGAGATTTGGAGAGTAGCGACCAACATCATTTAAGAATAGACAATATTCAGATATTTATCCTGCGGGACAAAGGAAAACCCTGGAAAGCTCTAGACAATTTTTCTCAGGATAAAGTCATCTACAACATATCACAGTTTCATTCATTTATACCTAAATCAAAATATCGTTATGCCAAGGTGTTTTTTTTTTTAAAAAAAACTGTATCTGTAGTGACCAAACGCTCATAATTCGATGATTGTGTCCATTAAGATTTTCCTCATGATGAAATCAACACATCTTAGTTTTACTCAACCTTACCGAAATTCAGAAATCGTTATACTCGGCTGTTTTCAGGAAAGTAGCCCTGTAGTGAAAAAACGATTAATGGTTTGTGGATGTGTCAGTTGATGCTTATTCTCAGGATGACAATATCTACAACACATCACGGTTTGTCATTTTGACCGAAACTAGAATATCGCTATCTTCGACTCGGCTGCTATCAAAAAAGATGTTTCGTACTGACCAAATGGTCAGTGAGTAGTGGATGTGCCCATTAAGAGCTTTTCTCAGAATCAGCATATCGACAACATGTCACAGTTTCAGTCATTTTTACCGAAATCCAGGCCATCATAATTTTTGGTTACTTTCAAAAACTGGCCGCGTAGTTGACAAACGGTCAGTGATAATTGGTTGTACCCATTAAGACCTTTTCTCAGAATTACAATATATTACAACATATCACAGTTTCAGTCATTTTTACCGAAATCCAGAACATCACCTATTTCGGTTACATTCAAAAAAGTTTCCTCGTAGTGGCCAAACGGTTAGTGATTAGTGGTTATGCCAATTAAGAACTTTTCTCAGAATCACAATATCAACAACATATCACAATTTCAGTCATTTTTATCGAAATCCAGAACATCAACATTTTTTATTACTATCCAAAAAGTGGCCTCGTAGTGGCCAAATGGTCACTGATTAGTGGTTATGCCCATTAAGACATTTTCTCAGAATCATTATATCTACATCGTATCACAGTTTCAGTCATTTTTACCTAAATCCAGAACATCAACATTTTCGATTACTTTCGAAAAAGTAGCCTCGTAGTGGCCAAACGGTCAGTGATTAGTGATTGAGCCCATAAATACCTTTTCTCGGGATCACAAGATCTACAACATATCACCCCTTCAATCACTTTTTACCGAAATCCAGAACATGACCATTTTCGGTTACTTTCAGAAATGTGGCCTCGTAGTGGCCAAACTGTCAGTGATTATTGGTTGTGCCAATTAACACCTTTTCTTAGAATCACAATGTCTACAACATATCACAGTTTCAGTTATTTTTATCGAAATCCAGAACATCACCATCTTCGGTTACTTTCAAGGCAGATGGCCTCGTTGTGGCCAAACGGTCAGTGATTAGGGGTTGTGCCTATAAAGACCTTTCCTCAGAATCACAATATCTACAACATATGACAGTTTCAGTTATTTTTATCTAAATTCAGAACATCACCATTTTCGGTTACTTTCTAAAATGTGGCCTCGTAGTGGCAAACGGTCAGCAATTAGTGGTTGCGCCCGTTAAGACGTTTTCTCAGAATTACAATATCTACAACATATAACAGTTTCATTCTTTTTACCGAAATCCACATTACCATTTTCGAATACTTTCAAGGAAGATGGCCTCGTTGTGGCCAAACGGTCAGTGATTAGGGGTTGTGCCTATAAAAACCTTTCCTCAGAATCAGAATATCTACAACATATCATAGTTTCAGTTATTCTTACCGAAATCCAGAACATCTCCATTTTCGCTTCCTTTCAAAATGTGACCTCGTAGTGTCCAAACAACCAGTGATTATTGGCTGTGCCCACTAAGACCTTTTCTCAGAACCACAATATCTATAACATATCACGGTTTCAGTCGTTTTTACCGAAATCCAGAACCACCATCTTCCGTTACTTTGAAAAAGGTGGCCCTGCAGTAGTCAATCGGTCAGTAATTATTGGTTGTGACCATTAGGACATTTTCTCAGAATCACAATACCTACAACATATCACAGTTTCAGTAATTTTTACCTAAATCCAGAACATCACCATTTTCGGTTACTTTCAAAAAGTGGCCTCGTAGTGGCCAAACGGTCAGTGATTAGTGGCTATGACCATTAAGAACTTTTCTCAGAATCATTATGTCTACAACGTATGACAGTTTCAGTCATTTTTACCGAAATCCCGGCCATCTACATTTCCGGTTACTTTCAAGCAAGTGGCCAGGTAGTGACCATACGGTCAGTGATTATTTGTTGTACCGATTAAGACCTTTTCTCAGAATAACAATATCGATAACATGTCACAGTTTCAGTCATTTTTACCTAAATCCAGAACACCAACATTTTCGATTACTTTCCAAAAAGTAGCCTCGTAGTGTCCAAACGGCCAATGATTATTGATTGTGCCCATTAAGACATTTTCTCAGAACCACAATGTCTACAACAATTCACATTTTCAGTAATTTTTACCGAAATCCAGAGCATCACCATCCTCGGTTACTTTTTAAAAAGTGGCCTTGTAGTGGCCAAATGGTCAGTGATTAGTGGCTGTACACCTCAAGACCTTTTCTTAGAATCACAAGATCTACAACATATCACAGTTTCAGTCATTTTTACCGAAATCCAGAACATCACCATCTTCAGTTACTTTCAAGAAAGTGGCCTCATTGTGGCAAAACTTTCAGTGATTACTGGTTGGGTCTATTAAGACCTTTTCTCAGAATCACAATATCTACAACATATCACAGTTTCAGTCATTTTTACCGAATCCAGAATATCACCATCCTCGGTTAATTTCAAAACAGTGGCCTCGTAGTGGCCAAACGGTCAGTGATTAGTGGTTGTGCCCATTAAGACCTTATTTCAGAATCATTATAGCTACAACACATCACGGTTTCAAGCAATTCCAATGAAATCCAAAATAACGTTAAGTTCTGTTGTTTGAAAAAATGTGGCTCTGTAGTTACCAAACGGCCAGTGGTTGGTGGTTGTGCTTATTGAGACTTTCTCAGGATCACTACGTCTACAACATATCACAATTTCAGTCATTTTCATTGGAATTCAGGATATCACTATATTTGGCTGTTTTCAAAAAAGTGGCCCTGTAGTGGCCAAAAAATCAGTGGTTGGCGATTATGCCCATTAAGACTTTTTCTTGGAATCACAATATCTACAACATCACGATTTTTGTCATTTTGTCCAAAATCTCGAATGTAGTTTTCTTCGGCTTTTTTTTTTAAAAGTGGCCTTTTGGTGGCCAAACGGCTAATGATTTGTAGTTGAGCCCATTGAGACTTTTTCTCAGGAACATCATATCTACGGCATAACACGGTTTTAAGCAATTCCACCGAAATCCAATTCCCGTAAAGATTGTGTGGGGTCCTTTGTCATTTCGAAGGAGCATTGCCTCTGCAAAACTTTTCTCTCAAAAACGACAAAACCCGTATTTTGTACTTTGAAGTCATCTTTGCATCGGCAGAGTTTCGTTTTTTTTTAATGTGGACCTTTTAAATCAAGTGGACCTTCTTTTTGAAAAGGGACCCTTTGCGCCCTCAACCTGTTCTCTGAAAGAAACAAAAAACACGTGTTCATTTGTTTTCGGTCTAGTATACCTAGGTATGTGTGCTAAGTTTGAAGAAAATCGGATGAAGAGAAACCCTTGTGAAGCTATCTCCTTTATAGTTTTACTTTTTGGACTTGACAGGTTGTTTGCCCCAAAGTCTTCAGTTTCTTTATGACCTCAAATTGTATTGTAAATAAATGCACTTGCAAATTTGCAATATTATATACTGTAATTTCTTAGCCGATAAAATTTTCTGTCCCCGAAAAACAAGAAAGCACCTGTCAAAAGCAATTCTTCGAACTTTCTCGTAGAATTTATCATATAATAAGTTTTTTTTTATTCCTCTCTCTCAGATTTGCATCCCTTTTGGCCTTTAGGGCCACTCATTGACAAGAGGTGCACACATGACCGCTGCAGACATGCCCTTAGGTAGGATCAGAGATTTGGAAAGTAAACGATGTTATAATAATAATAATAATAATAATAATAATAATAATAATAATAATAATAATAATAATAATAATAATAATAATAATAATAATAATAATAATAATAATAATAATTGTTATTATTATTAATAATAATAATATTCTTATAACAATTAGGTTTACAACTAGAGTCCCATCTCTTTATCTTGCATGAGAGGCCCGCTAGTTAGCTAAGCCACTGGTGTTCCTTATTCTGTGTTTGTCTTTCTTTCCGTGTCGTGTGGATGTTTGTTTTTGGGCTGTTAGGCTTGTTGGCTGTTAGGCTGAGATGATATGAGTTGGTCGCGGCAGTAATGTTATTTTGTATAAAAGTAATAGTTACTCCCGTGACCAAGTTGTGTCACCCCGTTATCTTATCTGATATTTAGTAATCAGAGAGATATCAGGAGTTTATGGAACTGGTCTATAAAAACTCCATTCAGTGAGTTCAGTCACTGAATACCAAATGTTATCGCAGATTTATATTTGTTCTTCGTCAAAATATGCTTAACCATTTCCGAGAAAATTACATTGTAGGAATTATGCAGAACAGTAAATCAGTGGTGACGTGAATTTTGAACAGGATATAAGCCTACTAGTTAATGCTGTGCCTTCATATCCAATTTCAAAACTAACAATATTAATTTAGCATCGACTACAGGATAGTAGCATTAAGTTACTTCAACTACATTTGAATTTATTTTAAGGCTTTGAAACATCCGAGGCTTAGAGAATATAAATGAGAGAAATGAGTCAATTGGGCCATAAACATTTCGCTAGTGAACTAAGGAAGAGTCTTGGTAAACTCCTAAGTTGAAATATTTGCCCACGAGGGATCGATCACATCATCTTCCTAATCTGAAGTAATTGTAATACCGCTAAGCTCAAATGCACATGGTTGATCATACTTTTGTTTTTGTACTTACAAGCAGTTTTATTAACTACCTAAGTAAACTACATACTTTTTTGTAATGTAAACTGTTACAAACTGGTATTGAATAATGCTTCTGTGTGTTACAGCTGCCAAGCACACAAGTGAAATGAGCTATTTTAACAAGACAATATAAACGAAGCGCTGTTTTTGAAATTTATAATCTTCCACCTTTTCTGAAATAATACTGTCCGTTCTACCGTTTAACACAACATAAAATAATTTGCCTTGTCACGTAATAATACTTGTTTATTAAAAGATTTAGAAAGGTAACGAAAGTGTATAGTTTATACAAGTGTTTATATTTAATGTATTTCTTTTTTGTGAGAATGAGGAAAATCATTACAATAAATAGAATAAGTTCAGTTTACTTTTAATGGAGTTTCCACTAGTCTGTTTGTGAAAACCTAACATAGCAGTATGCATATCAGCTTGATTCGAAAGTAGAGCTAAAGTTCTGGTAGCTCTGGCTTCGTATATAATAAGCAAATTTCTAAAATAACTAGCACCATGATATAAGTGCAAATTTCAACGAGGCACTTTGTGTCTTTTGATTTTCAGTATGTGTGTGTATATATTTATCTGCTTCTACGTTCCTCCTAAATCAATCAGCCACACATATTTTAAACGCCGTGATTAAGTAACTACTTATATTAGAATGGAAATCAATTCTATAAATGTGCCCTAGTTGTTTGAGGTAGTAAATTCTTATATTTTCGCTGTTTTGAAAACAGTAAAATTCATGAACAACAAAGACGGAAATATTCATCTTGAACACACACACACACACACACACACACACATATATATATATATATATATATATATATATATATATATATATATATATATATATATTGGCTCCCTCAAAATTTTCTTTGGCCCTTCGTTGGTGCCCCCTGAAAAATATTCTAGCTACGCTACTGATCCCCGGTGGGGATACTTCAGTTGATATCTTTGAGGGGGACAAAATGTGACTGAAGGGGAAAATCCCCCTCATCCCCCCCGGTAATTCGCACCCTGAAAACTAGGGTACCATAATTAACTATATACAGTAAGGGGTTAATATAAATAAACTGTGTTCTGATGAGCAGGCCTACTGTACTACTAGAAAATAGTTTGTTGATGGTATTTAATATTGGAGTTCTTTCAGATCAGTTTGCGTATCCTACGCTTCTCTATATTCTGTATTTTTAATTTTAGATAACAACATTGTTATTATTATATAATTAGTTTAGGAGAATAATAATATGCAGCCATTTTTTTCTGCCTTGGGATGGGCACGAGTCGAGCTAAAACTCGACTCGAATTCAAGTCGAGTTTCGAGTCGAATCAAAGGTAATTTTCTCGAATCGAGTTCCGAGCCGAATCATTGTTTTTGACGTCGAGTTTTGAGTCGAGCCGTTTGATAAATTGCTCGCTCGTTCCGCTCGTTTTAGAAAGACTTCCAGCATTTATGCACAGCATAGGTTGGAAGGTCATTTCTATATCAACTTCATGAATTAAAGGGAACTCGTATGCCTCGAAAGGCATTTGTTTTGTCCTTCAAGGTTAATAGAAGAATGAAAAAGCTGATACTAGGAGTATTTTAACACGCGACTCACTACAACGATATAACAGAATGTTGCCTCCGGCTGTTAATAAAAGGCTTAACTAGCTGGAACTCGCTAGTATAGTTGCAACGTTCTATGCTGTGTAAGAAATGCTAGGGGTTGTTCTGTCCATGCGCACCGACTACGTGGGTGCTCTCTGGCTCCAACACTCACACAAATAATCTTGTCAGGGCGCTGCAGGCAAGATTTTTAGGTTCATAGAAACATAACAAAATAAATATTTCTCACTTGCCACTATCAAAAAATAAACAATTAAAACATAGAGATTGAAGTTAAAATTTCTAACCTCGAAAGCATAATTATTTCTTTCAAGTTTGTTTGTGCAAAGGCAACCAAGGAACACACTAAGTTAGTCACTTTATACTTTATGTCCACAACAAAATCCTTGCAAGTTCTTTCTGCTTTAAAATTATTTTATTTTATAATGATTTTTTCATTTTAATTTGTATGAATGTAGTATTTTCTTTTAGTAACGTGTTGATAATATCACTGCCTCTTGCACTCATTGTGCATCATGTAAGTTGTTGAACATATACACTAAATGTCACGATTATATATGTTGGGAATATGCATTACAGTAATTAAACTTGAACCCGGGGGATTAAACCTGTTTCTTTACGTTTAAGTCAGCCGTGTTACCGACTGAGCTAGGACAGCTCCAACTTATCCTTATATTACCGGTATATTTTACTTTATCACAGCACAGCCCTTGATGACAGTGTTCATAAAAGATTTTAACTGAAAAGAAATCAACCAAAAAAATCGAGACTCCCCTGGAAACATATAATACGCCCCGCCATTGATATGCACCCACATACATTTTGGAAAGTCGGCGCCGTTGGTTCTATCTGTTGTGTTTGAAACCAGTGTTTCTTTCAGAAACTATGTTCCGGGGGGGGACATTTCGTATTCCGGGGGGCATTGTTGATATTATTCTGTTTATTATTATATTATAGACGTATTGTTTTGGTCTCTTCCGGGGGACACTCTCAGAGCTCCGGGCGGGCAGTGCTCCCTAAAAACACTTCTGGAAGAAACACTGTTTGAAATACACCTAATCTAATATAAATAAAATAAAAAGTTTGTTTCTGTGTCTGTCTGTCTGTATGTATGTATTTGTGTGCTGCCTGGAGACCAGACGAGAGGCCCGAGAGTTACCAAATTTTGATCTCGGGTACCTTAGTCCAGGTCCTAGATCAAGATGAAGCGTTTTTTTAAAATCGAACCAGGGGGTCTCAGGAGACGTTTACAGGGACATGTGAAAATAGCAGAAAATGACCGATATTAGTGTCGAATTCATAGTTTTTGCGGCTCAGACATCAATGGTGAAACTCCGACTGCATTAACTTCCAAATTCACCCCATTTGGTTGCGGGTCGGGGTACCGGAGAGGATATCCTGACATGTAAATATAATCCAAAATACCTATATTAATGTCAAATCCATAGTTTTCGCACTCGCTGAAATCAACGGTGATACTACTACAGGCGTTGACTTCCAAATACAGCCACCATGCGAATAATGGGTTTTTCAGATAGTTATTAATAAATGCAAGAAATAAATTATTAATAATAAATTGGAATAGATAGGAATACATTTTTAAATAAAGAAACGAAAGTGTAAACATACATAACCATATCTGACTTTGCATAATCTATCCTAAATCACTAATCACTGCACGATCACTAATCTAACAAGAAGAAAGTAGATTTTGGTAAATTAACTTCGGGGTGATTTTTCGCGAGGTAGTGTTGCGCATTTAAAATACGAATATTTAGGGATGCTCACGAGTCGAGACGTGTCTCAAATCTCGACTGGAATTCGAGCCAAGACACACTTTGTAAAATTCGAGACGTGTCGAGACAAACGTATTTCTCGACTCTAATTTGCGAGTCGAGACACGGGTCGAGTCGGGACTGTTCGTAAAACTTTCGACTCGACTCGAATGTCTCGAAAATCTTTCTATAATTTTTAAAATTATTTTGAAGAAAGTATTTACTCAGAAACAGCCTTGAAACCAATTCCAGCATTTATTACTTTAGAAAGGTACAGAACGGATAAACTTAATAGTTAATCTTTCGAAATCAAGATTTAATTTTCAGCTCAATTCAGTTATTTAAAACTAACAATTAATGTCGTGATATTTGATTTTACTTCAAATATAATAATAATAATAATAATAATAATAATAATAATAATAATAATAATAATAATAATAATAATAATAATAATAATAATAATGCTCTGGGGAACATCCACGTGATCATCCATGTGTCTGGTGGAGCTCGAGCAAGGCACAATAATGGCCGAGGCGTATCGCACACTGTTTGCAGACTACGTATACCCCTTCATGACGACCATGTTTCCCAACGGTAGTGGCATTTTTCGACAAGATAATGCACCATGTCACAAGGCCAGGAGTGTGATGAAGTGGTTCAGGATATGTTCAACAATGTTCTATATCTGTTGACAGTGTGCGAATTACAAGGGAAATGAGGAAAATCCCCATTGGTAATACTGGATGTTGCTATAACCAAAGGAGATTTCTCTCTATGTCAAAGAACTATGTGCTGTGTAATTAAAATGCTATGAGTAGTTTTATCTGTAGTGTGTATAAAATAAATTATTAAGAAATGCAACCTATGTGACTTTATGATTCCAAAAATGGCTTTGGTTCCAATAACATCATAAAACTATAAAAAGAAACTAAATTTCATTGTCAAACCAGCATCCTTTGAAACTTAGACAAAAAAAGGCTGACACGTTTGTGTCTTTGTTCGGAACGAGAAAACTCATGGAACAATGATTAGTCACTGATGAAACTGGCATTAAGAGAACTTGTATTTGTATAAAGGATTTTTATACATACATATAAGCACCAGCCCTCGGAATGAAATCTTCTGAAACACTGATCTCGATGCATGGTTTAACATTTTATTTGAATCTGGAACACTATCACAAAATATTTAAACTTGAATCGACTGGAAAATGGAAATAAAAGCTGTTTGTAAGAATCATTTAAAAAAATAACTTTAGGTATTCCTTGTTCTTTAAGGATAGTCCTCATTTGAAATAATAAACACTCGTATACTTTCGAAGGCAATAATTTATTCCGAGTTAATACATTTTTAATAATTTCAAAAACTGTGTTTGCATTTTTGAGACATTAGAAGAGACGAGGCATTTCAAGTGACGTCTCGTCTCGTCTCTGAAACGAGACGGAACAAGTAGTCTATCTCGTCTCGTGTCTCGTATTAAAGGGTTCTGTCTCGTCTCGTGGCAACACTAGTTGAAAGAAAGAAACAAATATGTAAAAATACATATATGACTACACACACGGATAAAGTAGTCATACATGTATTTTAACCTTCTGACTACTTAACCCCCACTAATTTAAGATAATCTACAAAAAATGCAAGAAAGTAATTATTAAGAAGAAATATAAACATATAGAAATGTATTTTGAAAGGGAAAAAAGCAAACCGTACCAGCCGTAATATGAATCTGGGTTGCTCACTCAACAAGCAGACACCTTACAGAATTATCTGCGGGAGAACTTGCAATTTGTGGTTTCGAAGCTTTATTTATACTGTGTGTGTTACGTAACGACGCTACGGGATGTCATTACTAGTGCGACCACCTCATTCAAGACCCGTTTTGTAGATTGATTGAGAAAAAAAGTGTGATTTCGTAAATCTACAAACCGGATCTTGTATATACAGAGTGTAACAAAAAGGTACGGCAAAACTTCATGGGTGGATTCCTTATGGGTAGGCAAGCAAAAAAGTTCAGATGACCATATGTCGGAAAATGCATCGTTCCAGAGTTATGGCCCTTGAGCCGCCTAATGGTGTGAAATAGTCACATTCTGATCACTCCTTATTGTGTCTCAATTTAAACCTCAATATCTCAAACTCTAATTAAGATAGTACGCGACAAAACATAACCAATTTTTCCATCGAAGGTCAAGATCTAAGGGTTTACTTGTCCCTACCATAAATCCTTCATTGTAACTAGATTTCGGCGTTGCCGCTCCAACTCAGGTAGAACTGTATAAAGCTCTTATTATGGCTAACCCCATTACGGTTATTATAGTAGCATCGTACAGCGTTTGTTCCGTTTGGCATCTAGCTTTTAAAGCGTGATTGAACAACGTATATTTCGGTAGCTAGGCTTTGCAATCAGCCCACATCATGTGACAATATATTATCTCAATGGAATGACAATATATTATGCCTTTTGGGCATCAAATTTCAAAATTTTGGGTGTGGGCTTTTGCCTCCTAAAGCCGTTTTTCCGCAGAATAAAAAACCGTATTCTTTTATTTTTTGCGTATTGTCCCTACACAATGTGTCGTTTCAATTCATGTCCTTCAAGCACTTCTGACATACTGTTATAAGCACTTTTGATGTTTCACGATCAAAGTTTTGGAGGGGTCTGTGTCCCACCTAAACGTTTTTCTTTTTTTTTTCAGGAAAATACTTTGAAGCCTACGACTTGGTCTTAAACACCATGATCAGAAGATTTGAGGACTATATTTTCTTTCCGCTGTAGGATATTTAACAGTTGCTGATTAATAATACTATTGTAAAATCTGTTCACATATCTCCAATTTAATCTAAATGTATTCAAAGGACATATATTTTGATATTTTAAAAGCACAGTTAAAAATACTTTCCTCGCTTCACCGAAGCAAAACTGATTCTTTAAACGTATGTTCTTTCTAGAACAGCATCTCTTTATTGATAAAAATCGTAATTTGGCAGTTATTAAAAGCAATATTTCTGAGTCTAGACGTAGAAGAGAGGGGACCATCAGCATTAAAATGATGACAGAAATATAGTGAAATCTCAGTTTCAAATTTCATGTCTACCTTGAATCCAAATACCTGTGTCGTCATTTCCTTCAATGTTGAAAGGGGCCGAAATTTGCAATTGATCTAAATTTTTCGCTTATATAATCGTTAATTCCCACTATTTGTTCATAAAATTTTAAAGAAAAAAATGAAATGAAATCTTTAAGTGTTACGTCCCACGTTTATGCCGGTTAGGCTAAAGGAGACGGTGAGGATGAGAAATGAGTGAAATGGTGGAATGAAAAATGTGGGAGGAAACGGGAGAACCCCGAGAAAACACACGAGCACGGTGTTTCTCTATCACAAAGTCCACACGGCGCTAGCTGGCATCGAACATGGGGCCCCAACCACCGAAGATGAACGCTCTACCACTGAGCCAATGCGCCCCAAAAATTTTTAAGAAATATTAGTTACTAACAAGTAAAACTTCCGATGTGTAACACTTCGATTTTGATAAAGTTTGGCAGGGAGATATTACACATGAAATAAACGAATACGTGTTTCCTATTTTCTGCGGAAAATCAGTTTTAGGGGGCAAAGCCCCCACGCAAAATTTTGAAAGTTGACGCCCGAAAGGCAAAGAAAGTGAACAGAAGTAAACGAAATTTTACACACATATTGCAGACAAAATTAGGGAATAAGTGCTTCGTATTTTCCTAAAAAAAACGGAGAGGTGGGGCACGGACCCCTCCAAAACTTTCATCACGAAATATTGAAAGTGTTAGTAACAGTATGTCAGATAGGTGTAAAGGACATGAAAAATTGCAACGAAACTTCGTGTAAGAACAATACGCAAAAAATAAAGGAATACGGGTTTTTATATTCTGCGGGAAACCGGTATTAGGGGGCAAAAACCCCCACCCACATTTTTTTAAAATTGAGGCCGAAAGGCCAGAGGAAGTCAACCGGAGTCAATGAAATTGTGCACAGATATTGTAGACATAAAATGAGGGAAAACGGGTTTCTTATTTTCTTGAAAAAATGAAAACCGTTTAGGTGGGACACAGAACCCTTTTAAATTTGATCGTGAAATATGAAAAGTGCTAATAACAGTATGTCAGAAGTGCTTGAAGGACATGAAAAATCGGAACGACATATTTCCGATGTGTAATATGTTTTGATAAAGTTTGGCAGGGAGATATTACACATGAAATAAACGAATACGTGTTTCCTATTTTCTGCGGAAAATCAGTTTTAGGGGGCAAAGCCCCCACGCAAAATTTTGAAAGTTGACGCCCGAAAGGCAAAGAAAGTGAACAGAAGTAAACGAAATTTTACACACATATTGCAGACAAAATTAGGGAATAAGTGCTTCGTATTTTCCTCAAAGTCTTCCGGAACGACGACTGTAGGGACAGTATGGAAAAAATAAACGAACACGGGTTTTCTATTTTCTGCGGAAAAAGGTTTTAGGGGCAAAAGCCACCATCCAAAATTTTGAAAATTGAGGCCGAAAGGCCAGAGGAAGTGAATTGAAGTGAATGAAATTGTGCATAGATACTGTAGACATAAAATTAGGGAATACAGGTTTCTTACTGTCCTGAAAAAAAAACACCAGTTTAGGTGATACACAGACCCCTCCAAAAATTTGATCGTAAAATGTCAAAAGTGCTCATAACAGTATGTCACAAGTGCTTGAAGGACATGAAGAATTGGAACCACACATTGTGTAGGGACAATACGCAAAAAATAAACGAATACGGTTTCTTATTCTGTGGAAAAACGGTTTTAGGGTGACAAAAGCCCACCCAAAATTTTGAAATTTGATGCCCAAAACGCAAGAAGAACTGCACCGAATTGAATTACATTGTACAGAGATATTGTAGATGCAAAATGAGATAATTGGGTTTCGTATTATCCTGGAAAAAGTGGTTGAGTGAGGCACGGACATTCTAAACCGTTGATTACTAAATTTCAAAATTGCAAACAAGCATACGTCAGACGTTCCTAAAGAATATTTAGAATTGCAACAAAACTTCGTATAGAGACAATTTACAAAACAATAAATGAAACGTGTTTCACCTTAAAAAAAAGAAATATTTTCGTAATAGCACAGGAAGGAGTGGACCGAAGCAAATGAAATTGTGTGTAGATATTATATAAACCCTATGTAAAATAAACACTTTCGTATTTCTCAAGTGTCCCTATCCGTTTTGCTTCAAATTTGGGAGATCAAGAGCAAACTGGAAATACATCAACACGTGTTTTTGTTTATGCTCAAAAACATTGTAAGGGTTAAAAGTGCCTCCTGAAATACTATTAAAAAAACGCTATACTGTTTGTGCTTGTAGTTGATCTGAAAAATTTAAAGAAATCGGATGGAGAAACGACACATGTGAAACACGAAAGGCCATAGTTTATACACCCAATATCTACATACAATTTCATTCGCTTTCGTCCACCCCTCTCGCCACTCAAAGCCTCAAAGTCATCTTACCTCTACAATACTTGTGCACATTTCATTCATTTCGGTCCACTTCTTCTTGCCTTTCTTGCGTCAACTTTCAAATTTTTGAGTGGGAGCTTTTGCCCTCTAAAACCATTTATCCACAGAAAATAAAAAACGCGTATTCGTTTATTTTTTGCGTATTGTTCATACAAAAAGTTACGTTCAAATTCTTCATGTCCTTCACAGACACCTGATATACTGTTACTAGCACTTTTGATATTTCTTGATCAAAGGTTTGAAGGGGCCCGTGCCCCACCTAACCGTTTCTTACAGGAAGATACGAAACCCGTATTCCCTCAGTTTATATCTGCAATATCTGTGCAAAATTTCATTGACTTTGCTTCAGTTCTTCTTACCTTTCGGGAGTCAACTTTCAAAATTTTGGGGTGGGTTCTTTTGCCCCCTAAAACCGTTTTTCCGCAGAAAATAAAAAACAACAGTATTCGTTTATTTTTGGCATATTGTTCATACACAAAGTTATGTTGCAATTCTTCATGTCCTTAACACACATCTGACATACTGTTACTAGCACTTTCGATATTTCGTGATCAAAGGTTTGGAGGGGTCGGTGCCCCAAACAACTATTTCTTCCAGGAATATACTTAACCCGTATTCCCTCATTTTATGTCTACAATATCTGTGCACAACTTCATTCACTTTGGTTCACATCTTTTCGCCTTTCGGGCGTCAACTTTAAAAATTTTTGGTGGGAGATTTTGCCCCCTAAAACCGATTTTGCGCAGAAAATATAAAACGGTATATGTTTACTTTTTGCGTATTGTTCATACACAAAGTTATGTTGCAATTCTTCATGGCCTTAGCACACATCTGACATACTGTTACTAGCACTTTTGATTTTACGTGATCAAAGGTTTGGTGGGTTCGGTGTCCCACCCAACCGTTTTCTGAAGGATAATATGAACAACCGTATCCTCAGAACGTGTGCAATATCTGTGCACAATTTCATTCACTTCTGTTCACTTCTTCTTGCCTTTGGGGCCTCAATTTTCAAACTTTTTGGTGGAGGATTTAGACCCTAAAAATATATTACCTCAAAACATAAAAAACCCGTATTCGGTTATCTTTCCGTATTGTCCATATACAAAGTTACGTTGCAATTATTCATATCCTTTACACACATCTGTCATACTGCTTTTAGCACTTTTGATATTTCGTCATCAAATGTTTGGAGGGACCGTGCCCGACCTAACCATCTTTTTTAGGAAAATACGAGACAGTGTTCCTTCATTCTATGTCTACAAAATCTGTGCAAAACTTCATTCACTGCGGTTCACTTTTTCTTGCCCTTCGGGCGTCAACTACCAAAATTTTGGTCTGGGTTCTTTTGAACCTAAAACCATTTTTCCGCAGAAAATAAAAACCAGTATTCCTTTATTGTTTGCGTATTGTAAATACAAAAAGTTTCGTTGCAATTCTTCATGTCCTTTACACACATCTGACTTATTGATAGGAGCACTTTTGATATTTCGTGATTAAATTTTTGGAGGGGTTCGTGGCCCACACAACCGTTTCCTCCAGGAAAATACAAAACCCGTATCTTCATTTACGTATGAAACATCTGTGCACAATTTCATTTACTTCGGTTTACCTATTCTTGCCTTCCGGGCGTCAACACTCAAATTTTTGTATGGGGGCTTTTTAAGCCTAAAAACATTTCTCCGGAGAACATAAAAAACCATATTCATTTTTGTTTTTGTGTATTGTCCATACACGAAGTTATGTTGCAATTTTTCATGTCCTTTACACACATCTGACATACTGCTACTTTTGATTATTCGTGATCAAATGTTTGGAGGGATCTGTGCCCCACCCAACCCTTTTCTCCAGGAAAATTCGAAACCCGTGTAATCATTACACGAGTTCAATATCTGTGCATAATTTCATTCACTTCGGTTCACTTCTTCTTGCCTTTCGGGAGTCAACTTTCAAAATTTTGGGTTTGGGCTCTTTCCTCCAAAAAACATTTTTCCGCAGAACATAAAAAACCCGTATTCGTTTATTTTTGGCGTATTGTTCATACACAAAGTTTCGTTGCAATTCTTCATGTTCTTTATACACATCTGACATACTGTTACTAGCACTTTCGATATTTCGTGATCAAAGATTTGGAGGGTTCTTTGCTCCACCCAACCCTTTTTTGCAGGAGTATACGAAACCCTTTTTTTTTTGTCATTTTACGTCTACAATATCTGTGCACAATTTTATTCACTTTGGTTCACTTGCTTTTGCCTTTCTGGTGTCAACTTTCAAACTTTTGGGTCGGGGAGTTTGCCCCTAAAATGTTTTTTCATCAGAACATAAAAAACCCGTGTTCGTTTATTTTTTGCGTATTGTCCACTAGCAGCGTTCACCCCGCTTCGCTGCGGTCACCCCGGAACGCAATAAACTTTGTTACTTAGATAATTTTTACCTTTTCGCTTTCAAGTGATATGATAAAAACCATAGAAGATTGCAGTAAATGTTAACATTATATCGCCTGTCATTTATGTTAACCCGCCCCGCTTCGCTGCGGTCACCCCAACCCGCCCCGCTTCGCTGCGGTCATCCCGGAACGCAATAAACTTTGTTACTTAGATAATTTTTACTTTTTCGCTTTCAAGTGATTTATAGCGCCTGTCAGTTATGTTAACCCGCCGAGTCACAGGGTCATGCGGGTTGCATATAAATACGTTTATTTTTATACCTATGATGAACTAATAACAAAGGATTTGTACGTATGGACACCTGAATGGTCAATTATCTCAAGACACTGGTAATTGAAAATTAAAGTGATATGATAAAAACCATCTAGGGTCCAAATCCTAACAACCCCCCAAAAATGAAAGAAATCGGTTCAGCCGTATTAGCGTGATGAGCGGACAAAGGATTTTGTGCGTTCTCTTTTATATATATAGATACATAAAGTTATGTTGCAATTCTCTATGTCCTTTACAAACATCTGACATGGTGTTACTAGCACTTTTGATATTTTGTAATCGAAGTTTGGGGGCTTCGTGTCCCACCCAACCGTTTTTTCCAGGAAAATACGAAACCCATTTTTTGTCATTTTACGTCTACAATATCTGTGCACAATATCGTTTACTTCAGTTCACTTCTTTTTGCCTTTCGGGTGTCAACTTTTAAAATTTTGATCGGGGCTTTTATATTAAAATTTTGCATTATATAACTCTTTTTCCTTTTTATAAGATTCTTTTTTGGGGGTGAAGGAGAGAAATTGTTTCCTCTATATCTGTTTCTTGCCATTCATCTTGTTTGAACTGCTTAAGTAAGATCATTTTGTAACTTTTGATGTGATCCAAATCTGTTACGATAATAAAATTGTCATTCTTAATAATTTGTTTTATTCTCTTATTTGCAGTTTGCCACACTGATATATTTGTTACAAAATTGAGGTTTGGTCCAACGCCTTTCGAATTCGCAACCAACCAAAGCGCCGAGCTTTTTGGGTTGCCTGCTATTGCAGGAAAAGGAGAATTGCAAGTGGTAATGCACTTTTGGAGTCGTGTATACATACTTTCCAAGAACTTCAGTTTGATGTGTTAGGTTCTATACATCGTTTCTAGCTATTTATCATTTTTAGAAAATATTTTTTCTGCATTTATATGCTTATCTATCTATATCTATATCTATATCTATGTCTCTCTCTCTCTCTCTTTATATACCGTATATATATATATATATATATATATATATATATATATATATATATATATATATATATATATATATATATATTACTTCTATCTGTTTACCTGTCTATCAACCGTTCGATTTATCATCTTTCATTCAACATTCAAATACTGCATTGAAATAAAGCTACATAGAAACGGAAGAAATAACCACAGAAATATGAAACACAATAGCACTTCTTTCTTCTCTTTTCTTATGTTTCTGAAGCCGAAAGTCGTGCGATATTTTTCCTCGGTCGGCAGGAATATCTCGCTTTCCGTTGTCTTTTCACGGCACAGACATTTGTACTGCTATCCCTCCTGCTGTCACTCATAAGTGATTATCCGTCGATATTCACATTTCAAGCAACCACGACTCGAAGGACAGGCAGAAAGACGACGGCTAAACGCGGACAGGGAGGTTCACACAGGAGTCAATAGACATTTCAACAAAAGGACACACCAACTCAAAATTTGAGTGGGAGGGTTACATCTGCGTTGCCAAGTTTTTAAAATCAAACATGGAAGCTTTTTTACTGTGTTTTTTTTCAAAATCTAAAACACACAAGGCATAGATATGTGTCTCCTCTAGGTTTGTTCAAATTTTGACGTTTGTAACTTTAATAATAAAGAAGAAAATAGTGAAAAACTTTGCAATGCTTTTTAAATGGACTAACTTTCAAGGTTGCTAGGGGTACCAGATCACCTTAAGAGAGCTGTTTTAAAAATTAGAAGTTAAAAATGTCGCTTAGCATTATTTCCAACCGAGACGTTCAATTATAAAGGACAAACATGTAATCTGTGCGTCACTTCATCCTAGAATGCTATACAACCTAGGTTAAAGTATTTGTAACGTTGGCGCTAGAAAGACAAGGTACACAATGAGAATCGTTGTAATTAAGGCTTGGATTGAGGATGTCCCAGGAGGAAATAGGAATCTTTTTGGAAATGATAATACAGTCAGAAATAATATGAAGTAGGGTAGACCGGGGTTCATAGGCGCCGACTTGAAGAAAATATTGGGGGGTCCAAACAATGAATAAATATATCATCATCATATTCAGCTGTTTTCTATCAACTCTTTGATGAACTTTCCCCTCCCCCCAGATCTAGGTCCGCTACTCCGCTGCAAAATTCACGCTGCATTGATCTTAACTTGTCATATCAGTGCTGCCAGAGTGTTGGTTGAAACTTTAGTGCTCTATTAAACACCATTTTGAAAACGGCATTTTCTATCGAATAAGACTATTCCTAATGTTTTATTAAAGATACGATGAAGTTTACGAGAGAAGTTCTTGCTCCTCTTTGTTACTCTTCCTCGACCGGATTATATTCGGGGGCCCAGGACCCCACCTTTAAATATTGCGGCCAAAAGTGTCCTGCCCCCCAAAGTCGGCGCCTATACCGGGGCTGATAGGCGAACTTTTCATTCTTTACTTTTTTATGAGCAGATAGTGCACTATGTTGCAATGTAATGAACGTAATATTATATGGACAGACCAAGGTTTCTTCTGCTGATAAATCTAAGTTTTGTTTCTGTTTTGTTGCTTACGGTTTTCGAGAAATATTTTTTTCTTTCTTTTAAAACGGAGTATGCCAACCTGCCCCTACCAAGGCGCTCGTTGGCTGGTATTGTCGGGCTAGTTGGCATATATTTTTTAATATCGCCCATATATACAGGCCGTCTCGAAAGTCCCCTGACATAGGGTAACTCTGTTATCAGAGCTACAACAAAATGTAAGAGGGGAAACCGTTTCCAAATATAACGTTTTCAATCTAAAGTGAAGGAATTTATTAAATCAAACGAGCCGTTAGGGCTGTACACTCTTTATGCGCGCAATGTTAAATGAAAATGAAACGTTGCCATTAAACTGGATCCACAACATAAGTGAATGAAGTTACTGACTGTTATGCTAACGTGTCGATGGCCGGTTTCCCATTTCAAACATCCCCCCATTCACCATACTCTTACAAAATTTGTCTACCTCCTGTCCTTTTCTCTCCCAGCCCCAGGTAAATGGCAACGTTGTATTTTCATTTAACATTGGGCTCATAAAGATTGTACGGCTCGTCCGATTTAAAATATTCCTTTACTTTATATTGAAAACATTATATTTGAAGATGGGTTTCCCTCTTGTAACTCTGATAATAACAGTTACCTTATGTCAGGGGACTTTTTAAACACCCTATATATATATATATATATATATATATATATATATATATATATATATATATATATATATGTGTGTGTGTGTGTGTGTGTGTGTGTGTGTGTGTGATTTTTTTCTAAATTCTATATATAAAGACCTGAATTGCGTAACATCCCAAGTCCACTCTTTCTCTTCGTATTTTACGTTTTGTTTTGTTTTGTTTTGTTTTTTATGTTAGCATCTATGTTTTAGGCCTATTCAGAAAATTCAGAGTCACAGTTATGGGATGTGTAAAGTGGCGAATCATCCGTTCACTCTACATGAGAGCTCTGCAAACCCAGGCCCGAAGACGGCCCGGCCCGGATGGATCTGTATTCTGTGCCCGGCTCGACCCGGCCCAAATCTCGAGCCGGGCGGAGGACGGGCCGGGCTGTAACCGGGCCGGGCTCTAACTGGGCCAGACCCTAAACTGGCCGGCCACAAACGAGCCGGGCTCTAAACTGGCCGGGCGTAACCGGCCTGAGAACAACCAAGTCTGATAAGTCAATCCTTCAATATACAATGGAAAACGCGAAATGTATCGTCATAATATTGCAATGTCTATTTGTCCTTCTTTAATGGGAAAATCGTGTGAAAGGTTACCCAAGGTTTGTTTTCTATATCCCTATTCTGTCTGTCTATGTGTTATCTGTGCTTGCTCTGTCGAGCCATGTTTATTATACTGGGTACAATA
Source organism: Thermobia domestica (assembly GCF_964235325.1). Lineage (NCBI taxonomy): Eukaryota > Metazoa > Arthropoda > Insecta > Zygentoma > Lepismatidae > Thermobia > Thermobia domestica. The sequence continues at coordinate 323,807,131 of NC_137454.1, read as the reverse complement.
ATACAGCTTATGGACGTAAAAGTCTTATACTACACTCATTAGTGCATTACGAGTAACAGAGAAGATATGTAAAACTGCTACACCATATGTGGTACTAATACTACAACTACTACTGCTAATACTACTATTACGATTACGAATGCTAGTGCTAATTCCACTATTGCTGCCACTGCTACTACTATTACTACTACCACTACTGCCATTACTCATTACTATACTAAGACGACAGCGAATACTACTATTGCTGTTACTAGTAATAGGAAAACAAAGCAATGAAAATGAAATCTTTGAGTTTTACGTCCGACAGTTGTGCCGGCTAGGCTAAAGGAGAAATGGTGAATGAATAAAGTGGGAGGAAACGGGAGAACGCCGAGAACCCCTTTCCCACATGGTGTTTATCTACCACAAAGTTCACTTGGCGAGAGCTGGGATCGAACCAGAGACCCCATGCACCATAGGTGAACGCTCAACCAATGAGCCACCGTTCCAGAAACACCTAATCGACCCTGCCGTCTTGGTGATTTATTTGATTATTATATTTTGTTATATTTGTAATACCAAACTATAAACAATACAGGAACATGTAACACCATTTGGTATTTCCCTTGTTAATTGAACATTACTACAAATTGCGCTGATCTTATGAGCACGCCAGTTCACGGTTTTGGCCTCCGTGGTCTAATGGTAGCGTACCGAATTCTACTTAGTAGGTCAAGTACTTGACATTATCATACGTTCTTTAGGTAACTACGGCTCAGGGCGTATGGATGATGATGAGATGAATTGATGGAATGAAAACAATGGGAGGAAGCGGGACCACCCCGGAAAGCGGGCGGACGGTGTTTGTCCACCACAAAGCTCACATAGCACGAGCAGGGATTGATCCGACGACCTCTAGCACCAGATGTGAGTGCTTTTCCTAATGAGCCACCGTTGTCCCTCGTAGATCAAGCATCGTTTCACATTCTACGCAGACCGGCCATAGTAACTAGTATTTTTCCTTTTTTTTCTGTACTTAGAAGGTAAATTCGGTACCACCAGACATGTCAACTCTGACGCGAAGTCGTAGCAGTCGTAGTAGTAATAGTAGAAGTAGTAGTATTAGTAGTAGAAGTAGTAATAATAGTAGTATTACAGTACTTTGCAGTCTTGAATAAAGAGTCAGTTTCCCAAACACATTGGGTGATATCAATAAAAATAAGTAACTACTCCTGAGAAGTCCTGCTCGAGAATCGGAGTAACTACATCTGGAGTAATCTCCGTCCTCAATTTCGTATCAATAAAACAAGCCACTACTCAGGTCTAGTCTGCTCCAGATTTATGAACGTTTACTCGCGCTCCCTCTGCACGTAGCACTGAGTCGTATCAATAAAAGAAGTAGTTACTCATTTCTCCCATCTGTTTGGCGGTCATTTCGTTGTGGGTAACTTATGGCGCAATATCCTAAACGCCATGGAAGGGACTAGTAGCAACGACAGTTTCAATCAAAGTGCATTTGTGGATATTACAAAAGAGTTTCCAGTGGTACTTTCGATCACAGTTACCAGAAAGTAAACGAAGGAAAGCCGAAGCTTTGAAGGCAATTACAGTGAAATGCAACGAAATATGAAATACATCTACGACTGAGACACAAATCCAAAAGAGAATCTTTAATATTCGAGCGAGAATAATAATAATAATTAAAAAAAAAAAAAAAAAAAGGGAACAAGAACGTTCAAATCCAACAATATCAAGATTAACACGACAAGCGCATATCACGTGTTGTCCAAGATCTTTGTAGATTGTTTGGCTTTAAGAACGAAATCAGACACAGTCCCTTTGTTTCCTTTTAAAAAAAAGTCCAACCAGTCACATCATAAAGCACGTCCATCCGATTTCGTTTTCCACATCATTACGTGTTCCCTTTCGCCTTGGCATAAAAAATACATTCTCATGTATAACTCTTTCTATCAACGTTGAGTTGAGTTGATTTTGAGTTTAACGTCCTTTTCAGTAGCGAGGCTATATGAGACGGGACCCACTGATTAACGTGGAATCCGAACCACATGAGCTCCCGCCGTGAATCGAACACGGGTCTCTCATGCCAAAAACATGTACGCTAACCACTTAACCACGGAGCTCTTCCTATTAGCGTATTCGTCTCCAAAGTACTAGGTTTCTTTATTGCCATGTGTGTATAGCAAAGTGCTCCGATAGCACCCGGAAATGTATATTGTTCTTGCCACTCTGCCTTTGCTGTTTGCATAGTACGCACACTTCCGGAAACAATCAATTTTCAGATATCGCAATAATCGCATCCATTACACTTGTAGTAGTCATAGACACAGTACTTTGAGCCACACCAGAATCCCCTGACATTCCGAACTGGAATCCCGGATCACTCACGTAACGCAAGAAAACCCGCATCTTTTCTTCATTACGTAGTGCACCACCCCGAATTTAGGTTGATTCTCCTAAAAAATGTTGTGCTAACCACTCTACATTTTCTTTCATGAACCTATAAGGTTTTTTGTAATCTCCATTTACAACATTTCTATGCAGTTTATAAGTTTTTCTACGTAGCAAAACAATCATATACTCTGCCATATTTAACACGGAGTCACCTATTTAGCTTGCTCCATAATTTGGAGAAGTTACTAGCATCACAGAGGAGTCTGATTTTTATTGATATCAAACGTGGAGTAGTTACTCGCTCGAGAATAGAGGTGTGGTTACTTCAAAAGAGCGGGACTTCTCCGAGGTCAGCCGAGACGAGTAGTGCTCAGTTCTCTTTTTATTGATACCAATGCGAGTAACTACTACAAAATTGGGAATAATGAGTAACTTTTCCGTTTTATTAATATCACCCATTACGATTAGCATAGGCTAACATTAGTTTCCGAACCGGGCCGGCCCGGTTAGGGCCCGGTCCAGTTTGAAACGGGCAGGGCCGGGCCGGGCACACTCCGTGCCGAACCGGGCGCGCCCGCCCGTACAGGGCTCTGCTCTACATGCACTCATGCTATGCAAGACACACACTGGATCCAATTCTCGCCTGGACGGCTGTTCGTGTATGCATCTAAGCACACAATGCAGAAATCTTCCATAATTCCTAACCATTTTAGACCGTGTTGCTGCAAACAGAAATCAAATAGGTGTAATTTTAAAAAGTCGGTATGGTAGCCCACGCAGTTGCTTCCATGTTAATAACACTTACGCTCTCTTTATTTCCGGAAGTAGCATAATGGTCCAAATTCACCATAAACAATAGGCCTTGTGTCGGCACTAACACAAACATATGAACCAAATTTCAACTAAATTGATTCAATTCTACGCGAGTTATCGTTAGCGAAATATCTATGAACACACACACACACACACAGAGACGTCAAGCCGGATATGGTTTTCATTTGCGTTTCAGAGGTAGTATAGCCCAAATCCAGTCTTATCTCGATTTCGAAATTTTAACAGTTATCCAATACATGCATGTTATTCTATAAAATGGAAGTGAAAGATTGATAGAACTGTAAACAACATAAAAATAAAACAAACAACGTAACAATAAAAGTAAAAGAACATACAATTCCACACGGGGTTGGTTGGCGCACTTGCCAACTAGCCCCAAATGCTAACGCCAACTAACCCCAAGCAACGAAGTCGTAAATACTCAGCAATTGTTTGGCATTTACGTTTTATTGTTTAAATATTCATAAAAACAAAGTTCAGATCTAACTAATGCTATATTACTTACCTCTGTACTCCAAGAATTGACGATTCTGCGATGTTACCACGGAGAACTGAAAAAAAAAAAAAAAAAATGCAGAGTGGCAAAATCACTCTTTATCTAATAGACGCCCTTATCCGTAAGTTACAAATTCCGTATGAAGGTTTCAGCAGCATCCACAAGTCGCTCTTTTATGATAGCAGACAGCGCATTATGTTAGTTAATCGAGGAGTTATATGCAGTTCGTCAACCAGTCCCAGTCTTCCCTATAAGTTGGAACTATCATTTCTTATACCTCCAACCTATACATAATATTGTTTCTGACTATACAAGTCATTATAAACAATATATATATATATATATATATATATATATATATATATATATATATATATATATATATATATATATATATATATATATATATATATATATATATATATATGTGTGTGTGTATGTGTATGTGTGTGTGTGTGTGTGTATGAACCATGAACCGATTCGGTTCCGTTTTAGATACAGATATAAGTCGAAATAAAAACCAACTTAAATAGATAGATTTTTATTAAAATTCCATATCTCGGATCAAAATGAAAATATTTTCATTTAATTTAAAAGCAAGTAAGTAGGGAAAGAAATAAACTTCTAAAAGGTATAACAGTTACATTCAACTGCCACTTTATTTTTTTAAAAAAATCAAATTTCAGTTACAAATTTTTACCTTTAAATCTTGATATCGAACTCTGATATCTCAGGAAGTAATGAAAGTAAATGAGCAATATTACTACCTAATAGAATATATGTTAAAATTCATGTCGTAAATTCATTGTTGCACTAATTTACTTTCCGATAAACAGTATATTCTTTGGGGATTATAAAATTATTGTGGATGTTCAATATAGGATGCAGTACGTAACTTAGTCCTGAAGTATTAGGCTATTGACTATGGTAAGCCTCCCTTCACAAAATATTGTTTCGTTTTCTGATTTTCATAATGTGTTTCACTTCGATACGTAGTTGTGCCGTAGCAAGTAACTGATAGGTTCTTTCTAGTGCTTCTATCGTTTGGCGACCAATAAATACTTTTTGTAGTCAACTTTACTACCCTAGTTATTAATGCATATTAGCTCTTCAGACTTGAAAATTGATTAACATTGAGTTAATACAATAATTTTGATCTCAAAATTCCTTGATTTCTTACATGTTTGATACACCTTTGATGTACTATACATTACGGTATATTTTAAGATGAAACAATCCTTCGAATGTTGGTATTTGATGTCTTCATTCTTCGTGCTGTCTCGCTGATGGTAATAGTCGTAAAAAATTTTATCGAGGTCAAAAAAATCCTTACTAATTTTTAATTTTAATTTTCGCTCACAAATAATATGAAATTTAATAGCTAGGCATAATTGTATTCAAAAATCAATTAGAGAAATTGCATTTGCAGTCTCGACCAATTTCTTAATCTTAGGTTCACGCAGGGAGCAGCTTACATATGTGAAGAGTGTCTTCAACGTGGGCGGCCGTTAATCTTGAGTGATATTGGTTCTTCAAACAATTAATTTTTGAAAATGAAGTTTTACAAACATATGTGGAGCGTGGGGGCAAACATAGTAGCCAGATAAATGGCTTTTTTTTTTTTTTTTTTTGCAATTTTCATATTTTTCTGGGATATGTTTACTCCAAAATTCTTCGACGGATGCAGTTTTATACGTTTGCAAGGAAATGTCCGCTGATATTTAGTATCTCCCCAATCTTGCACATGTAAGATCTCCAGTGTTTGTTACTTCATAAAATATAGCCGAGCGAATAAAATATATCTGAAACGAATTGGGAAGATACTAAATGCCATCCGAAATGTCTTCCTGCAAGTCTATTATCTCCATTTGGAGTAAAGGCTTTGAAAGGCGGAACAACTTTGCACCCACATCAGTCTATTCTGCTGCTGGAAAAACTTCAAAAAGCGGTTTTAAGAATTGCAACAACTCTATCTCTGCGAAGTCTTCGAATCTTCCTTCAAATTCCTTCCTAAGATCTGACAAAATTTGAAAATACTGCAATATCTATTTCAGAATTATATTCAAGACTTGTTGGAAAGTGAATAAACTCTTGACTTGCAATGTCTTTTCAAAGATACCCAGCTTGCGATGGACAGAAGATACACTTTGTACCAGATCACGTATTAATTTCCCATATCCATTGAGAGCATTTAAATATTTCAGAATGTCTTTCAGGAAAGGCACAGCTAGCATGCTGCGTTCGTTGGCTAGGAAATTCAGATGCCTCCTGGCTTATTGTGTACCCAAGTTGTCTAAGAAAGAGGTTACTTCTTTAATTTGTCAAAAACGTTCAATTACTTGACCTATACTTAGCCAACGAACATTGTTGTATTGCAGTGAGTCAGAATGAACCGAATCACATTCAGACAGAAAGTCTTTGAACTGTCTGTACTGAAGAGCAGAACGAGACTTCATACAACTAATCAACTTGATCAAGCCGTCCATTACTTCTTTCAGAGTAGCACTAAGTTTTCCACAAAAGGCTTCCTGGTGAATTATGCACTGATAAGATAGTAGCCCAGCATTCTTATCCTTGATTCTCTTTACTAGTCTCTTTTCTTTGCTGATCATCGCTGGGACCCCGTCAGTTGAAAGGTTGAGTTGAGTTGATTTTGCGTTTAACGTCCCGTTCAGCAGCGAGTCTATATGAGACGTGGACCTACTGATTAACGTGGAATCCGAACCACATGAGCTCCCGCCGGGAATCGAACCCGGGTCTCCCACGTCAGTTGAAAGGAACACCATTTTATCATAACTAATGTTTGATTATCTCGTGAAGTCATCATATGCCTTGAATAAATCTCCGCGAGTCTTGCCTTTAAACGTAAATACTACTATATCAAAATCCGCCACATCCATTTCGCTTAGTTTCGAGTAATCTCGCAAAACATGCAGTGAAGATCCATATACACGCGTACAAAGTCCCATATTTGAACTATTTTTTAGTATGATTTATTAAACTTTTATACAAAATTCTGTTTCCACGGAATTCTTTTAGATCAAACATATAACAAGCGATATATAACTCAATTTCGGTTTTAAAAAAAATGCAGCTTTTGATACTAGGCGCCTCAAATGCTTTACTTTCAATATCCGAAAATCACACGAAAGTAGATATTTGTTCTTGATCAGCAATGTCACATGATCAAGTATTATGACTATGGCGTAGGAAGTTGCCTTCTGCAGAAGTTCGAGCAAACTACTTCTATTGTTAGCAGCCAAACTTTCAGTTCTTCTCTTATTGCTTCTTGCTGACAATGGAATACTTTGCTTGCGCCAACATAAATTTTTTTCTTCAAAAAGTACCATGGCCACTTCCAACATACATTTTCTTACTACCTCAGAGCATAAGCGCCCGAAGGGGAGCAGAGTAAAGCCCTCTCCCATGGCTCACTAAAATGTATACGTAATATAGCAAACAATGTATACTAAATACCAGAAATGCCAGACGTAATATAACAACTATTGAGATGCCACCCAAAAAATTTTCTTTGGGCGCCCCTGCCTCAGAGTCTGAAAATGGCTTCTGGTGTTTATTAAGCGTCCAACACCCAACACACACGCAACGCTGCTTCTAGAGATTTTTGTTGCTCGCTCATAGAGCAATTTAGTAAGGCCGTTTTTTTTTTTTTTTTTTTTTTTTTTGTAAGAAGCTAGATATGCCTGGAGTTTTTATTGATGAGCTTCACTACCTACAGGATTTTTTTTTTTAATGGAACTGCTGATAAGTTTTTTGTAGTGTTACTTTGAATTGGTACTTTTAACAAGAGCAACAGTTTTGTTGCATATGAGGCAAACTGGAACAGCTCCAGGCCTATCAGGCACCAAAACAATATTGCTCAGTCAACTCAGTCAAAAAGTTCCTATTTTCACTATCAACTATATACGCTTTTTAGGATCCATATCGATGCAAAAATAAATAAATAAATAAATAAATAAATAAATAAATAATAAAAAAAAGGTTACAAACCTGGACAACAACAAAACAAATTACAGTAGAGCGTCGATTATCCGAAGTAATTGGGGGACATGGGTGTTCGGAAAACTGGTTTGTTCGGATAATCGAACTGTACTGTACTATACTGTACTGCACTGTACTGGACTGTACTTCTACAGCCAGTGCCAAACCGACAGAAGTGTGATGATTGTTGAAACACAGCGACTGGTGGCTTGGCCGGTCAGCGGCGCCTTATGAAGGCCCCATTAGAAGCAATGTTCCGCCAGCGGTGGCTCAGTGCGGCGACTACTGTGGGAAACTTGGTTTGGGAGTGAGGGGGATGATGGACGGTAGGGTGGGAGAGTAACAGGTGCGAGCGAGTACACAGTTCGGTTAAGCGGTCGTTCGGTTGACCGACGTTCGGATAATCGACGCTCTACTGTAAATAACAGCTCCGTACGAGATCGCTACAACTACTGATAAAGTGACGATAAAATTTGTCTATTTTGATTAGATTCGTTGTTTATAAAAATACAGCCGCACGACACAAAGCGCGTGCCGACGCACCACTAAGGAGTTCTTTTTGTGTCAAAGTGTAGGGGTCTATGTCGACGCACCGCAAAGGAGCCGCTCCCATGTCACAGGTTGCCACTGCCGAGCACACCCGCCCGAAAGATAAAATTGTCATTTCACATCAAAGTTCCATAAAATGCCGTTAAGCTTTCGTTTGAGTTACGACACAAAAATTGTGTTAACACGAATTTACCTGCTCCGATTAAAAGAGGCTTCAGAGGTTACTAGAGGCAGAGATCGATGTATAACATTTCCTATTTCATTAAATAAAAGTTCTTGTGTTGCCTTCGTATCAGGTGTACAGAGCTTTTAAGGAAATCGAGATAACGTTATGCCGGGTGGCCAGCTTGCTCCTTGCGCCCCCGCTCTTCAGCTCACTCTCCTGCGCTACAAAGCATAGCCTCTACGTATTTAATCTACCAACTTACCATTAAGAACTCAAATCAGTAATGCAATTACATGCAAAATACTATAAAAATAATAAGGATGACGCTCAAACGTATTATTACCTACAGAAACATATTTTTTAAATAATTTTACTTGAATAATTTATACTTCCAAAATAAAAATTGGTGTTTCAGTTTTTGGCTTTCCGCGGTCCGCCAGTTGCCGACTGTTACCTATAGTGTACAGCGGACCGAAGGCTTTGGCGCAATAACTTCGTACTTATTTAATTCCGTGTTACGTGGAACGAATATGCCCAGTAGACTAAATGAGACGGAGAGTTAATAAAAGTGAATTATAATGAAAGCAATTGATAGAATGAGAATGTGAGAGGAAACGGGAGAATCTCTTTATGTTGTCCACCATAAACTCACATGGCCTGGGTTCCCACCAGAGGTGAGCGTTTTATCACTGAGTCACAGTACCTCAATTCGAATTATGCAGTAAGTGCTGTATATGTATATTGGCTATTTAGTGTGCTATTTACTGCAGTGATGCCAACTTGTAACTTTATAAAATCCCATCTCGAAAGACAGAAATTCCCGTTTCGCTCTTAAATTTCCAACGCGCTATACTAATTACAAAATTTATAAAATATGGAAATTGAAACTATTATATATGTCACTTTCTTCCAGTGTGAATTGGTTTAAATCAGTCTGATTTGAATCACGATTTAAATCAAGATTTAAATCACTTGATTTTTAAGTAAAAATCGTTGATTTAAATCGAATTCCGAAATAAATTAATTTAAAGTGGAAATAAGTAAAATCCCGTTTCTGTTCTGTTTATAACTTTAGGCGCAATTTATATATTTCATGCTGCAAGCTAGTTCTGAGTTTTCAAAAATAGGCCCCTGCCAAATATAAGTAACTTCTGTGAAAAAAGAAGTGTCATTTTGATAAACATAGCTGTACTTTTTCCTTAGTATGCTAACCTTTTAAATTATATCACCTATTTTTAGGTGATAGGGTAGAATCTTCACAGTGGCGTAGCACACTTTTGCGCCCCCCCCCCCCCCGCAAAGTATAGAGAAGGGGCCCTAGTTGTAAAGCTGATAGAAGTAAGATTGAAGTTCTACTTCTTTAAATCTTTATTCATAGCAAGACTTCGAGGCCCCCCGCACTGCGGGGGTTGCGGGGGCAGCTGCTACGCCAGTGAATCTTCATTATTCGATTTTAAAAAGTACCAATAAAGCTTTTTACTTCGTTTTCTTCAAGACTGGAGGCACTCCAGAACACGTTACATGTGCTTTCACGCCTTTCTGCGTTGAGCCATAGTGTGTGATGACGTCATAAATTTAAAAAGATATTTTTTGTTATGCGTATTATTATTATGATTTGGCGGGTTACATTTTGTATTCAGAAGACTGAAATTTTGCACACTCGTTCAGTGCAGCCCTTAATAATTTTCAGATGTTTTCAGATCTCTGCATGGAAACAGCGGGGTCCAGAGGGGCAAAAATGTTTTTAAAAAATATATATTTTTAACAAAAAAATATCGTTTTTCGTGATTTTCCCGTCTCAGATGGAGACATATGAATTGTACCGTTTCAAAGGCTGATCTATTCTGAAAAAATTATGTACGTACTATGCTCCTAAGATAAATAAGGATGTCTCAGGAAACTGTTATCTGAGATCCTGTTTTATACGGGAATCTGGGGTATTTGGGGAATATTATTTTTCGCGGGCTTACTTTTGCACCTACAAGATTGAAATTTTGCACATTTACTCAGTACATCCCTCAGTATTTTTCAGATTTATCTTAAAATAGGGGGAGGGTTCCACAGAGGTAAAAATTAAAAAATATATATATTTTTACCAGAAAATTCCTTTTTTCGTGATTTACCCATCCCAGATACATGATGGAGACATTTGAAGGGTACCATTTGAAAATTTGGAGGAGGGGAGGAAGAAGGTATAAAAAAATTGTCGAACATGACCATTATCAATGTCGAATCCATGCTTTTCGTGGTTATTGAGATGAACAGTGACACTTCCGATGCCTTGCCTCGCAACATGGGAGAGGAGGAGATATACAAATTTATTGAAAATGACCGATATCAGTGCCGAATCCATAGTTTTCGGGGTCTCTGAGATGAACAGTGGCACTTCTGATGCCATTTAAATCCAAATTCAGCTCCGCAACTTGGGGGAGAGAAATATAAAAATTATCGAAAATGACTAATATCAGACAGCGGTTTAGTAATAGTAAAAAGTGACTGACTAACGAAACATTTTTTTTTAACTTAACCCAATGAAGTGGGTAATAGATGCTAGTAATACATATTGACAAGGGAGACTGACTTGATACAGTTATTTCAAATAACTTGGATTTTAATGCTGTTATTTTGTATTTCTAATATCAGTCAAAAGTATTTATATAAATTGAGTTTACACAGAAGATATAGAAAGTTGAATCGTTTTCAGTTTTCACTCAAATTATTCTAAAATATTAAGAGGTTCGATTATAATAATTATTATTTTAATTTTTCTTCCTCTTTTTTGGTCAATATTGCTAAACTTATTACCACCATCATCATCATCATTATAACTATTCTGCCATTATTGGCAGGTTACTTGCTTCAACTGAGAAGCTTCGATGTACGGTGATCCTCAACTAGTCTCTTCGTCTTGACGTAGAATTTTCTGTTTTACTACTTTCCTTCAATGTCCGTAATGCCTATGTTTCTGGCTCATAGAGTACATATTGGAATCAGTAAAACAAAATCTCAATATTTAATTGGAATTTTGTTCAATACAAAGATTAGCTAATCGTGGTTGAAAAGAAAAAAATCTGATACCTTTAGAGTGTAACAATAATTTTGTGATTCATGGTATTTCAGTAATCTGTGCCGTCTTGATTTTCTTTCATGCGTTTTAGGGGTAGCCTCCCCAGTTTGGGAACCAGTGGAGTATTGGATCTGTTAAAGAATATAAAAAAATATTACGAAACGTTGTGATTTATCTTATAAGTAGTGAAGCGTGGGCACCCATTAAAAAAAAAAAAAATAAAGGTCATCACCTATATTGTACACTATCATCATATTTACAGGAATGTAAATTATAATACATTTAGATGCATACATTGTATTTCCGTTACTACTGGCGTATTGTAGAGTTTATTATCCCTTATATCCAGAGTAAAATTTACCTCTGAAAAGCATAAGATTTCTTAAAAGCAAGATTTGCAAGACTCTTGCAAACAAGACCAAGACCAAGACCAGAACTGGGTGTGAAAGACCAAGACCACGGGTTCCAGTACAATACCAAGACCACCCTAGTCTTGGTCTTGGTCTTGCATTTGCTCATCACTATAGAAAATAGTTCGGTGAGAAAATGAAACGCACAGACATTATCATAGATAAGGATGGGACAACGCTAATAGAAGAGGAACAGATAGCAAGAAGATGGAAGGAATATATTGAAGAACTCTATAAAGAAAGAGTGAACGAAGAAGAGATAGAGAAGGAAGAAGACGTCGATGAAAATGAATTAAGATCATCAATTTTACAGTGCGAATTTGACAATGCTTTGGAGAAAATGCAACAGGGTAAAGCCCCAGGAATAGACAAAATACGAACAGAAGTGATTAAGAATCTCGGAACTGCAACAAAGCAGAAACCTAATCTTATTAAATGAAATGTACATCTCGGGAAATATACCAAAATACTTTGAGAAAAGTACATTGGTCCCTATCCCGAAGAGAAAAGGCGCACGAAAAAGCGAAGAACACAGAATGTTAAATTTGCATTTCCATGCATCAAAAATACAGAATTATCGCACAACGAATGGACGGGAAAATCGATGAACGACTATCGGAGGACCAGTTTGGATTCAGGAGAAAAAGAGAAACAAGGGAAGTAATACTGAGTCTACGGGTGATCATGGAACAGCACATCAGAATAAACAAACCAATTATGATAGCATTTGTAGATATAGAGAAAGCTTTTGACAACGTAGATTGGAACATCATGTTCAGAGCGTTGAAGAATCTGAAGGTGGATTACAGAAACAGGAGAATAATATACCAACTTTATAGGAACCAGACAGCTGTTATAGGAAGAGATCAGAAGGAAGCAAGAATAAGTAAAGGAGTAAGGCAAGGATGTGAACTTTCACCTCTCCTTTTTAACGTCTATATAGAAGAGGCTATGAAAGAATTATTTGAGAAAAACGAGAAAGGTGTAAAAGTAAATGGCAAGGTTTTCGGCACAATAAGGTTTGCTGATGACATAGCACGGACAGCGGAGAACGAAAAGAACTTGCAGGAAGCCCTTTCAAACTTGAACGATCAACTGGGAAAACATGCAAAATGAAAATAAATAAGAAGAAAACAAAAGTGATAAAGTGCACAAGAGCAGGACAGGAAGGGGCAAACGCTTGGCTAGATTGGAGAGATAATTGAAGACGTTAAAACGTTCCGCTATTTAGGAAGTCTAATATCCTCGGACGGAAGAAGTGATAAAGACTTAAGTTCCGGAATAGCACAGGTTAAACAAGCATTCAATGTGAAAAGAGGACTGCTAACACCAATAAATGTGTTGTTGGACGTTCGAAAATGATTTATTAAGACTGGTATGGAATGTGATGCTTTACGAGTCAGAGACGAGGACATTGAGAAAAGCTGAAATAACCAAGCTGGAAGCATTCGAAATGTGGCGTTGGCGCAGAATGCTACGCTTATAATGGACAGAAAGGCAAAGGAACGAAGACGTACTAAAAGAAACTAATGAAGGACGACAGATCATGAAAATAAGAGGAAAACACCATGCTTGGCCATCTTATTCGGCACTCCGATTGGATCACCGTGTTGATAGAGAGAAAGGCAGAAGGAAAACCAGGAAGAGGAAGACCAAGGATAAAATATCTAGATGCAGTTATGAAGAAGAGATCTTATCAAAGTATAAAACAGCTCTCCCAAGGGAGAGAAAAGTTTTAAAATGTCCATGTTGCCCACTAACCTATGGTTAAGGCGAGAAGAAGAAGAAGATTGAAGTTGTTGATAAAAACAAGTACGGTATATTTTGTTATCAGAATTTAGTATTTCCATCACGTTTTTGTGTCATAATTTTCTACTGGATGTAGTGAAAAAAGAACTTAATTCTCCAGTTATTTCATGTGGGACATTTTAAAAATTGATTGTTTCTTGTATGGTAATTTACTTTCCTCCATTCATTATTTTCTTTCAAAATTCCAAAGTACAGTCTATGTTCCTTTGTGTTTATTTTTTGAGATTCACAAGTTCTTGAAGACCTATAAATCACTTTCACCCTAACATGCACTTTCCAACAACAAAATCTGAAAATTAGCACTGATTTTATGTTTATTCAAGCATGTGTAGCCTACTTGTTGCTCATTTAGAGAATTTTGTTGACTTCGATAAAATAAATATATGAAAAATACTATATATATAATGCTGCCAATTTTAACGAAAATTCCCTTTTCCCTATTCTAAAAATTAGTCAGAAAATCCCACAAAATGGGATTTTCCCCCATGGGTTAGCATCATTGATTTACTGCTTTTAATTGGTTATCTTTTAAAGAATGGCAAATATGGTTAATATGTAAATAGCCTAACTTATGTGTAATAATTAAAACCGCGGTAGAGTAAAACTCGGATTATGCAAGATATTGCTAGATTTCACTACATATTTTCTTTATATTACTGAATTAAATTGTTAAAGAAAGAATAGAGAACTAGTCCTACCGGCAAAGTATTATTGATGAAGCATTGGTAAAAGCTCTTGCTTATTTATGACATTTTTCCTTGCATTTGAAATGTTAGACATAGTATCGACTGTTGTTGACGTTAACAGACAATAGAGCTGAATTAACAAACTTAAAAGGAAAAGGAAACAATACCAAAATCGCATTTTAAAGAATTGAGTTTACATATGTTTTGAAAACAAGATGTACAGAGAGTTTTCTTTTGCAAACTGAGTTTATTTTGAAAACATTCGTTTCAAACTTGGTGACTTATTCACAATATGCGCTGTCAAAGGATTCTTTTTAATAAAGCTAATAACGTTCATAAACTTTAACTTCTTATCTGGATTTGATAAGAAGAATATATTGCATCGAAAAACAAGTGTATTAAAGACGAACAGAAAATGCATTAGCGTAATCATCAGTACCACCACCATATTCACAAAAATAGTAGTGTGTTCTGTCTTATGGAAATTTTTATTTCGAGATCACAGAAATAATCAAGGATCAACACACTACTGTAAAGGCCAAATAGGCCTTTATATATAGAGACACAGATGCTTTTGAGTGGACATGGTAATAAATTTTAATATTACATTTTCTCCAATCCTGGCTCAAGGTTATTTTATTTTTTCAATTTGAACCACATAATTCTTTAGTGGTATTGACGGAAATGGGAGGGACGGTGAGGGTGACTGCCCTCCCAAAGATTACCCTAAGCTCAGTTGATTTTGCGATACATAGAACCACTATATTCATACTTGTTCATAGTGCATTTTTTATTACCGGATATTATGCTGTCTTGAAATTAGTAGTGGTATTTCATATTTAGCCAGAGGGGCAAGATTGACCACCGACACACGAATGTCACTTTTTTTAATTAGTACATCAATTTTTTTTTAAATGTATTTTCAAACCCATGGGGAGCAATTGCCCTCACCTTCCCGAAATGACGCCCCTGCTTGAAACACTATATATATATATATATATATACGTATGAGCACCGTGTTGGTAAGTTTCTGGCTACATTATGCGGCTGGCTCTTCCCTCTTCAAATGCCTTGCCATATATGTATAAATACAGTACGTATTGAACAGAAAGACATTGTGTAGCCACGGCCAGTGCCGGATTCTCGTATAAGCTAAACAAGTCTTAGCTTAAGTCCCCACTCGCTTGGGGGCCCAAAAAATTTAAGGAAAAACTTGTTGTAATGTAATTTCCAAATAACAAGAAAAAGCAAATAAGATAAAACACAATACAACAATGGTGTTTTGTATTATTATGTACTAGGCTTTTATGAAGCAAGTAATATTGCTCTATTTCTCAGTCCCACTTTAATGAGGCCCCTGTTATCCAGCCCTGCTTATAATGCATCCCCCTTTCCCCTGCTCTGCTTATAATGGGCCCCTGTTAAAATTTAGATATCCATTAGGTCCATAAATTATCATGTAGCATACAGTCAAACCTAAAAAAACGGCGACAATTTGTCGGTGGAAAAGAAAGTTTGACATATAAAGAGCCCCTTTCAATAGCTTAGGGCCCCATCTAACCTAAATTCGACACTGGCCACGACTGAATGCTGGTTCCGTTATTGGCAATCATGACAATCATGACTTCGAAGCAGAATGCATCCACTATGCGAAATCTGTTCACAAAATTAATTGGAACAATAAGAATGACATGCTTGTTTCCTTATTTGAAGTTGCTATTGTTTCTATTTTTTAAAAGCAAAAACTAAGATGACTACTCCCAATCGAGAATACTAGTTTATTGCCTTCTTAAAAAATTGTTTCTTCTCTTTTCCAAACTGTTTTAAAGACAATCTAGCCTTCTTTCCCCAGTAGCTTAAAGGTGAATAAAGAATGACGGAGAGAGTAATGCAAAATTAACGAAAATACGTTGTAAAACTTATCTGTTGGAGTTATTTCAAAAATATTGTATTTGTGCTCAGTAGTGTACGCAGATCATCATAGGGAGGGTTCGTTTCTTTCTTTTTTTCAGGGTTTAATATAGACATCTTAATATGGAAAATTTTTATTTTTACACAATATCTTGCTCAAGGAGCGGATTTTAACTCCGAACTCCCCTTGCGTACGCTACTGATTGTGCTACCCCATTTCTAGTGTTATGTTCCCAGACGACTTTTTTTTTTTTTTTTTTTTTTTTTTTTTTTTTTTAGAATGGCTAGAAGGTGATTGTCCGATTTGCTAAACCAATTGAACAGCCGCGTCATTTCATATTTTCCTTGGGGCGCGGAAAGGCCCTCCAGTATAAATAGAGATTTACGCTTTTTATTGGTATATTATTATCCTATTGATTAAAAATAAAAATAAATCTCAAACTCAGGGGGGCGCAAATGCCCACCTACAGAGACAAATGACACCCTTGCAACTAACCATCTTATTCAGTTAGGTCTACATATTGTTCCACAAAAAATAGGAAAAAAATAAGCAGTCGGTCCCATTTCGTCTAGTGTTAGAGCTAAAAACTAACGATAAACTTTATTCAATTAATCAATCAATCTACACTTTAATCACTTTAAATATATATTATCGGAAACGTCCTAGTTACATACCGGAAGTTTTACGCTGATACCGTTATAGAATGTTTTCGAGAGAGTTTAGTCTGTCACTGCTTTTGTTGTGATATCACATTCTCAACATTTGATAGCCAAATAGTATATTTATTATAAGATTCTCAAACTTCACTTTATAAGATGCTTATTTTTGTGAATTGTGTGTGAGCTGGAAGAAACTCCATGGACCTTATGCAGATTCGTTCTGACGCGTGATTAGTGCCATACTAAAGAGTTCAACTAACGTATGTTTCCTGCAGTAGTCAGGTCTTTAGTATGACGCTAATCATACGTCAAAATGACTCCATATTTTAAAATACATATATTATAATAATCAACAGTAGCAACTCTCTTATGTATACGATAGCAGAAAAGGGAAGTGGAATCAGAAGGGGCATCAGCCGAGATGGCATGTCGATCAGGATGGAAACAGAAGCACTCTAGCTTACTCCGGAAACGTTTTAGATAAACGGAAGCAGTATTTCGATAACGTGTTAGTTATAGTAGAGGAAAGCGAGGGAAAGGAAATGCAGAACCATTCATTCAAGAATCATTCATCCTAGACTGAATCAGCTATTAAAATAAAAAGAACCGGGAGCTGATTCTATTCCAGTCAAACTATTTAAGGTGGAGGGATTCACTTCATTCAAAAAGATCACAAACGAATCCGCTTAATATATGAGAAAGTGCATATCTGTAATCAATTAAGAAATATACAGTACATGGTAATAGTGGATATGTTTAAGAAGAGCGACGAAACAGTAATTTCTTGAAAAACGTCGTTACTATCAACATTGGTTCATCTTGTCGAAGGGCCGCGGTAGCTCAGTAGTAGAGCGTTCACATCTGGTGCATGGGATCCATGGTTAGACCCCAGCTTCCACCAAATTAACTTTGTGGTGGACAAACACGGTGTGCGTGGGTTTTCTCGGGGTTCTCCCGTTTCCTTTCACTTTCTTCATCCACCATTTCATTTATTTCTCATCATTACCGTCTCCCTTAGCTTCGGTGCATAATCGAGGACGTTATTTCTCATCTTGTCGAACATTCTTGTACTATGATATGTTTAATTCTGTTCCAAGCAGGAAGCGAAATCCTAGGGTGAGTGGGAGGTAACTACCCCCACTTAACGCGGTGGCTCAGTGGTAGAGCGTTCACCTCCGGTGCTTGGGGTCCCTGGTTCGATCCCAGCTCGCGCCGTGTGGACTTTGTGGTGGACAAACACCGTGCTCGTGGGTTTTCTCAGGGTTCTCCCGTTTCCTCCCACCTTCTTCATTCCACCATTTCATTCATTTCTCATAATCACCGTCTCCTTTAGCCTAACCGGCATAAGCGTGGGACGTAAAACTCAAAGATTTCATTTTACCCCCACTTAATATTTTTGGAATAAATTCTATCTAGTAAACTATTAGTGGCTGTGAATAAAGTGGCATTACTGTTAGAAGTTGTCAAACTAATTAAAGTAACTCATATGTAATCAACAAGTATTTCATATGTAATTAAATAGGAGAACCAGTGGTTAGTGATAACCCTTCTTACATACAGGTAGTTCAATAAGTATGGTAGTTTATTCAGAGCGAAGAGTTTTTTTTTTTTTTTTTAATTTCCTGTTTCCCCTCCTCCTTCCACTTCGAATGTTATGATTTTGCATTTTACTTCCGAAATGAATCTATTGGAAGCCTTCAGTTTGGCTTCAAAAGTAAATGGTCAAATATTAGACTAAATATTCTAGAACAGATAAATGTTAGAAAACAAGTGAGAATAACACGCATGCTTTACACTTTCAATGTAGGACTCGTGCTACCTTATTTTATGTTATTAATACAAAATAGCTTGTGGCTGTATAGTTAGCGTATGCACTTTTTGTATGGAAGCCCCGAGTTCGATTCCCGTTGGAAGCTCATGTGATTTGGATCCCACGTTAAACTGTAGGTCCATGTCTCATGTATTCTCGCTGCTGAAAGGGACGCTAAATCAAATTTAATGAACTAACCAATCTTACATATGAGTCTATCAGTTATCTTCTGCGGTTATGTGGTGCGAAAAACTTCTCGAGCTATCATCTAGAAAAATGTTCTTTTCCGGATGTTTAGCGTTGAAATTGTGAACGTCTTATAGGCCGGGAGAATATTTCAAATTGCATTGTTACACGGAAAAGAAAACTAATTATAAACGATTTTCAAATTTATTCCTTATTGATGTTTCTCGTATTTATATATTTTTAATGTAAATGTCAACAATTTATTTCGTGTAACTTTGTAGTAGTATCATCAATGAGATCAATAACAAGTAGCTTTTGTACTTTTCCAACATTCCTTATGTTGTAAATTGAAAAAGTATTTGTTTGAATCTAATATTGTAGTAGTAATTCCACCCACGAATACTAATAAATGTACGTACCTATCTTCAAATCGAATAATTAAATATTTATTTGCCACAAATTCAGTATATCTACCCTATTTTTACTAAATGATACTCATTAAAAAAACTGATAAGAAATTGAAATGTACACTCATGTCCAAAATTATTGTCGCATGTCTATAAATATGTATGTTGTTGTAGGAATATAATTTGATAACGAATTCGCCCGGTATTTCTTATAATGGTAGTATGTGTATAATCGGCAAAGACGTGTATGTGGCAAATTTCATGTGAATAGAGCAGTAAATAAGAACAATAAAACGAAAATAAAACGAAAATAAAACTTTCTTGTCCATTTAGCAACATTTTGTTTTACTCACATAATTTTCGTATTTATAAATCTTTTCATATGAAATTTACCCCAAATATACATTTCCTGATTATATACATAGTATCAGTATTAAAAGTACCCTGCAAAATCATTATCAAATTATATTTTTAAAAGAAGACAGTTATAGATATGCGACAATCATTTTGGACATGAGTGTACATAATTGGTGGGCAAAGTCCAGGAGAGAAAGTGTTAATAAGCTACTTATAGACTTTAACAAAAGCTGTGTAATTCGGTGAAACACGTGAGGATGTAAACGATTCACCGGAAGGTTGTAAGATAGGTTGTAAGATAGTTCTCTTTAAAGTTACGTCTCCGGATGAGATAACTGTCTGGTATCTTCAGAATTTACAAAGATCTTAAGCAAGAGGACAGGAGAGACAGTTGACCCAAAGGGGGGACCCGTAGGACCCGTAGGGTACTGCCAACGTTGCCCTACGTTGTGATTTGTTACTTTACCTAGCATTTCTCAACATTGACCTTATGATTTGAAATACGAGGTTGAAATTGTTGGATAAATGATGACAAATCGTTGGTAGACCAACATAACGCTTCAAGTTACATTGAGCCAATCACACGCGCACCCAGATTTTTTTTTTTTCTTGGGAGAGGTCGCAAATTTTTAGGAGATCCGATATTATAAGACATTACGTATGTAGTATCGAGCTGATGTTATTCTACACCCCGCCCCCAAAAGATAAGTAATCGTTGAGTACTGCCACCTATATCCCCCCCAAATGATAAAACTAGATTGGTTTAATAAGGAACAACCCACGGTTATGCGTGTATGCTAAAGGAAATGATGATGGTAAGAAACGAATAAAATGGCAGAATGAAGAAAGTGGGAGGAAACGGAAGAAACCCGAGAAAACCCACACACACCATGCTATAAGCAAAGAAAGAGTACAAATGAAGTGCGAGAGTAACATGTTTAGGCTCCATCAATAATTTCTCTGTTAAACTAATATGTTTTCTTACGATAGCTTACAACTATGTGTCGAGTTACCAAGTTTTGAGAGATCCGGACCCAGTTGACCCCTGGGGCCAATATATACCATATTTCAACTTTATTTTTAGTCACCAATTTCTAACCATGCCGACTATTAGCCTGTAACTTGTCTTGAAAATTTCAATTTCTTATACTGCAACAGATTATACACAAATGCAAACAAGAAGTGACCAGTATGGAGATTGAGTACAACTTACACTAGGTTAACAAAATACATAATAGATTTGAATATTAATATGAACAGAAGTCAATTCAAGGCAGTTCTTTGTAATGTAATAAGAAATAATTGTAGATGAAAGAACAACAATGATATTGCAACCACATTATAACTATAAGTGTATTATAATAAGAATGTATGAGTGTGTTATAGTTGGTTAATACATGTAACGGGCACTGTAATTGGGTTATATAGCCTCTTGTCTCTCGAAATAAATAAATGTAAATGTGCTGCTGCGGTCCTTATTTCTTTTTATTTCATCATAGAGTATACAGTTAGAAGACTAAACTTATCAACAGACAACTTGCGTTGAATCGATTGAACTACTTACACGTGAAACATGCACAAATACAGAGATGTTGCAAGTGAACATGACTACTTCCTGTCTGTGTGTAAGGAAATCGATATTGAAATGAATGTAGTTAAGAAATACTGTACATCATTACAATCTATGTGCAGGAAGGAGGGCTTTATAATAATCAATAATAATAATGTAGAAGGTGTGAATAAATGTTAATATTTAAACGTAGACTAGTATTAAATAAGAACGAAATTAATAAGGAAATAAATTAAAATAGATTAATACCCTCAATCTCGGAGTACTTCATTAATGCAAACAAAACCCGAGCGTAACTCGAGTATTAAGTGCACGTCGAATAGGAAGCTAGAACTCCCACGCAAAAACTGGGACATTCTATGGAAATTTACAGTATAGTAGTTATGCACTTGATTTTTTCTGAAATACAAGAATTAATCAGCCAATAGATCAACATTCACCAGTAGCGGATCTAGAAGGTGAAAATTGGGGGGAGGAGGTCAGCCAGAACCCAGACTATAATAGGTGTATCATGAGTTTACTATAAACTTTCAAAAATATGTAAATAATACCTTAAATTATTTTTGTTATTCAAAAAAACTTGGAGGGCCTAGGCCTCCCGGCCCCAAGCTGGATCCGCCACTGACATTCACCAAAAACGAATAACCAAGTGATGAGTATTTATATCAGTTGAGTATCGAGACTAATAAAAGTGGGATTTTCTAAATATCACATGAATGATATTGATTTATGTTTTTTTAGAAAAACTGGGACATTGGAAGTTCCGAACAACTTCTGGTAGATGTGAGATGGATCCGAGACTGTCCCGGCTGAAGTCTTCGTCTTCCCCTCTCACATCCCTTTCACAGACAATGATCGGTTTCGGTTGTCTGAAAAGCTTATTCAGGCTTACATATGAAAGAAAACAATATTTGCTTGACATCTAGACAATATGTATGCTGAAAGATCTTATCAGTTTTTGTTGTTGTTGTTGTTATTTTGCGGCGGGATCCGGGCTGGATTCCCGGCGGGAGTTCATGTGATTCGTGTCCCACGTGAAGCTGTAGGTGCACATTTCATATACTGTAGCTTCGCTGTTGTATCATCATCACCATCATCGCAGGTATTCTGCCATTATTGGCATGCCACTTGCTGCAACTGAGAAGCTTCCATGCTCCACGGTATTCACCTCCTCCCCTCTTTCCTGTCACCATACCCTCTATAAAGTATGATACACTTCCTTCTTAGCCAATGTCCCAACCAGTTTCTATTTCTCTTCTTAATAATATCTAAAATTGTTCTTTTCTCCCCTACCATTTCTAACACCCTCTCATTCTCTCACAATTCAAATTAAAGTTAAGAAACGCAGTAAAAAAAAAAAAATCATATTTTTATGACTTCAAGAATAAAAGGAAATATTTGCATTTCACATGGATGTTGTTTCTTGTTTCCTCATAACTTCTGCTCTATAAATGAAGAAGAACCAGAAAAAAATGTCCTGTTGGAGGCGGCTGCAATTCCTTCTGGATCCGTCGCTGAGCAACGGAGTTAATATTTCATCATTCATACGCAAGAGGATGAATAGTTCGAAAGGGGAGGGAACAAAATACTATTCGCTGTAACACCTGGGGATATTAGCTAATTTATACCAACTATAGACTGAAAACAGATTATTGGTTTAATATATTGACACAAAATATTTAGTCATCAAGTTGAAATAACACAAAAAGAGTTATATTTTCCCTTGAGTGGGACGCGTGTCCCTTTTTAGACCCGCCACTGGCCATGGAGTTCGGAGGAGCCACAAATATTACCAGCTGTAATACTTGGAAATATTACCTAGTTTGTACTAACAATCATAATTTGAGAGTAGATTATTGACTTAAAATATAGTCCAAAAAAGCCTCATCTCCTTGAAATAACAAAAAAGAGTTACATCTTCCCTGCAGGAAGGCGCATGCCCTCTTCTGCATTCAACATTGGATCATATAGAGAACATTTAGCAACCCTAACTAGAACTCCTTAGCACTTCAATCTCAAAATGTTAACAAAAGTTACGTATATTTATAGCTGTTTTAACAAATAACTGTTAATTTAACTTTATATTTAATATCACTTTAGCACTTTAACCGAAACATGGGTCTCTGAGAACCAGTAGTAAATTTTAAAACACAATGATAGCACCCTTGGTTGCTCGTGAAAGTTTATTTGGCTCTTTTATTTTATACTTCCATAAAGAATGTATATTAAAAAAAAAAAAAAAAAAAAAACTTAAATACATGTCAAAGTGAATATAATACAAAATTGTCTTATAGGTATCTGAGACCTTGTGTTTCTCATAACGTTTCTGAAACTCGTGTTTCGGTTAAAGTTTTACAGATGGTTTGTAGAGGAACTCACACTGCTAAAAATTAAACGTTTCACCGCTTGAAATTAATGGAATAAAGGTTATTGAATGTATTAACTATTATATACAACAATCAATACATTAGGAAAGTTTTCTTCTTTTACTTTGAAGCGAAAAAATCTTTAATTTTTACTGATGTGAATTTCCTCACGAGCCGCCTCTAGCCACTTTACATTTGGTTGACAAATAAGTGAAAAATGGACCTTTCCTTTTACTTACCAATATATATATATATATATATATATATATATATATATAGCTTAACAATCTTTAAAAAAGTGTTCAGAACTGATACTTTAAGCTCAACGAATTATTGATGAAATTGGTTTAAGTTTCCTCTATACCAATTTGTGCCAAAGTGATAAACTTTTAATGGTTCCTCCTATTATTCACCCAATGAAGTAATGAGTATAGTTTGGAACAGAATGAACACAAACTAGAGTACGATCACATATCAGCAAAGTAAAGAAGTTCCATCGAGAATGGGAAGTTCCTCTTCTCATATTGCAAACTCTGACTCCCCTTTATAATTTAGTTCTTCACCAGTCACGAATCACGTACATAGAATATCTCGAAAACTTCTCGTTTTCAAACGAATGTGAACCATACACATCCAGTCTTTTTGCTTCCTTTAGCTAATAGTTATATTGAAGTATATACCTGAAAGAATTACACAAAGATTCTTAAAGAACTGGCGATGTATTTCCTAGTAATTCCGCAGTCGATTTATATAACCGTTTAATCCATGGACCTTGTGGAGTCGAATGATGTACCTATAGATGGTCCGATAAGTGGTGCATGTATTTAGAGCTGTGTGATATTTAGACATATCGATGAACAATCGATATTTTCAAATATCGAAAAATTTTCTTCTCGATATCTTCCATCTAATACAGTATATACAAGTAAAATGAAAGATATTTTGTATAGTATTGCATCATACGAAACTAGCTGAACCGTTTGATCATGGTTGGGTTAAGGTTTTACATACATTTCAGCATTGCTACTGTATGAGACGTGGATCTACAGGTTAACGTGGGGTCCGAACTACATGAGCTTTTGCAGTAAATCTGAAACATTTGAAATGTACTTTGGATTAGGGATGGCCAATTCCGGAATTTTTACTTTCCGAAATTCGGAAAGTAAAATCGGAAAATTTCAGAATTCGGAAAAATTCCGGATTTCGAAGACGGAAAGCTCATGTGGTTCGGATCTCACGTTGAGTTGTAGGTCCACGTCTTATATACCCTCGCTGCTGAAAGGAACACTAAACTGAAAATCAAATCAGATCAATCTTTACATGGTATGGTATTCCAGCTTGTACTTATATACAGTGAAACCTGTCTTTAGCGGAATCGAGCGGGACTTGCAAAAATTTCCGTTAAAGTCAGGTTTCCGCTTAGTGGAGGTAGACCTTTTTTTTTAATACATGCTTATAAAGAGGTATACTGAGAAAATATATTGCTGTACGTACATTGTTCGATTACAGTACTTCTTTCTTCTACGAATAAATACACAAAAAATTAAAATGAATACAAAATATACTATGCACACGTTTTCTTTATTTTTCTAATAGCCAAGCAGGGTTTTCTGTGTACATTGCTGCTTGGCTGCTTGACTTTCCGCATACACTTTACCCTGAGAAATTATACTAAGTGAATCAGAATCATTTTTCCGTAAGACATTTTTTTCATTTTCTTTAAACTTCTGAGAGCATATTGATATGTATTTATTCTACACTCTTCTTCGAACTCGGTATCGTATTCCTCTTCTTCTTCTATCTCGTTTTCTTCTTTCCGACATTCCGTATGATTTTTGATTAAGTTGCAGGGATTAAGGACAATTTGTGGAGGTGAATATGAGTAGTGGTTGGGGAAGGTAAACATTGTCCAGAAATATTTAACAAAAGAACGAACATTTTATCGCAGACAGTTTAATGTATATGTCTCACAAAATGTCTAAACATCTTCTAAACGCTGTAGTCCGGAACTCAGAATTTTCCGTTAAATGTTTATTTTGCTTTCCGTTGTCCGCATAACACAGTTTCCGCTTAATGAAGGGACTTTTACACGTTTTGTTCTCCAAAATTCATGGGACCGTGAAATATTTCCGTTTAAGACAGTTTTCCGTTTAATAAAGGGTCCGTTGAAGACAGGTTTTACTGTATTAGTCAATTGATATACTCGGATCATGTGACCAAAAGTTAAGGATCAACGTGTGTTTGTTTCCTAGAAATTGTCAAGCAGTATATGTATACACAATATGTCAGTGATGTATAGCGAGGGGGTATGACCGGACTCGAGGCCCGCCCTTAGTGCAGTGATTAAGAAAAGTTTCTGCTTACATGCTGTATATTCCATTTATGACCCAACTATTGTACAGTATTTCAGCAAACTAGCTGTATGCCATATTCTTAATCTTTCTGAGCTCTCTTTTTGTAGAATGTGCATAAAAATTTACTAGCTTTTAAAAATATCACTCAGTTTCTGTTTAGCTTATACAGTAATAGACTGAACAGCTAAAAATTCTCGCCATATATACACCAATCTGGATGCACAAATGCTTCCTTTCGGAGTTATAGACTACCGAAGACATGAAAAAATTAACTTTAAAAGTCCATAGCTCTAAAACGATGGGACCTACCGTAGTTGGGTCAAGATTTTACCTAGGAATTAATATGTGCTTTATCCAAAAACCCATGTTTCATAATCCTAAGTACTCACGCGATAATTTATATAGAGAGAGTTTGGCTACAGGAATATAGTTTGAAGTACTCCCCAACTACCTCTATAAAAATTGTTGCGCAAGTACCGCAGAATTCTAAAACATGGATAGGGCATATACTAGTTTCTAAGTGAAATCTTGACCCGACTACGGTAGATCCCATAGTTTTGGAGCTATGGACCTTTAAAGTTCATTTTTCATGTTTTCGATAGCGTATAACTCCGAAAGGAAGCATTTGTGGACCCAGGTTGGTCTATGCTTTTTGTCTTTCTTGGTGTCAGGAATCATCTCCCAAACGTTGTCAATGTTATTTTGAAGCACCCTATATATATATATATATATATATATATATATATATATATATATATATATATATATATATATATATATATATATATATATATATATATATATATATATATATTACGTGTGTGTGTGTGTATTTCTTGACTAAATCACTACAAAGTGTTCAAAGTTTTTATTATAGTCTGCCCTTTGAAGTGTAGCCTATAGAAAAGATAATTTTAAACGCCTTTCACTACTGGATTACTTTTGGTTTTATTCATTTATAGATTGGAGTTGAACGCCCTCTTCACCACTAAGGCTAAGAAAATTAGACCTATTTGTTAAAGTGGAATCCTAATCACACTGGGTTTATTTTATCCGAAGCAAGTATCGAACCGAAGATCGAACTCGTAATCACAATACAGACAGAAAGAGCATAACACCTTGGCCATGAATGGGCACAGCACTCTCCTACTGTAATCATGTGATTGTGTTATTTGCAATTGTTGACAAAATCTAAAAGAGTATTTTACGTATTTGCGCTAATTCGTTGATAACTTACAATGCACAAGTATAACGTATTTTTTCTTATTACTCTACTTATGCCTTATTCCATTAATAAGAAAATACATACAAGATCAGCAGGTACTCTTTGCTTGTTCACAGTTGCAAGTAGGGATGGGCAAAACCGGTTTTTATAAAAACGGGGAACTGGTTTCTAGAAAAAAACGACATTTCGGTTTTCTCCAAAACCGGTTCGGTTTTTCACCGAAACCGGTTTCGGTGAGAACTGTTTTGGAAAACATAAAACTATTTCTGTAAACGCGGAATCGGTTTCCGGAGAACAACGAAACACTATTCTGGTCAGAAATAGAAACACTTTTGAAAAAACGAACCGGTTTTGAAGAAAACCAGATCCAGTGAAACACCGAATCTGTTTTGGAGAAAACCGATAACCGGTTTCGGTGAAAATCGAACCGTTTTGATAAAAAAAAACGGTTTCGGCGAAAAACAGTTTTTGAAAATTTTCAAAAACCTGTTTTGGTTTTACTAAAAACCGGAAATCGAAAAACCGATTTTTGTGTCCACTACTAGTTGCGAGATAAAACTTGGACGCCCTATTTACATGTATTTTTGTTTCCTTGCTTTCTTTTTCTTTCTCTTTTATTATTTTGTATTTAGACTTCTCAAAAGACGAACTTGGTCTTCCATCGGTATATTGGGTTTTGCAATATTTTGACAGTTTCGATATTTTTTGATATATCGACCAAGTTTCAATATTTTCCGATACCCAAATCCGGATATCGCACACCACTACATGTATGTCGACAGGTGGCGGCATAATTCAAGAACACGAAGTGCATTTCTTCCTCAACCGCATTTCTTAAGGGTTGTAGCCCTGCAAAATCCCCCAACATGAGGCTGAGCATTTCGGATTTTTTTTCTGTGAGGTTTCTGTAAGCATAGGGCGCATATAAACAAATCATCTCGGACATTACAATCAGGGCCAGCTTTACCATATGTGCAACATGTGCATTTGCATTGCACCGGGCGGTAGGTTTCGAGCGACGGCAAAATCTGTCATAACTATATTATTTAAAATAAATATTTTTTGTTGGAAACAAACTTCATGATGATGGTAGTTAAATTTACTAAGCTGACCTATTTGAATACTACATTCATAAATCATGTTAAGGTTGCATTAGTTTAAGGTCACATAGACAATACTAAAGCAAATGGTCAAACAAATCCAGTATGAATTGCTTGAGTGTTGTCAAATACAAAAACTCAATTCTCGAAGAGAGCGAACTCCTGTTCCATTTAGTTAGTTGTCACAGTTTTGATATGACTATCACTACTGTCACAAACAAGTTCCTTATCAGTGAAGGTGGAAATAAGTTTTTTTTTTTTAACAGATGTAGAAGGAAAATCAAGAAATAAAGATAAAAGAGTTAGTTGTAGGGGTGTTCGATAAGGCTGAGGACCTATCGAACTTCGGGACTGAAAATTTATCGAGTTGTCATCGGTTACTCGAAACCTTTCGAGTATTTGAAATTATCGAAGTTTCGGGTATTATCGAAATTTGGAGTATTATCGAAGTTTCGGGAATTATCGAAATTTCGAGTATTATCGAAGTTTCGGGAATTATCGAAATTTCGAGTATTATCGAAGTTTCGGGTATTATCGGAATTTCGAGTATTATCGAAGTTTCGGGTATTATCGACATTTCGAGTATTATCGAAGTTTCGGGTATTATCGGAATTTCGAGTATTATCGAAGTTTCGGGTATTATCAAAGTAGTGATGGACAGTTCGGTTCCTTCACCTCTCCAATGATTCCTTCTTGCAGCCAAACTAGTCAAACAACTTTTTTTATCTGATAAGTTATTGCAAAGGAAAGCGAGTAGAAAGGAAAGCGTGCACAAAGGGATTGCTTTTTCGTCCCCCCCCCCCACACAGAAAGCGTTCATTTTTCCCTGAATTTTATCTCTTGTTTGTTATTTACTAACAGCTAGTGTATTAGTGTTGCCAGAGATATGGTCTTAAACGTACAAATATGGTAATTTGCTCTTCATACGAAATAGTATATGCCCATCACCTCAACCATATTAATCACGCACGGTGTTGCTAAAATGTTATAGCAAAATTTTATTTTTAAGCCAAATGTATTATCTTCTGTCGTGTTTGCTTTCCCTTAATGGCCACTAGTTCACACATTGCCGCAATCAGATATGATGATGCTTTGGGCGCAAACTCTCCCTTTAGCCTTTCAGTGAAATAAATGTTAGTCAAATCAGTGGTGATTTCAGGGGTTGTTTAGGAGGAATATTTCCACACAAACATATCTCTGATCATGTTCACCGTGGTTTACCAGTATTTTTGCTACTTTCACCCTCCGTGTATTCAAAATCTCCCGGGGTAGGATTACCATAATTTCTGGATATTTTTAAGAATGGTGTGTCTGTTTATTGAGAAGTTAAGAAAAGTCTAATCTTAACTTCCTAAAATGCTTATGCTCATTTTCTATACTGAAAATATATTTTTTATATTATTGTCTTAATTATTTTCCTGAGTAAAGTATTCTTGCGAAGAACACCTTATCGTTATTGATTTTTTCATAAATATCAGCACAAGACAGAATTGCAAGCCAAGCAAGCACTTGACCAAACACAGCGAAATTTCTCAGTCTTCCATTTTCCCTAAAATTTCGGGCATTAGTTAATCCCAGACAATTTTCCGGATCGGGCTTGAATCTAGGACGTATGATAAGACTACGCGGGGGAAACCTTGAAATCATCACTAAGTTTAATGAAGGTAAAAAACGGAAATAAATCTATTTCCTCGACAGTGAATATACAGTGTACCATATGTTCTATACAGTTGGTTTGTACATTATGATGAATCCACACACTAGCGGATCCAGAAGCGTCGTTTGGCGTCGTTAGATTGCTTCCTGGACGAATAATGTAGGTTTTAAAAACGTAAGATTTTTGCATCAATTTAGAATAACGTGGTGCATTATTTTATATAGAGTGTTTCAAAACAATACCGCCAACGTTTGGGTTGCCATATTACCTAATTTTAGCGGATACCACCAGATTTTCAGGTCCCCCGCTTAATCATCTCTTAATCATGAAAAACCACCCGCTTTTTCGGATTGGAGAAAAATCTAAGACGACTTTGTTGATAAAGTGTTGTTATATTCAACGCAAACCGCTACATTTCTGTGTCAATCTCAATCGCGAATGGACAGATGACAGAAACAAGATGAACGCAAAAACTGTCAAATTATTACTACTGGTTTTGTACAATATAAAAGACGTATCATGCGTAGAATTTTATGATAAGATTTTATGCCATCGAGATTTTTTAAAGGAAGTTAAAGGGAATGAAAAATGTAAAAAAATTTGGCATAATCATACACATTTTGGTTCAACCCATGAATACTAATGTATGATCTCATGGGTGCGTATTTCTTTGATAACATTCTGTCCAGTTCAACTGAACACGTCTATGTTGTTACGTAATCTATATGTTCAACTAGTCTTTATATATTCAGAAATGATTGCAAATTGAACCTACGGATCCTTAGCATATTGTTTAGATTAGATTCATTATTAGTATCTTTTTCTTTTAAAATGTTTATACTGTATTTCATATATTGTGAAACTGTGGTATTTTCGTATGTTAGTATGATTTCAAGTAGAAATCTTTGAAAATGATCAGAAATTTTATAAGAGATGGACCAAGACTCCTAAATATGTTTTAGCTTTCTTATGATAAAAGTTTAGAAATTATTTTGTATTCCTTAGAGAGAAAACCGTATGAACAACATCTGCCATATATCGCTTGCTTTTTTTCTTTCTTTCTTTCTTTTCTTTTCTTTTTTTTTTTTTTTTTTTTTTTTTTTTGAAAACTTGTCTTAGAGAAATCCTTATTAGAGATATTTTACTGTAATACTTATTTAATACTTACTTTACAATTCGAGACTTACATTTGTTGAACTTAATAAAACATTAAAGGCAAAAACTAAATTTTCTTTACTTTAGTTTTGTTAGAAAAGTACATTGGAAGTGTCACTTAACAAAGAAATCACTAAAAAAAAAAAAAAAAAAAAAAAAATGGTCAGAAGAATCGTCAGTATTTCTAATACACAAATTCACATCAGTACTTACGGTTTAGAATTCCCCGCTTTTCTAATTTCAAAATATGGCAACCCTATCCTGAGACCAAGATAAAACAAAAAGTATAGACCAACCTGGGTGCACAAATGCTTCCTTTTGGAGTTATAGGGTGCCGAAAACATGACTAAATGAACTTTATAGGTCCATAGCTCCAATACTATAGGATCTACCGTAGTCCGGTCAAGATTTTATTTAGGAACTAGTATGTGCCCTATCCAAATATCCAAGTTTCAGAATGATCCAAATATCCCATATGATCTTTTCGCTGACATTTTCACTTCAGTAACTTGAACACACTTTCCAGTACTGTTTCAGCTTGAATTAGCAGTATAACCTTGTTTCCCATAGAGAAATCTGATTACAACCGAAGTGCAATGTAATCGTAATCGGTTTTAAAGACATTGGCTTCTTGTTTCTTAAAAGAAAGAAACAATGATAAGTAGTCTATTCTATGCAGGACACAACAGGAGAGATAGGGTCTAATATTTCTTTCAACAACTGCAAAGCAAGTAACTGCACGACCATCTTTCTTTGAAAGGCTGTTTGCAACAATATACGAAGCAGCTAAAAGAACTCTTGAGGAAATAATGTTTTCTATTTTTCCTTAAGAAGTGATCGGAAGTTATTTTAATTTGATATGGAAATTGAATCAGAGCCATTGAAATGTAAGTAAGAGGATGTGTGTTTTTCTCCTTTCCCCTTCATCCCTTTTGTCCCTCCCTGGTTCGATACCCGACCAAGTAAGTTTGTGGTGGACAACATCGTGTCCGTGGGTTTTCTCGGCGTACTCCCGTTTCCTTCCACATTCCCATTCCACCAATTATTCCATCATCATTCACTTGCCTTAATCATACTTCTCCCTTTGCCTAACAGACATAATAGTAGGTCATTAAACTGGAAGATTTCACTTCATTTCATTTTCCTTTAGTCTTCGTTCTGTCATATATAAAGCATAGCATCATGCCATGAGGGCATGTAAGGAGTGTGCCCTCAGTCGTAGATGAATGTGGTGTTGTCGGCACCACGCTTCGACCGCATCCCCCCCTCCCAGGTACGCATTGAATCTGAGGTTGGTAATACCCAGAGCCGCATGGCATCTTATGCACAAAATCAAATATCGTAAAGTAACGAAGAGCAACAGATACCTGACATATGTATTTAGACCAATCCTCTTTAAAATCGGATAATTCATTCGAAAATTATCGTAGCTTTCACACACCTACGCCCAAAGCAAAAACAAATACTTCAATTCGGGAAAAATCCCCTTGTGGTATGGCAACCAAAACAATAGGTGTCTGGTGAAAGCAAAAGAGAGCATTTTAAAATGAGTTCCATCAAAATCGGACAATCCGTTCGAAAGTTATCGTCGGATGCCACATGCAAACAGACAGACAGGACGGCCTGTAATAGGGAGCTCCACACCCAAAATTCTCAAGGTTTGTTTCACGACAATCTCAAATACTCGAAGGCATTCGAGCGCCGGAGAGTAAATTTTCGAAACGGAAGTTTGATAAGTCTTCAGCCTTATCGACTTTCCTTACCTCTACCTATATCAGTACCTATCTCTATACAGAACTTTAAATTAAACCCTCGAAATCATATTAAAATTATTTTTCTGCCTGCCCCGTTATTGGCGCAATCGGCAAAGTGACTATTAGTAGAATAATGGTGTCTTGGATTCCAATTTCATTCAGGTGATGCATGTTTTCTCTTTCTCTCTTCTGACAGACTGCTAAAACCTTATACAGATCTGTGGGGAAAAAACTTTTCCTTCACTTCATTGCTAAGGAGAGAAGTTTTAAAATAAACACTCTGCATATATGTAATACATATTATATACAACTATGATAACCTCGAATTCATTGTTTCTTCCGAACACCCCGATAATCTCGAACTTTTCAAAATATTCAAGCGACTCGACAAATGCGATCATATTGATATATTTCTGTATTCGCTGCTTTCAAACAATTCGAGACTCTCGAAGAGTTCGAGTGTCTCGAAGTTGTCTAATGTTTCTTACATTTCGAGTGCCTCGAACACTTCGAGAGTCTCGAACATTT
This sequence comes from Thermobia domestica, assembly GCF_964235325.1. Taxonomy (NCBI): domain Eukaryota; kingdom Metazoa; phylum Arthropoda; class Insecta; order Zygentoma; family Lepismatidae; genus Thermobia; species Thermobia domestica. The sequence continues at coordinate 323,773,681 of NC_137454.1, read as the reverse complement.
TGGGAGTCCCAACATTTCAGGAGTCTCGATCATTTCGGGAGTCTCGATCATTTCGAGTGTCTCGAACATTTCGGGAGTCTCGATCATTTCGGGAGTCTCGATCATTTCGAGTGTCTCGAACATTTCGGGAGTCTCGATCATTTCGGGAGTCTCGAACATTTCGGGAGTCTCGATCATTTCGGGAGTCTCGATCATTTCGAGAGTCTCGAACATTTCGGGAGTCTCGAAAGTTCGATAATTCGATAAAATTAAAATTCTTTATCGATGAAACGGTTTTGAAATTTTATCGAATTGTTATCGATTACTCGATTATCGGAACAACTCTAGTTAGTTGCACTGGAATTGCAAACTGATATATTGAAATTGAAGTTCGATATTGAATTCTATAAAAAGGGTTACCATCTTTCCTCTGCATGTGTATTTGCTTTATCATGACATAATAGATTATATATTATTATTTAAAGAAAAAAACACACAACGAGATTGTATTTGTAGTGTTTAGGCCTTTCTGAGTGCGAGTAAATCGTGGGTTTTAAGATTTGTTCTTTCTGGAGAAAGGGGGGCAAATAATGCCGTTGCATGGGGTGAAAAATTGCCTAAGGCCTGGTAACTATAGTTGAAGAGCGGCATGAGAGATCCATGTTCGGTTCACGGCGAGAGATAGCTCGGATTTCATATTAAACTGTAGGTTCATAACAAATCACTCAGAAAAATGTCAAAATGACATCCACCGATTCAGATTTTCATCAAACTTGGTACAGTTGTTAGGATAGGACCAATAAATTAGTAACTCATGTACAGTTTTTCTTCCATAGCTCGTACAGTTTTGGAGTTATAGGTAGTCAAAGTTTGAGAAATTTACTCGTAAATGTGGCCTCGTGTAGCGTAGTCGCTAACGCTCTCCCTTTCGGTGTGAGCGGTCCTGAGTTCGATTCCCGGTGGGGGCACTCGGTAGGAAAAGTGTAAAAAGCTTTTTCCGGCCAGCCACCCTGAATTAGGTTTTCCTCATTCGCACCAGGCAAATGCCGGACTGACACCTAACATGTAGGTCCTAGGCCGCTTCCTTCCTTCCCCAATCATTTCTTCCTTCTTTTTCCCCGAATAGTGTGATCGCCGAGGGACGTCATCCCTCAGACGTGGCAGGCTAACATGATCATGGATGCCGAAAGCCCAGAAATCTAAGTCCTAAATTTAATCGTAAATATTGATTACGAGTGCCTGCTTGTTAGTATAGTGTTGGAGAGAGAACGTCATTACTAAATGACTAAAGCTCGGTACACATTTGCGATTTTTTGACGCGGCGATATCGTCGCGGTGAGTTTCATTCCAATACACACTTGGCGGGAAAATGACACGCAGTCGGTGCTGAGCTTCTGAAGACAATGGAAGTGTATCAAAAGAAGCGTGTTGTTTTTGCATATTGTGTGCATTATTGAAAAGAAAAATGAGAAGGTACTGGGTACATTCTTTTGTGAGTTCCCATGCTTTGAAAGGTGCATTTAAATCAATGTTCATTGATTTAAGAAATGATGAAGCCAAGTTTTTCAATTATTTTCGCATGAGTATCAAATCCTTTGACGAACTTAATGCCAAACTCTACGAGAGAATCAAGTCTGAGAACACAAGGACCTCAGAAGCCACCCTCGCTGCGGTAACAACTCGCTTCGCGAAGTGTGTATTGGAACAAAATGAAATGAAATGAAATCTTTAAGTTTTACGTCCCACGGTTATGCCGGTTAGGCTAAAGGAGACGGTGATGATGAGTAATGAATGAAATGGTGGAATGAAGAAAGTGGGAGGAAACGGGAGAACCCCGAGAAAACCCACGCACACGGTGTTTGTCTACCACAAAGTTCACTTGGCGGGGGCTGGGATCGAACCCGGGACCCCAAGCACCAGAGGTGAACGCTCTACCAGTGAGCCACCGCGGCCCCGTGTATTGGAACAATGCAACGCCGTTGCCGCTTCCTCGCAGACTGTCGAACGATATCGCAGCGAGTGGACAGAAACCGCCGATCACTTTCTTGTCGTCGCGAGCTTGCGACGATTTCCGACGAGTGTGTATTGCATCGTATAAAGTAATGCTCTGCCTACTCATACGATAAAATATCGTTTACGACCTTAACGACTTTTATCGCAAATGTGTAACGAGAAGTTATTCACGTCAAATTTTTACCAGATACTAACCAAACCATATAGCTTGTACGGAAGGCAGTTTAATCAACCTTGTATGTGTAGATCTACAACAAAATTAAATATTTTTCAATTAACAGAAATGCTTGAGTGTGTAACATGGAGTCAGAAAATAAGTTTTATCAATAAAAGGTATAAGAGTTTTGTTTTTACTCCTTGTTTTACGATGAATTTGAAAGTATGCCCAAAAGTCCTATTAAATGAAAATACTGGAGCTTTGAATTTCTAAGAACCTATAATTAGTTGCATTATTAACGGTCTGCTGTAAAACATTCTGAGACAAATAATCTGGAAACACGCTTGTAGTTAGAGAATTGTTTGAGGAACTGAGATCAAATTGTGGATATCGGTAAAGACGGTGTACAACGTGATAGGGATGTGTGAGCATCATGGCGGTCATCTTGAAATCCATAATCTTGAATTTAGTTTGAAAATGTTACATCAGAAGGGAATCGAGTGACACATCGTTTTAGGCTGGCTTCATTTTAAAAATCCAAATGTGAAGTTATTTTTTCTTTTATCTACTGTTACTTATAGTATTTATGGAACCACTTTTTATTTTTAAGGAAAATATTAGGGCAAATTGAGTATGGCAGATCTCAAGATCACTCTCATGATGGTTATGATCGTCAGGCCAATATTACACACATCCAATGTTTGATGCCAGGACCTCACAGTCGGCAAAGCCAAAGGTATTTTTTCTACAATCGATATAATGTGAAATGCATCTACTTGTATGTTTATTATTGTGTTTAATAAATTCACCTTTAGATGCGTTGACAAATCTAGATGTTCGTCTATCTTAGTATTTTTGCTGATAAAATTATTATTATTATTATTTTAAAGTTTAATTTAGCATCTTCGATTATGCTCCCATATTAATGGAGATAGTGATGATGATTATGAACGATATAGTGGAATGAAGCATGAGGAAACGGGAGAATCCCTGTGAATCTTCGCACACGGTTTTGCTCAGCACAAAATCCACTTGGTGCGTGTTGTATGAAACATTCATACTTAATACAGGTGAGATGTTCAACCTGTCATGTTTTAGTCAGCTCATAGCGAAATACTCATACCAAGAAGTACTAGAGAAGTGACCGGATTCTTCGCTAGAAAACGTAAAGACAAATGTGTATGCGAGTTGCCTTTTACAACTCCCCAAAGTGTTAAGAGAGCTCCTCAGAGAGAAAACTTACAGAGCTACATGTGTCTTAAGCTTATGAGTATCCTGTCTTGATGATCTGGAATACGATATTGCCTTTGTGTATCATATCCTGTTGAACAACCAGGAAAATACCACATTGAAATTCGCGCCAATTGCGACAAGCCACTTGTATACACAAGATAGCATATGTTCGTACATAGCACGATCGCAAGAACTGATTATTGAGACAATGAAATCACTGGAAATTATTGAAATAAAAAATAGAATGAAATTATTAAGTTTAACATCCAACGTTTATGCTCTTAAGGCTAAAGGTGATAAATAATTAATGAGAGTAAATGAAAGACTTTTTTTTGTTGTTCTACGGGAATCGAATACAGAATTACATGCACGAAAGGCTCATGTGCTACTCGCTAGACCAACGGGAAGAGCTTGGAACTAGTACTCTATCTGAGGGTACAATATTGTATTCACATTTATTTACAACAGTTTGCTTACACCAAATAATATTAGCCATTCTCTTATTTTTTATCTGCATAATGGCTTCTAATAGTATTTTATAACTCCAGTTTCGCACACAATCAGCTATTGGATCACGGTGATTGCATCAATCTATACTGTAGACTATACAGTATAATATGTTTTTTTATTTATGTATTTACTAAAAAGATTTTCGATACAACAAAAAGATCATTATTTTTGTAAAATTTTCTATTATTTTCATGAAACAATGAGTATTTTTTTCTTAGGTTCAGAACTATTCCTATTATACTTTTAATCGACAACTAATACAGTAGAACTTCAATTATCCGAACTACGACTATCCGAATCGTTAATTATCCGAATCGCTTTCAGAATTTTAGAAAAAAATTAAGACGGAAACGTACTGCGATTCGCAAAATAATGATTTTGTCTACGCACCCTCCGCAAAGCTAGTGTAGATGCAGCGCGAACATTATTGGGATGATGAGTCACCGTCTCATAGTGCAGTTCTATTATTGGCTGCCGTTAGCCAGGTGGCCAGCCCGGCCCACCTGTCACTGTTTGTTTTAATTAGTCAGTAAGTGTGTCTTTGACATGCTACTTTGACAGTACTCTTTCGCGTCGGTGTGTTGTTTTGTTTTTGAGTTCGTTTCGACTTTTTCGTTCACCATGCCTTCTAAAAGAAAACGTGTTGGTATCATTAGCGGATAAACTAATAAACTAAGAGCATTCAGGTAAAGGAATTACGAGTAAACAGTTGGCTGAGATGTACGATGTTGGACAATCAACGACTTCAGACATTAAAAGGAGCAAACCTACACTTTTAAACTTAGCGTCAGTGCTTAAAATCAATGAAGGCAGAACAAAGATCTAGAAGATGCCATTTTCAAGCGGTTTTTGTAGAACGTTCTATGGGAAACCGATTCCTGACACGATTCGGGTCCGATTCTTTCTGAAAATGTTCCCCATTTCCCATTTTCAACATACATACAGGACAATTAAAATAGACCCTTTTTCGGAAAAAATTTCAATTATCCGAATGGGATCCGGTCCCAGTTGATTCTGATAATTGGAGTTCTACTGTAGTTTATGTTCATTATTTCTGTCCATTTTCTACATATTAGTTGCCGAGACTATTTGTAGTAAAATGTTTTATTTTAGTAATGTTTCATTAAGGTTTAGTCATATGTTAATAAACATTTATATGTTTCCCTTTCCAATTATGGTAATGACTAGAAATGACGTTTCTTGTTTTTATAAAAGTCTTGATAATTCTTAGCTTTTAAAGACATAATTCTCAATTATTTGCAAATATTCAAATAAACTAGAATGAAGACTAAGAAATATTATTAGAACAAAACATTGTTGTTGAACGAATTGATAGAATCGTTTTTTTTTTTTTTGTTTTTTTTAAGATACTGTAGGCTATGGGATTTGAATTGATAATCGTGTAAAAAGTGAAACACCTAGTGAATACACACTGACGGAGCACACACGATTCTACGAAGGCAAATTAAACTTTTCAAATTAGTAAACGTATATAAGAAAGTCGGTCTAGTGGTTAGAGGGTTGGACTTACGTCCATGTGGTCCCGGGTTCGATTCCCGGCTGTGGCTTCCCAAAATTTGGCGTCTACCCAGCATCGTGAGGCAAACTGGGGAGTCATGTGAATGAAAGACGTGGCGGTCACTGGGTCTAGAAAGCTCCCGATACGCCAGTTATTGACAGGGCGGCGCACCGCACTGACCACGTGCTCGTCGCTAGGCTGGACGTAGTTCAACGAGTCGCTGACAGATGGCGTTGCAGCAGCTCAGGCCCTCAAATGGGCTGTTATGCCACGTGGTTTTATATATATATATATATATAAGAAAATCATTACCACAAAATACCTGATCGCTTCGCATATTGTGGGGCTTATTTCTATTTAGTCGTTTGTTTATATGTAAAATGTTTAACATCTATGGTAATTAGGGTTGTGTCATATGTATAGTAACTAACATTGTGTGAGATTCACGTTGTATTTCTAATAAAACATAAAATTTCCTTTCTTTGTATAAATCTTCCCGGTGGGAGCTCATGTGGTTCGGATTCCACGTTAAACTGTAGGTCTACGTCTCATATAGCCTTGCTGCTGAAAGAGACGCTAACCTAAACAAACAAATCAATCAAATCTTCATGGAAATTTCACTGCACGTTTGCCACGTTTACGAAAAAGGAACTTGGAATTTTGCGATGAAAGTTTCGGAGATTTCTTTTTTAAATCATAATTTGCTTATTTCTTATTTTTAAAAATATCTTTTTGAAAATATGGTTTTCTTCTGCACATTTCCAAGAAGGCATATGAAATTTTCTTTCATAAGAAAGAGAATATACATATTTCTGTTTGCGTAATTTATAAGGACATGCGACACAAATTTTGAACACTAGCGTTAGGGATGCGCACGAGACAAGATTTGTGGCTGTCACGTCTCGAAAATATGCTGTAAAAATGATGTCTCGACTCGAAAAATGTATATTTCTCTATTGGAAGAGCCGTGTCTCGACTCGAATTTTGTCAGGAAAATCCTGTCTCGACTCGTCTCGTGCGCAACCCTAACTAGCGTACATGTTAGCTAGAACTACTTGAGCTTTACAAACTGTAATTCTCATAAAAACATATCAGGCCTTTCTTTGCCACCACAAATTGGAATTAATGGTACTCTTCCCGCTGGTCTACTAACTAGCACGTGCGCCTTGGTGCACGGGATCCAGGTTCGATTTCTGGTGGAAAAAACATTGAAAATAATCCATTACAGTAGTTTGGATCCCATAGATCTGCGTCTCATATGATCTCGGTGTTGAACGGAATGCTAAACTCCAATCCAACCATTGCGTTAGTGGTGATTCTGTGGACATTTATAACAGGTTCCAAATTTGAAAATTTCAAGCCTTAGTAGTAGCACAAGGATCTTAAAATCCCAACTAGCTTAACTCTTTTACTTATATTTTTATCTATTTTCTATTTATTACACATCATTTTGAAGCAGCACGAGTTCATTATGTTGAAACAAATGAGTCGGAGGAAAGTCTCACTCATCTCCACAATAATCATGGCTGCCAAAACCCAAAAAGCTGATAACAACTATTATAATTCTTTGGAAATTATCTTATCATTGTTTATGACTTCACGCATGACGCTTTCCCTGATTATGACATCATGTCTTTCAGTTTTATTATAAACATTCTTTGTTATTCAATTTAAATATCCTTTACATAGTAAACAATCCCATCAGTAGTGTGCTGAGTCACCTCGAAACGAAAGATCATGTTCTTTTCTGGAAAACGTTCACGATAACTTTCCTTTTTTAAAAAAAGAAAAATATTAACTGAAGCTTCACAATCATCTACAGTGCTTGGGTTTAGAATCAGTCGAGAAGGATTCCGTATTTTCAACGAACTTAAAAAGTTCATTACTGAATTATGTATGTCTATCTGTGTGTCTAATATTTGCAAATTTTTCAATTTTGGGCCAACCAAAATCTATTTTTGGTTTCGGTTTTCGAAACCGACTTTCGGTTTTTGGCTTTCAAAATCGATCTATGGTTTCGGTTTGTAAAACCAAAATTTGATGTTTCGTTTTCTTTCTTCACGAAGTTGATGTTAATGAATTTAAAAAGAGTGAATGTATGTGCATAGTACACTCGCATGTCTGAACATAGGCCCTACTTAATTTGTGCTACAAAGTGAACATACAAACAAGTTACATACATATATATGGTTTGCAGTTACTTGCGTAGAATGCAATTATGAGGCTCACCTCCAGTGCGCGATAAACTTGGTTTGGGCCTCGAGGTTGGTCACTAAAAACTGGACTGCCTTCATAATCCTAAGTCCAAATAGTTGAACTAGATCCTTACATCCTTCGGATCTCCATACAAGGGAAATCTATTTTCCCTTCATTCTGTTACAGTGCAATATGCATACTCTCAAATAGAAATGTTCATCTGGACATTGCCTCCAAGCAAATATACATGTGACATGTAGAAAACAACCGACAAAAGGAAAAAAAAGTTAAAAGTAAAAAATTTGTTTACTAACACATGATACTAGATTAACCCTGTGGAAAGTGTAATTAGTTATCTTGATTTATAAACAAATCGGGAAAAAGATGGTGGTTCATTGAGCCACTCCCTTACTACTTTAATCGCTACTTTGTCGTTACTTGAATCAGTTTGTAAAGACATTATTATAGCCACAGGACGTTAAACTTAAGTGAGCTCCTCAGGGTTTAATGTTTGCCCATCCACCCCCAGAAAAAATATAAGTTATGGCGCTGGTGCAAGGAATCGGAAATTAGCAAAAATGTTGTTCCTTATATGCTGAAACACAGTTTCTTGAATAGATAAGTAATGTTTCACCTTGAAATACACATTTTAAATTTTATTCTCGAAAGAATCTGAAATATGTTCAGAACTTTAATATTTGGGACCCCTACAAAAAGTAGTTCTTTTACTTTGTGGGCCCTCCCGCACGGCAAGGTCTGCGGAGCCGTTAGTTACGCCCCTGGGCCCTTTCCATACATGACAAATTAATTAAGGGGACAATATTGACAAATCTCAAAGCCATACGAATAAATATTATTTCTAGAGCCCCAAATAGTACACATTTTAGTGAAATGGGCCCACGACTCATTTTTGTTTTATTTACCTTTTGTGTGCTGTTTTGTTTATATAGTGTAGTGAACCTGTTTGATGCTTCATTTATAATTTCATGTTTGTATCGTATATGGAGTAAGAAAATTTGGTTTTAAAATGGGCCCCTTGAACGGTGGGGAGCTTCCCTGAGGGGCAGTTGCCCTCCTCCCCCCACAAAAGTTACGACCCTGCTTTGCACTCCATTGCACTTTATTTTAGTGTAAACAATTTCTTAATTTATCACACAATTGTTTATAATGTTTGGCGAACTGTCAACATTTTGAAGCATTCCCGGCGGGGAGCTCATGTAGCTAGAATTATACGTTCGACTGTTTTCCACGCCTCATACAACTTCGCATTTGAAAGGAATGCTAACCTCAAAGTCAAATCAATATAATGAAACATATTGGCATAGTGATATTTTAAACTATGCTCGGTTTTGTTAAGGACTAAAGATGTACAGGCCTATATCATTTCTTAAGAAAAAAATATTTTAATTATATTTATTTCAAAAAATAAAGATGATGGCAAACAATGTACTGACCAGGGGCGGACTGGCCCACCCTGCTACCCTGCAAATGCAGGGTGGGCCCCCCAAACAGGTGGGCCCCCTTTACCAATTTTATAAAGATGTGCTCAATTAAACTTACCAGCATCAAAGATATGGCAGGGTAACTCCCGCAAACTTGTGTTTTGCATAAAAGAGACATAAAGTTAAACTTTCATGAACAGACCTTATTCTTCTTCACGTTTATCGACTTGAGAAGGTTCCGTCTATAAGACAATCAGGCCCTAAAACATTGCGGGGTTTGCGATACAGCAGCTGTTAAAAACGAGAACGTTAATTACTCAGTAGATTTCAGGCTGTTATTGGATTTGGATACCATTGCCTACTACGGTCCTTTTACAAGCCGGCGAGTGGCGATGTTTTAAAGAAACAAGTTTCGTAGATATTGTTATTGTGGAAAGTGGGGGTGGAGCCGGAACGCTTTTGAACTGCATTGTCCTCAGACCAAGCTTCGAAGAAAGAAATCGGATCAGGCTTCGTTTTTTTTTTTTTTTTTTTTCAGTGCGTTAAAGCGAAAAGAAATGAGTCGCCACTATCAACGATTGTTTTATCGATAGCAAATCCGATAGCAGCAATTCAATTATTGGAACACCAGTTACGTGTCGTTTGTCGTGGAAGACAGATATGGTTGTGTCAGTATGGATGGTAGGAGTGATTGTAAGATTACTGTAAAGAAAAAAATATAAAAGTGGTGCTAAAAAGCGAGAACACAAACAAAGATGTGATTTACAAAAAGCTGCATCTGACCCAAAACAACGTAGGCTATTTGAATCTGTGAAGCCCAAGAAACAAATGAGCGTGATGTGACTCATTCGAATACTGCAAGACAGTTGCCAGGTATTTTTTTCTGTCTAAGGTGTTTATAAATTATAATGTACACACCACGTCTTTGGATGATTTCAGTCAATTGTAGCTTATCTTTTATGGCTATTTTTACTTGAAATTACACAACTTTAACAGGCGAACACGAAATTAACTGAACTGTTTGCTGCCGCGTAGTGCTTTCAAACGAGTCAGATCAGGCTTTCATGGGTCAGAGGTTGAGTCAAGCCTGCTTGAGACACGGGTCGGGTCAGGTCACCTACGCTAGGGTCAGGACTGCTCTAGCCACGGGTCGGCTTGGGCCAACTTTCTTATGCGCCGTTTCGGCTAAATCTTCGGGTCGAGTTGAACGTTAACCCGACCCGACTCATGACCCGAATAGGTTTCAGCCGAAACGACGCATAAGAAAGTTGACCCGAGCCGACCCGTGGCTAGAGCAGCCCTGACCCGACCTGTGACCCAAGGAGGTTCGACTCGAGCCCTGACCCGATGAAGCCTGACCTGACCCGTTTGAGAGCACTAGCTGCCGGCACTGGGCTCAGTAAGCGTTGGCGTAACTTCTAAAAGTGCTGAACACTTATGCTGCCAGTCAAATCAGTGTGTATATCATGTAAATGTTAACTTCCCTTTAGTTATTTAAAGTTAATTTAAAATAAAAGTGTAGTAAAATGTAAAAATTATTTGTGATGTGCAAAGTAGGTATTCATATGAAAAGAGAAGTTGGGAGTTTGGAAGATAATGAAACTGAGAGTGAGGAGGAAGATGAATGGAAATGCAAACCTGCAAGACAGTGTAAAGTGTGTCTAGTTTGTGCACTGCACCTGCTTCACGAATTAAATCTTTATGGTCCATTATATCCATCGTTGTATAAAGCGTATAAGTATGTTCTAACTCTATCGTGTACCCAAGCATCATGTGAAAGAATTTTCTCGATTATGAAAGTGATCAAAAATCGGTTGCGTTCATCGCTTGGACAAGATTTGTTGGAAGACTTTATTCTTTTATACATAGAAAGACCATATACGTTTGATTACGACAAAGTGATTGACAATCTTGTATCTAGCTCCAAAGAATTAGGTAGATATTTGAAATTGTGAGTGTAACTGGGGCATAATGAAGATATTAATATTAGGATACATTTCTGGCATTCATATTATCATTATGTTATATTAGGTTACAGTATGCAATTCAGTAGAAAATTTCAACCAATTTGATATTAGAACTGATTTATGAGGAAAGATTGATTGATTGATTGATTTTGAGTTTTATCGTCCCGTTCAGCAGCGAGGCTATATGAGACGTGGACCTACTGATTAACGTGGAATCCGAACCACATGAGCTCCCGCCGGGAATCGAACCCGGGTCTCCCGCGTTTATGAGGAAAGAAACTTACATTATTTCTGTCAGTGCTTTAATTATTTAGTGTTTCAAAGTTGACTTGAGATTAGTTTTTACTTATTGCACATTTAGACCTATATAGAGTATTTTGGGTTTTCTAAAATATGACACTCATTTGTTTAAATAAATGGTTTAAATTCATTACATAAAAAAACAATAGCACTATATAAATAACTGAAAGCACCAATTCCGGTATTGTGTTTACAATAAAAAATGATAATGCCAATTACATATGATACTGTATGAGTTACTATTAAAATGTTCCTACTTCAGATTTTTTGTAATTAATGTTTTGCTTTTGTATAAATATATGGGATACTATTTATGGGTTCGAAGATGGACTTTTATATGTAATACGCCAAGTACATTTTTTACATTTTTATACAGTGGGCCCCCATTTCAGTTTAGCAGGGTGGGCCCTATGGTTGCCAGTCCGCCCCTGGTACTGACCACACACCAAATGTTTGAAATACATCTCATTGACCATATCTGATTATGGACTTTAATATAGGATGGCGTTCCTCAATTTTAAAGATTTATATCTAGTAACAAAGGGCATTTAGGAAAACAAGAAAAGTACTGTTGAGAAAACATATTTTGCTAATAATTACCTGATAGTTCTCTCAAACTTGCTTACTGAATACAACGTCATAAAGATGGCATCCATTACAGTCAATGGTTTGCTGCAATCATGAAATTTGCAAACATACGTTCCAGCAGCATTGCACTGTCTTTGGCCGCAAAAATTTAAAATCTACGTCACGAGCGTAAGAGATGGCGTAAGGTGCACAACGGGTAATCAGTAATCACTGAAAGCAGGGATAGCTGCAATTTCGTTTGGCAGTGTGATTTTATCAGTAGTCATGGAGCACTGGTCAGTGCCACGTCACATAGCAAGTGTTCGTTTGTAAAATTTGAAAAATGAAAAGAGAAAGATCCCGGTGGTGATCGCTTGTAGCGCCAGGTTTTGTAATAATAAAAAGAAAAAAAATTGAGATGGCGGGTTTTGGGTTCATATTCCGTCTGTCCCTATTTATTCCCTGTGCACCACCGTTAAAGTCTCCGTTCCTCGAACTAAAATGGTTTGTGACTCGATAAGGATTGATCTCACGGTTAGGAAATCCTATCTCCCCGCGGTGTCCCAGGGCTTTAGGGAAACAAGATCCCTCTAAAACCGTGTAAGCAAATGAAACTTGATATTATTCGCATACGTATCCTGAATTCACGTGCTGCAACGCTGAAAGAGAATTTTGCTCTAATGTTTGGTTTGTGTGGACGAACTAGACTGACTTTCACTTTCCAAGTGGACTGAATAATAATGGTAGTAATAAGAATAAAACCAGAAAATAAACGAATATCTAGAATTTAGAATTTAGTTGAAAATTCTGAAAATCAGTCTAATCCCCACTATAGTCGAGAAATGCTAATATTGCCTAATTTGCCTAACAGATCCTTTGGAAACCAATGTTATGCTTGAGGTTTGGGATACAACTTGTTTATGAAAGAAAAAGCTTACGAATTTGAGGTTAACAATGTAATAAAAGTTTTAATGAGCAAACGAAAACAACAACAAGAATATGTTTAAAAAAAATTTAAGCAGGCCAAAAGTTAACATTGACTTTTGAGTTTTCTGACCACAAATGTTCAGAATAAGGCATAAGGCCTTAAACAAAAAGAAATCAATTTAAGTAAATTACATCTGGGCTTTCTTTCTTGAACTATGTAGTGAATGAATTGTTATCATTAACCTGACACAAATAAACAAATTGTGGAATTGATGTTTATAACCAATGCTAGATGCAATCTTACATTGTTTACATTCTATATAGAGCTTTCCTGATTTACATAGATATCATACCAAACTGGTTAAATTACAATTTTGCATTTGAAAAATACCTAATTATTTGACATCGCATGCTAAGTATATAGTTTACGTTGATTAGCTGATTTGTTTTGACTATAACCTTTTTAATATTTACGAGATTAAGATATTACATAGCTAGACGGAATTTTGAATATAATAACCTATATTTTATTCGGGTGAAAACTAAGTATTGAAATGATTTAAAATAAGTTAATCTAGTTGAAGTAAGTGGAAATGAGTTGAAATAACTTGAATTGAAATAAAATAAATCGAGAAACAAGTCATGACTTTGATTTGAGATTTGTGGGAAGTATGAAAGAAACATAGAATGATTTAAAGGAGTTAAGTAAACCTACTGCCTGACTGTTAACCATTTCTAATTATTTAAATTAATAACTGAGAATGAGAATAAGTGCAATAAATATGCAATTTGACATTTACCTAAACAAGCATACACTATCAAGTACATAAAATCAATGAGCGTAGCATTACCATTTCGTTATGCATAAAGGCTACATATATATACTCATATTAACACAAGTAGAAAATTAATAGACACAAACATATATAGATATATATATATATATAAAATCATAAGTAAATACATGCATACATACATAAAAATCAAGTAACATATGAATATTAATAATAAATGTCAAGACGTCTCTCGAGATTTTTAATCTGAATATATTGAGTTTTTCGTGATTTTTCTCTTTATCATTAATAGGATTGGTATACGGCCGGACATTTTCATGTATTCCTCTAGTTTGTTCGTCTAGTTTATGCGCATAAACGTCTGATCGCTCGATTGTTAGAGGATCAGACTGACGTAATAATTGCGGCTTTACTTAGCCTACTTCGTATTTTTCATCTGTATTCTACTTGACTGTACTAAAGTCGGTTCCGCTTTATTTATGGATTACGTATCTCCAACCAAGAAAATGATTAATTGCGAGACTAGTCGCATATACATCATAGTTACTAATTAATCCTTTAGCTCTCTTACGTAACATACATTTGATGACTCATTACAATATTATTTATTAGAGTTCTACTAGTATATAGATCGAAATAGACTCATTTAGTACGTTCACAAACACTATAATCTCTGGACAATTAAAGCAATGTCTTGAATATATTTTCTAGGAATATCTATTATGTCTTGTTCAAAATTATCTTAAAGTTCTCATATTACATGTACATAGCGCAGATGATGCATTTTTACTTCATACAAATTTCCATATGTTAAAGTAAATACTTCTTTCATCGTTAAAGGTCTACAACCTGTCATTCGATTTACTTTTAAATTAACTTTCTTTATATGTTATAAAAAAAAATCTAAGTGACAAATAGAGTGATGGCCTAAACTACTATCTCCTTAATAAAAACAACGACATATTCACTAAAGTCACAGAATATATATATATAGAAGTATCATTTTAAAAAGTATCTCTATTTTTAATAAGCCTTGCTCAAAAAGAAAGAAAAAAAATCTAATTGTTTAGCAATTACAGTTCGAGTTGGAAAATCTTTTCTCCACGCGGTGTAAATACATTAACAGTTTTCAAATAGTTCCGACTTTATATCGCGAACGTCTTGCATTTTATTCAATGACGAAAATTTCCCTTTTGGAATCAACAAAAAATAATTTGGATGGGTCCTACCTTTCGCCGTACACACTGCTCTCACCACCAAGCTCACAACACACATACAGATGTCCCTGCGTTTACTGGCTTCCTTCTTTCGTGAGAAGTGTCCTGGATTCGGAGTTCCTCTCTTCGATTCCCGCTGCGTCCTCCTCTCAAACTGGAAGGGGCGTCGCTCTTGGGCGTCTCCTGATCCATCAAGGTGGGGCTTCTGTTGGTCCATTTCTGATAGGATGCACTCTCACTAAAAGCACTTTCAAACGTCACACTGCACCAACATCACTCTCGGTGTTAAAAGTGTAGTGTTACACGGATAAACAGTGTTTATTGTTTTTAAGCATTGTGTATAATACTTCAAAACTGATTATGTATGATTAAAAACTAGTTCAAGTGCTTTCGGTGCGTATGTAGGTTATTCTAATTGTCTGTAATAGCTCGTGATTACGTTTATAAGTACGAAACTCTGTCACTCAAAAACAATGTTTGTAGGCGTTTCGCGATCTATATATATATATATATTAGCAGCGTTACAAAGTTTATATATATATGTTTATATATATAAATATATTTTGAAGAAGATCAATGTGTAGGTTACTATGCTAAGGAAAGATTGTAATTTCGTACACTCGGCTTCGGTGAGTTTAGCCGCACATTGTTATTGTGAACTTAACTTTTGATTATGAATGTAGTGTGTGTGTAAGTTCCGGGTATGTTTTTGTGTTGCGGTGGTACGCTGTTTCCCGGTGAAGAATTATTTTACGACTGACTTGGAGTTTTGAATTTTTAACCTGCCGAACTTTTTGGATACGCCTCTAACGGTGTCTTCGATTTCGTCTCTGCTCTCTTATTCGTTAAGTTATTTTGGTGTCCTAAATTTTGATTCTCTTGTTCTCCGCCTAGTTACGGTGTTCGGGCGTCGTTTCTCTAACATACGTGCTTCCTTCAAATTTCACATGTTATATCGAAAATTTTTATGAGAGTTGATTTGGCTCCTAGTCGTCTCGTGCATGGTTTTGGACCATTTCACAGTTCTATGTTAAAATTTTATCTTGGTTCTGAGTGGCGACATGTGGTCTATGCTGTGATTTTGACAAATTCGCAGAGATTATATTTCTACTTGGATTCTATTCAACGTGTTAGGACTTTATTATTTTTCTCAATTTCACAAAAAGATGCTAAAAGCTGTTTTGTTCTTCTTTCTTGCGTTCACGCCGGGAACTCTGTTGTGTGTGATTTTCTACGTGTGTGGCTTAGGCAGTGGTATTGAGAGACAATGGAAGGGTCTTCCAACTGTCCTCGCCGCACGGACAGGTATACAGAAAAAAAATAAAACATCTTACCTCTCGGATAGTAAGGGAAAATAAAGAGAATGTTCTTTGGCTCTTTAAACAAACAAAAATGAAAATGAAAATTATATGCACTAATGTCCATAATTATACGCAAAATTGAATTTAAAAGATTTATTTAAAAATTAAATAAAAATGGTAATGATGAAACTGTCACACGTTTCTTTTACGAGACGAAGTCTGTGTTGTCCATGCAGAGATAGAGAATTACTGTCGCAAGGCACAGTGCAGTTCTAATATGTAAAACAATTACGAATTTAGTCCATGGGCTTGACGCAAGTGGGATTGTGTTAGACATAAAACATGGTTTAAGTAAAAGAGTAACAATCCCCTATGTGAGAGAAGTTGAGTTGAGTTGATTTTGAGTTTAACGTCCCGTTCAGCAGCGAAGCTATGTGGGACATAGACCTACTGATTAACGTGAAATCCGAACCACATGAACTCCCATTGGGAATCGAATCCGGGTCTCCCACACCAAAGTACACTAACCGCTTAACCACGAAGGAGCTCTGTGTGAGAGAACTGTTTGACAGAAACCCACAACGTTCAGCACGGAAACAAGCAAGAATATTGACTATGTTTCGAAGGTCCTTATCATGTCACCAACCTTTGTGATTGGTGAACTGAAAAGATTTGGGGTTGATCCAATAACTGTTTACTTTCAGCAAGACGGAACCACTGTTCACATGGAAACATTCAGAACATTCTATCCGTTCCCGCCTTTTTATGAGGTCACCTTAAAGTCTTTCTTATATTACACGTTAGTTTTGACTCCAAGGAAGATAACTGGACAAAGGTGTATTTTGGGGACACTCGAATTGTCAAAGAATTAGCAAATCGCGTAAAGCAGATCATTGTAGTCTGTCTAAAGTTACGATATTTTCCCTACTTCCATCACTTATTTAATTGTTCTAGATTAAAAATATAAATAATGTATGATATTTGCGGCTTAAAGTTACCGTAATTTTCTGTATTGTAGGTATTTTGTTTGTCTACAACGAAGTTATCATAATGCACACTGCAATATTACCGTTCAATGTCCACCGCTCACTGTGGTAAAAATGCAGGGAAAAGGAACAGATCTAAAGGGAATTTGTAGGGATCTAGGATCACATTTTCGGATTTAGTCTCTGGAAGATAGTTCCTCTTTTTTTGATCAGAAGTGTACATTAGAACGCAGTGTCTCCAGATGCCAAACATTATCTACACCACAGCATGTAAGATTGCACTTGGATGAAAAGACACTGTCACAATAAAGGAGAAAAGAATCCAGAAATGATTTGAACATGGATTGCTTGGTTGATAGTCACATACTTGGTCCTACTCGCACCGAGCAATGGCAATCCTTGTTAGACACTTGTTTTGTCATCCGCTGTGCGATCTCCACATTGTCATGTTTTTTACTGGAATCTACAGCTGAAACAAAGCCCCGGAGTTTTAATGCTATATGCTATTTTCATCTTCTTTTTACCTCTAGTATCACCTCCCGTTGAGTACGGTGCGAGTTTTACAACACACAATATAAGATTTACCTAGGAATATAATAGAACTCCGTATAGTGCACGAGTGCAGTTAATTTATCTGGAAATCCTAATGCTAAGTCAATGATGTAGCAACTGAAACCACACGGTCGCTCATTTAGAAAAGCGCATTAAACACAAAATTTAAAGACCCATTACTGCTCCCTAAAAATATTTCTAGTTACACTAATATTTGTAAGATCGTTCTATTCTATAGGTAAAACTAGCCTTTGGCAAGCTGGGGGCTCCGCCCCCAGGCCCCTGAATTGCTCGGCCTGCGGCCTCGCGTCCCTCAGCTCTGTATCATTTGCTCTTAACATTTCCTGAATTTTACCCAGCTGGAGGCTTCGCACCCTGATCCCCGTGTTTACTCCGTCTACGGCCTTGCACCTCTTAAAACCACAATTCTACAAAATTTCAAGTTTCTTTTGGTATTTCAACTATCTAGAAGGTAAGATTTTGTATCCGAAGAAAATGTCTATTTCAATAACATGGGAATTTCTTCATCCACCTTTAGACCCCTTAAAAAATATATTCACTTTTGGCAATTTTCCTGTGGTTTAATCCCAGAAGGTTACAATCATGCCAAATTTCATCATTCTAATCGTGCCGGAAGTGCCTAAACTTTTTGAAGTGTAGCAGACGTCCCATATAAATAACATGGGAAAGATTTTTCAGTTCCCCATAAAACCACTCTACAGTTGGATTTTTTTTTTTTTGGATTATTTACGTAGTTAACGCTAATGAAAACGTACAAGCATACCAAATTTCAAGTTTTTATTTCAATTACAAGTACCTAAAATATGAGATTATAGGTCCAAAAAAGACCCATTTAAATAACATGGGGAATTTTTTCATCATCCCTTCAAATTAAAAATATTCACTTTTGACAATTTTCATGTCGGTTAGTCTCGAAAAGCTACAATGACGCCAAATGTAATCATTGTAGCCCTGCAGGAAGTGCCCAATAATTTCGGGGTGTAAAAGGTGTCCCATATAAATAACATGGGGAAGATTTTTCAGTTCCCCATAAAACCACTCTAACGTTGGATTTTTTTTTTTATTATTTTCATTGATTTCATTAGGTAATGCTAGCAAAAACGTACAAGCATACCTCATTTCAAGTTTTTTATTCAGATTTTAAGTACCTAAAACATGAGATTATAGGTCCAAAAAGAGGCCCATTTAAATAACATGGGGAATTTCTTCGTCTCCCCTTTAGACTCCCTAAAAATTAAAAATATTCACTTTTGATAATTTTCCTGTCGGTTAGTCCCGGAAAGCTATAGTCATGCCAAATTTCATCTTTCAATGTCAACTGGAAGTAGTCGTTCTTTTAGAAAAAGTGTTCCGGAGGGCGGCACTGCTGGTACTACACGTATTATATTTATGATTATATTATAGACGTATTATTTTGGTCTCGTCCCGGGGAGCACTCTCAGAGCTCCAGAGAGGTAGTCTCCCCCAAAAAAACATGTCTGGAAGAAACACCGGAAGTATCCCTTTAATTTATATCAGTTCATGTAGTTTTATATATAGTTAAGATATGACAAAATTGATTTTTTTTTTAATGGCAGCTGTTATTTAAGTTCGATTATCTCCTTCCATGTGTTTTCACGTGAACAGAGGTTACACGAATATAGAAGGAATAAATTAGAAGCAAGGTTCTAGAAAATATCTATGTACAGTACTTATTTTACACTCACGGATACATACTGATTTCGTGACACAAAATTACAATTCAATGAATTCGGTTTACCAGAACAGAATTGAATTTTTTTTGCACGTTATGCGTAAACGGATTTCCATTATCTAAAACATATACCAAAATCGCTCTCCCCACTGGTCTAGTGGCCATGGTGGCTTAGTAGTAGAGCACTTACGTCCGGTACGTGGGGTCACTGGTTCGACCCGTAGCCAAGTAAATTTGTGGTGGACAACATCATGTCCGTGGGTTTTCTCCCGCATTATCATTCCACCAATTATTTCATTATCATTTACTTGTCTTAATCATCCATCTCTCTTAGCCTAAATGGCATAACCGTGGGACGTTAAACTGAAAGATTTTAAGTAAAACTCGTTTAAATATTAAAACAACTAACTCATCTCGCATCATCGCATTGTACACTTTTGTCCACAAAAACCTAGAATCCCTTTCAGAAACTAAGTTCAAAAAATGAGCTTAGATCCATCACAATTCCCACAGATCTATACAGAGGAAATTACATTTTCCCCCCGTCTTTGTATAGACCTATTTTATAACATCCTTGATATAGATAATAGCTGCACTGGTGAGGTAGTTGAGCGTGAGTTGAGTTGATTTTGAGTTTTACGTCCCGTTCAGCAGCGAGGCTATATGAGACGTGGACCTACTGATTAACGTGGAATCCGAACCACATGAGCTCCCACCGGGAAGTAGCTGAGCGTGGTGATGCACTGAGTCTTCATAAAGAATTTGTAAAACTTGAAATTCGAGAGTTTCAAACTCGGTTTCAGATTTTTTTTCAATTCTTTTTAAAACATGAAGATATGATGAAGTAGTTAAAAGTGTAATATTTGTTACACGTGTAAATTTCAAATTTAATGCTTTGGCGTTAAAATTGGTGTTTATCGCCTATATTGCATTTGTTTTCACTTTTAGTTCCAAAATAAATACTTGTAAAACTTCTCAGTTTAAAATCTCTAGAATAATTTGTGACACGTGGATCGGTGTGAAATTAAGAGACTAAAATAAATGCAAATAAGCATGTAATTAGAAATTTATACGCAAAACTAATCTTATATCTGATAATGTACCTTTCTGCTATATATATTTTAGATAAAGTACACTCACTGGAATGAAGGTAAGTTTATTTTCTTTACTATCACGAATAAAGATATCCATCACTTACTGTAAAACGAAGAATTGTGCTTAACCGCTTCATGAAGAATTTCCATATCCTTTTCGTCTCGTCCGATATGAATTTAAAAAATATTTGTTAATTTGCTAATGAACAGGGATATACATTTCTACAAGTAAACAATAGATATCTGCTGTGGCGTAACGTATGAATGAAAAGTTTAAGACGACCATAAACTTAATATAAACTGATCATCCGATATTCAGTTAATAATTATTATCAGTTGCTGTCATTTCAAAAGGAACGGCTGGCTGAAAAAAGAATCCCAAGTTTTTTACGTTAAGATTCTTAACTTTCACTCACTTTTTTTTTTTTTTTTTTTTTTTTAAAGGGAAGTAGAGGAAATTGAAGAACTCAAGAAAATTAAGTGGAGTATAAATATTACTAAATCATTCTAACGAGAAATCTTATAAAATCTAAATGTTAACTGTCTGGGATGGTTTTGTGTTAACCAGCGGAACAAAAACTTTTTCGTAAGTTGTAGATATTGTATGACATAAACAAGGCAGTCCTTTTTTGAAACAGGGGCGGATCCAGGACGGATTTCTGGGGGGCGGTGGGCGTTTCCGATCGCCCCCTGGATCCGCCTCTGTTTTGAAATAGCTTTTTTCGGGAACAAAGTGTGAATTAATAGAGGAAACATGTCCCACGACAAACATCTCCTTTTGCCTCCCACTTTCTCATTCCACCACTATTTCATCGTTCACTTGTCTAAATCATCCATCTCCCTTAGCCTAACAGGAAAATGTGGGACGTTAAACGGAAAGATTTCATTTTATTTCTTCGCGGAAGTGTCTACGTAGCATAAAACCTTTACAATCAGCGGAGAGGAGAAACAGCCTTTGGGCTTATCAGTAATACATTGCACTTCATCATTTTCTTTATTTCCGGGGGCAAAACGGAGCATGTTCTGTATTATCGTAGAAAGGAAAACAGAGTTCCCGCCGGAAATGAACATAATTATAGTATTAATGAAAACCCAGATATTTACGAATCTGGAAATGTGCAAAAAGAAAGAAATATGCCATATAATCATATAGAGAAGTTCCAACATTTAACAGATGTTAAACACAGCTTTCAACTGCTATGCCGATTATCAGAAATTAAAACGCAAATTTTGAGTTGCGTTGACGCAAATCTCATCGGCATCAGAGCACTTACCTTTAACTAGACCATATTAAAATCGACAGTACTAAATTTTCACTCTCATAAACAAAATGTAAGCGACTGTTACGAAGTAAATAAATATTAGGAAAAAATTATAAAAAATATGTGCAGACTAATTTCTATGCAGAGAGAGAACAAATTGAGAATAACCAAGATTACAATACGGAAATTTTGCGGGGATATGATTAGAATTACGATAAGTTTAGAATGTGTATAAATACGACTTGTCATTGACCCAAACATACAAATTTGTATAAAATCTTTAAGTAAAAATGGTTTATTATAAAAGCATACCAAACGGAAGCTACGATCACTGTGTTTCTTTTCTGTATGGCAACATTGATAGACCTTTTGAACAGCATTGCCAACCACACTAATATTTCAGTAGAGCTACTGATGGATTTTTTTGTTTCAAAATTAATATATTTCATGATATTTATGCTAGCAGCCTTAAAAGAGACTTTTGGCTGCAGGGACGATAGTTCAGAGATTAAACGACCCTTACAACAAGTTCTGAATACAATTTCGTAGTTTTGTATAGCCTATATTCACTAATTTAATAAGACAAATGCAAGGTGAAGATCCTCAGATTTAATATTGATCTTAGTAATAGCGCACAATACTTTTGGATTAGTGTTAAAAACATTAGAAAAAAATATAGGAACTTTAAACCAATATTCCTCTTTCATCTAAATTCGTATTGTCCATTTTAATAAGGAAAAGAGTAAAAGTTGACATGAACAAAGTGAGCTAGAGAGGGGGAGAAGAAGAAGGATTAAACAAGAAGCAGCAACGATGACTAATGAGTGTTTAAAGTGATGGGAATAGAAAAGTTAATCCATCTTTCTAAAAACTTTATTCTACTTAAGTTAATTGTTTAATGACAAAAAGGTACGCGATTTTTATTGTATTGTATTGAAGTTCCGTGTTCTTCCTTTTACCAGCGAGGCTATACGAGACGTGGACCTACAGCCTAATGTGGAGTCCGAATCACATGGGCTACTGCCGGGAATTCAAGCCGGGTCTTTCTAACCGAACGCGTACCGGTACGCTAACCATATATACTCATGAAAGATCGTGTGTGATACTTTAATTTAGCCCTTTAAGTATTTATGGTAACTTTTGCTACCATGCAGTAGTGTTGTCTTTGACGCTTATTTAGGTTCTATAACAGGTATTTAAGCCGTTTTTTTTTTTTTTATTGGTCAAATCAAGCATGGACCAAACAACATCTCAGATGCATTTTGGAATCAGAGGTCAAGTTGGCGGCGCCACGTGGGGGTGGAGGAGTGTGACTTTTATTTCTTTTTCTTAAGGCAACTTTCAAAAAAAAAAAAAAAAAATTCACGCCGATAGTTTTCATGGTATCAAATTAAAATTTTCCAAACGAGTTGTGTGTACCTCTGAGTATTTCTCAGTTTTTCGAGATCACTACGTGAACCCAGGTTCGGACCCGAGGGGGTGATTTTTCAGAAAAAAATCCGATTTTTCCAGAATTTTCCGGTTTAAGTGTACGATACGTAGTGGTGCCCACCCCCTTTATGTCCATGACGCACTCCCCCCAATTGTCTATCCGTAGGTGTTCTTCCATGAAAAAAATCTTTTCCATTAATTTTTATACCCCCTCAAACAAATTTATATAGATTTTTACCCTCCCAAATATTTCAATGACGCAGTTTGCGTCATAGCCCCCCTTTGTGGGCACCCCTGCGATACGGACATGCAAGTGGTAGCGTTGAAAAGGACTCGTTATACTGAAGAAAATGGCGTTTGAACCATGACTCTAGGCCACATTGTAATGACGCAGTAAATTATATATATATATATATATATATATCGTGTACATAACTACGTAATTTAAAAGAAATCAGATCCCTACGTGAACTCAGGTCCAGGCCAGAGAGGCGCAAAAATTTTGATTTTTTTTAAATCTCCCGGTTTTCCCTGATTTTCCCGTTTTTGGTGTATAATACGCACAAACGAGTGGTACCGTTGGAAAGGATGCTCCATTTTGAAAAAGATTAGGTATTAACCATGATCCTACGATAAATAGTAAGGAAGCAGTAGCTGTTGACTGAAAGTCTAAAATTTACCTCAAAAAGCGGAAATCTTAAAAGAGTTAGAATTCAATTAAAATTGGTTCAGTAAATTAAACAATATCATGCAAATAACTAATTAAATAGCCCAGAAGTTGCAGTAATATGCCTATAGATTGGTTGTTTGATGTTTTATTAATTTTAAAGATACCTATTGAAATTCGAGCACTTGTTATTAGATGTTATGGATTCCTAGGTTGGCAACGTGGCATTGGAAACCAATCAGTGGGGAAATCCCATTTCATTTTTTAAATTTCATTCGCAGCGATTAGTAGCGAACGGATTTTGTAAGACGCTTACCCACTTTTTAACTATTACTACTTACGTAACGCATTTTCCACCTGCTCATACATTTCGAACTTTTACACTTATTTTTATGAAATTTTTGTACTCTATACTACTTTTCGACTGAATTGCCCAAAAGATTTCGGCGCCAGGGCATTAATTGAAGAGAAGAAGATAAATATGATACATTTTCAGAAAAGATCAATCAGAATTTTCATTGAAAATAGCGACCTATGTCATATGGAATATTTCACTCACCCGCAACAAAAATTTCAAGTTCATAAATATCAACAAAATAGGGACAGTGGTCGTAGTGTAAGGGAAATTTCCGTAATCTAGGGAAATTTTGTAGGTAAATTTCGCACAAAGGGGAAAACGGGAATTTTCGGTAATACGTGTAAACACAGAGAACTTCTCGCGCTGAGTAATTGACTAATATAATTTTTTTCTTTCTTCTTTATAAATAAACCAATACTATACAACATAGCATAATTTGTACCCATTGTTGGCTAGGTATATTTGATTTTTTTTTTTTGGTAAAAGAAAAAGGTAGGGGATAAAGTAAAAAATAGAAGCAAAACGCAAATTAAAAAAAATGTGGTTAGTACTTCGTTTGATATAGCTAAATTAATCTTATCACGTAACTTCTGTCATAGGAATTGGATACTTAAGAAACTAAAGAAAATTTAATACGAAAAGGGAAAATTTGTGTCAGTCGAGGGGAAATTTTCTTAAGAAAATATACAAACACTGTTCTCGCATTGCTTGAGTGAAGTACAATTTGGCGGTTTAGCATCGCCGACAATAGCAAAAAATTCTCCAATATTATTTGCGTACAACAACAACAACAACAACAACAAAAGGCCAAAAGTAAGTTATAGTAATCGATAGATCTTAATGAGCTGATCAAAATAATATGGATAAGTGTGAATCCTTCATTTCTTCTATGTTTACTGTTTGAGAAAATTGAGACAAACAAAATGTCTATTGCACTGAAAAGTATGTCATTTGTTGAAAATAATACGAGGTGCTACGCAAAATAACCGAAATTTGTCATTGTAAAAATCAGAAAACTATACTTACCTCCTAATGCCTTCCGTCACCTTCAAAGTAGTCTTCTCCAGCATGTATGCAATGATCCAAGCGTTGGTCTCACTTTTGATAGCACTCCTGGAAGTCCGCATGGTAAAGGGTGATCAGAATTCTTCGCAATTCCACTTGGATGTCTTCAATAGAGTGAAAACGGCATCGCGAGTTTCAATTTCCCTCAGTTTCTTCAAAACCTCACAATAAAACTTCCTGTTGACATTCTGGCCAGGTGGAACAAACTCCTTATGCATAATTCCTCGAAACTCAAAAAAAAAAAAAAAAAAAAAAAACTTGATGTTGCTGCTAACTTATCGAGCTTTCATCAGCCTTGGAGAGGATGGCCTCTACCATTGTGATGATTGTTGCTTCGTTTCCGGGTCAACCGGAGACCCAAGATTCATCACTTGTAATGACTCTGGATAAGAAGTTTGAACACTCTCTAACGTCTGAATCCTGAGGTTATTTTGATCGATGCTGAGAAAGCGAGGAACAAACTTCGCTGCAATTTATGTCATGTTCAGTTCATCGGATAGAATTCGTTGACATGTACCGTGTGACAGTCGAAGTCTGTTACAAACATCGTGAACTGTCTGTCTTCTATCATCGCGAATCACATCACGCACTTTCATGATCATTTCCAGTGTGCGTGTTGACGGTCAACCAGAATATTTGTCATCTTCCATAGATTAGCGGCTTTCTTTGAAACGCCTTGAACCATTTAAATGTTCTTACTTGACAGGGGCGGACCAAGGACCGGGCAACCCGGGAGACTGCCCAGGACGCCAAAACGAGCCTAAAAATGTAAATTTTATAACGTGTTTTCTATTGACTTTTTTGGTTTATATTCTTGTAAAGTAGCGTCAATTACATCATATTTTTCCATTCCACCACGGAAAAAGAGAATTTGAAAGTACTATTGGGCTGTATCGACAAATGGAAACATGCCATGTAGAAGAAAGAGTGGAGGGGGAGTTGACATTGTTTATAGCGGGCCATGTTCTTTGTGAACTTTTTCCCAGGCAATGAATGTTAATGAATTTTATATATGTTACTCTTTTAAAGTGGTAGGGGAGGAGGAACAGTATATCCAGCACTTACTTTTGATTTCTTAGAAAAGACACCGGCGCGCCAAACTGTCAGCCTTTGTTGAAAGTAGCGTCTTGGACATGTTATTGTTCCGCTGTGTACAGTTCTTGCCAAATCATTCATTTCGACAGTATTTGTGAAATCAAATATACCACTCTGCAACAGCTTATTAGAAGGTTAGAAGCAGCTCTATGAAAAAAAAAAAAAAATCAACGACTATCTTTGAATCCTTCCTCACGCCAGCACATGTTTTCGTTGTTTTACTACTAATAACAGTGACCGATAAACTTAAACTTATCAGTTTAACCACAACCACCACCACTACAAAAGAGCCAGTAAGCCCATGCTATCCAAGTATACCGTATGTGTAATGTGGTGAGGCTGTGTGTACTATGTATTTTACTATGAAGCCTGGTAGAATGACTCCTGGTGTTATTGATATACAGTATGTCTAAAAAGTAACGGAACTTTTTTTCTTTACAGAGAACCACTAGCTCAATCCATTGAAGCAACATATCATCGGAAAGTTGTATATCTGCTCAGAAAAAACGAGGTTACAATCATGAGAACCGATTAATGGAATTTCAAGTTATAGCAAGAAAAGAAAGTATATCTGGTGTCACGTCGTCACAAAAACACGATGGATCAAAGAGCCAATATTAAATTTTGTTTCAAGCTAGGCAAAACATTTACACAAACATTGGAAATGATTAAACAAATGTATAGTGATGAGTACTTATCTCGTACACGCTTGTGCGAGTGGTATACGTGATTCCGGGACGAGTTGTGAGTCCTTAGAAGACGACCTACAGCCAGGCAGACTGAAAAACAAATATTGCGATGAGTTGTGGAACAAGTGCGTGAAATGATCGCCCACGATGTGAATTCGACCGAGAGATGGATGGCAGAGGAATTAAATACGACTAAAGGCATAATTCACCAAATTTTGACAAAGGATTTAAAGAAACGGAAAGTTTGTGCTCGATTTGTTCCGTACACCTTAACTGACGACTAGAAACCCGCTCGCGTTGAACATTGCAAGGACCTGATTAAAACAGCCAAACGGAACAGAACATTTCTGGAATCGATTGTAACTGGTGATGAGACTTGGTGCTTCAAGTACGATCCGAAAACAAAACGCCAAAGTGCTAGTGGAAGTTCCCAAGTTTTCCGAAAGAGAAGAAATTGCGTTTTCAAAAGTCACGTGAGAAGACAATGTTGATTTGTTTTTACGATTCAAAAGGTATTACACTTCAGGAATTCGTTCCACAGGGTCAAGCTGTTAATGTTGAATATTATATGTTTGTTATGGAGCGTTTGTGGAAGCGAACGCAATTTCTTCGCATAAGACCTGAGTATCGAGCAGGCCCGCAACCAGCCACAGAGGCCATGAATATGTTAGGGGGGGCAAGTCATTAAAAATTCTCTTACAAATAGCTAAATTGTGTTTTCTGTATTAATAAATGCATTTTGTGTTAAGGTCCTGAGGGGCCACGAAAATTTTAGGGGGAGCCAGGCCCCCCTAGCCCCCTCTGGTTGCGGGCCTGGTATCGAGCGCCAGGCAGTTGGTCTTTATTGCACGACAAATGCACCATGTCACAGAACCGTCGCAGTTCGTGACTTTTTGGCTAAAAAGCAGATCTGTGTACTTCCACATCCTCCGTATTCGCCTGATTTATGGCTGTGTGACTATTTTCTATTCCCAAAATTAAAATTGGCCATGAAAGGAACATTTTATGACAATAATACACACGTCCAGTCTGCCGTGACGAGGGTCATTGAGGCGATTCCGAAAATGGATATTGAAAACTCTGCTAGCGTTTGCACAGTGGTCGGAATGACGAAAAAACTCGGCGAAATTATTTGCAGGCGTATTGAAAGCGATTTGTCGATATGGTATTTTTTGAAAGAACATTAGGCTATTTTCGATCGTTCTGCTGTAATGTGTACAATAATTTACCGTTTATGGTCAGTGATACCAGTTCCCTATGTAGGTAGCGAAAAAAGTCTTCGTTTTCAAAATCATGTTTATAAATACCATGTTAGGATGTTATGAAAAAAGAAAAAATAACTTAGGACTTGTGGTAACGTTATTCTTATTAAAATTGCAGAGAGGATCTCATAAACAAGAATAATGAAGTTAATCAAAAGTCAGTCCGTGTAAGAAATAGTTCCAGAAACGAAACTGTCCCGCAACACGCATATTTGAAAACAGAAAAGTGGGAGTTGTCCAATCAACTACAATAAAAATCACAGAAAAGGATTGTGAAATTAATCCCTTTCAAAAGTCTCTGGTGCCCAAACATGAGATTGGCGATGGCTATTTAAAAAGTTGAAGCATTTCGTTCAGCATATCGTTATGATTTGAGTGATACCGGGTCTGAGCGATGAAATTATCGGGTCACACGATGACAAAAAATGTGTAGAAAGTCTAGGTTTGTATCTCTCCTAGAGTTTTTCCAGCTCCATTTCTCGCAATATCTGCGAAAGTCATGTTTCGAGATATCTGAGCTTCCTCACTTAGCATCTCTGTTGGAAGAGGAGCTACGAGTATAGTAAATCCTCCAGGGATTTACCATGTGCACGAAGATTTGTCTAGGTGGCAAGACGACACGACACAACGGGACTAGCAGTCAGTGTCTCTGAGCATTGAGCGAGCGCCCAGATTCATTTAAGCTCGTTTCGTTTGCCAGGTAGCAGTTAATAGCAGCTAATTCTAACAAAAATCATTAATTAAGAGACCACAGAAAATATTAAAAAGAAAATGGACATGCTAGGAAAATTCTAAGTCTACAAATATATAGCAAAGCGTTAATTTTGATTATGGTGTTGTAAAAATGCTCCCAGTGCGCATACAAATTGCATCAGAGCCTGCCATTGGCCATAAACGATTGCTATTGTTCTGGTTACTAATACCGATATTTAACATCTCGTAGCTATCAACATACTTAAAAGTAACAATTCCGTCGTATTACCACACACAAAAAGCATGTTTACAAGGACGGTCAATTATCCACTTTCGACAGTTATTTTTTTTTTTCATAAACGAGTGATGCCAGGATGAAAAACAGATTCCCGCACTAAAAGACTATTGACGTTTGTTCCAGTGATAGAGTTCATTCTTGTGATTTTGTCCTTTTTTTTTCTTGCTATTTCGACCACTGCGCGTTGGTTCAACGTGCCCAGCGGTGTATTGATGCGGAAGGGATGTATTTTGAATCAAAAGAACTACAGTTGTTAAAATACCTAATTCGTTTTGTTTAATTTTAAAAATTCCGTTATTTTTCCGACATACTGTGTATAACAAAACAATTTACAATATAGCAGTAATCATGTCACCATTAGTAGTATTCAATAAATACTGTCCCATATTGTTTTTGTTTATACATATCAGTACATAAAGAATATAATAAACACAATGTAACTGATACCATATGTATATTTTTAATGACAGAACGTACAACGTTCTTCCATGTTTATCTATAAATTAAAGTACTTTGTCTACTTCAGCAGGACAGAAAGTTCTCCTGGTGGAAAGAACATGAACTCTAGTTTTAGTGCAGAAAAAAATATGTTGGCACGACTGACAGGACAGAGGCGTGTACGTTCTATCATTAAGTACTAAATATACCTATATCATGTACTTGAGTATTAATTTTTCTTTTTGAAAAATGGGTTTAAAATATTAAAATCACTGTAATAAAATATAAAATATAGGCTAAGACTAGGGGGGCGCCAAAAAGTCACTTTGCCCGCATGAAAATTTTGCCTTGGTCAGCCCCCGTTGCTTGACTCAATGCACTCTCACTAAATGCCTATTTGAGCATGCGGTGGGTTTCAGTGGCAGTTTTCTTCTTGACACAGAAATTGATGCAAATCCGTTGCTCCTTAACACCAGCCATTTGACAAATCGCAGAAGCACTGAAACATCCTGACATGCACAACTATAACTCACAACTGATTGTGCCAAAGATAATGCAACTGTGTGGCAGCGTTGCCAGACTCATAGCTCGGAATTATTGCAAAACTTGATAGAAATTATGCTAGATTCGGTCAAATTGTGTTAGATCCTCATAATTACTAATTTAGGAGTTTTCAAAGAAAGAAAAATATGTCGTATAAATGAATGCAAAGTGTCTGTTTACATATTTTGAAAGAAAAAGACCTCACAGTCAAAAGGACTAGAAAACCCTGGGTGGAGCTACAAAAAAAGTAATAAAAAATAAAAAGCAAAAAAGAAAAAAATAAAGATATATTTCTGGGGTGGACTGGATCAAACACATGGCGAGAGACCTTTAAGTCACCTGGATTTGTGAGCTATATGTTTCATCTTAACGTCAAGAAGCTATCGTCTCCAATAAAACTCGTTTTCGAACTCATTTTCAGAAACACTAAATTGTTTTGACTCCCACACCCCTTCTCTAAAGGTATCGGTAAATTGATGACCTCCGCCGTTTCAAACTTGTTTCGAACAATAAGACTGCCTGTATGGTTTACCGACTGTTTGAATCAATGGGAGAGGATACATTTCTGCCGTTCTTTTAATTCCCAGGACCAACTTCTTTCTCATCTCCAGGTTTTGCTGCTTTTTGATGAACTTGCTGAAATTATGATAGATTTGGGCAGGATGCTAAAAGCAAGATGCTAGATGCTAATAACATGCAAATTATGCTAGATCTACTATCATAATGCTAGATCTGCACCGTTGCTTTGTGGTGCAGTAACTTCCGAAGAGAAGGAAGGAAAATACCTTGAACCTTGAACCTTGAGCTAATATATGTACCTCGAGGCATCTAGCGGCAGAATGTTGTACTGCTACTGGTTTGACCGGTAAAAAAATCTCGAATATTTTGGGTAGCACATCGTAATTTTTTATTATTATTATTCTACTGGAACAGATTGTTATTTAGAACTTTCTTTAATGAGCTAAATTAATATTATCACATAACTTGTCATAGAAATTGGATACTCAACAAACTAGGGAACATTTAATAAGAAAAGGGAAAATTTTATTTCAGTCGAGGGAAATTTTCTTAAGGCAACCTACGAACACTGAATAGGGATTTTTTGGGTCAAAAAACATCGTCTTGTCCGTACCAGTCTTTAAAAAAATTTGCGTACAGAAACGCAACACAAATAATGCAGAAAGTGATTATAATTGCTATGTCGATTATCACAAACTAAACCATATATTTAGCGTTGCGTTAACGCAAACAGTTACAGAAAATGCTAGGTTACCCCATGCAATATTTTTCTCGTGTTTAAACAAATCAAGAGCAATTTTCCGTTCATCAGTTTGTATCACGAATTATGTGTAGTAATATTGCTATTTGACCTTAAATTATATTTGTACTTATTTTAGGCTTACACAAGGGCGCCCATGTTGTGGTTTTCAAGGGGGGCAAGTATAAGCGACGTATCAAATATAGTTTCAAACTTTGCTGTAACTAACGTAAAAATACTATTGGGTTTTCGATATTCTGAAGTACAATTTCCTCTAGGGGGCGAGCGCCCCACCTTGCCCCCCCTGATGGGCGCTCTTGTGCTTACAAACAAACGTTCCATAATCTGTTTACTTTGTAACAAAAAGAAAAAAATGACGGTTTTCTTCGTAGTATTTCATTTTCCCGGTAATATTAAAGACAACGTTCACAAGAGTAAATAGTTAACATCTTCTCCAATCGACAATATACCTCATTTCACATTTCTATTGCCTCATTTTGTAAAAGTTCGCGCAAAATTTGCGTATTATAATACAATTCAAATGACGCAATAAGTAATTGAAACTAGAATACCAATAATAGGAAAGTAAAACATTAATTTTACATTGTGTTGACCCAAAACGCTACGGAATGATGTCCTAAAATTCTCAGACATCCCCAAAATGGCAGTTATGTGATTGTTCTATTACTTCAATTTACTCTGTCGCTCCGCCTACGGAAACCGATTCATATAGAGGAAACCACCATGGTTGCCAGCCCGTACCTGGCTATAACTTTTACGAGGACACGCAAGCAGCAATACGATTCTTTCTGCTGGCAGTAGGACAGTAGAGAGTGGTATGCTAGCGGGTTGCTAGGACTTGCCACATCATCAGTCTCTAAGAAAGCGAGAGGGATTGCGTTTAGCGTGTTAACAGCTGTCTCTTGCCCAGTTAGTACTATTCATGTTTTGTGGAAAAATATAGAGAAACTAGCACCATGAAAAGAACATAATAAACTGTAAACATATTATTATAAATTAATTTATACATGCTATATTAACTTTCTTTCCTAATGTTGAAGGGCTACCGCCGGTAGCTTCGGTTGCCCATAAAATACGCCTCTGCCTGCTACTACTACTTATACTATGGACCTGTATTGTAAAACTGCACGTAACTCGGTATTACGACGTCATTTTAGTGGATGAAATCTAGTAAGCTATTGTCAATCTTTCTTGTTATTACTTAGATCAGGAGTAAAAGTAAGGGGTAACGTGAGGGGACGTCGTTCCTTCGCCTTCAAAAAATATCCGTGCGTCCCCATACTTTCTAAAAAAAATTACAATGGACAAAAATAGGTACGGGGGACAGCTTGACGCCTTGCGTCTCCTACCATTTTAGATCCACTTTTACTCCTGTCTTAGATGATTTTATTATTATTATTATTATTATTATTATTATTATTATTATTATTATTATTATTATTATTATTATTATTATTATTATTATTATTATTATTATCGTATTATAATATCATCTCTTAAATTTGTTAGCTATTCCAGTGTAAACTGGCGTTCAGCTGTGTCTGGAATCAGTGGCGTAACTACGTTTTATGGCCCCACTCAAGAGAACACGAGGGCCCCCTGCCTTAATCATTTTTGTTTTGCGGAATTATAGATAACATAAGAAATAAATCATACTTTCCTGTACTTTTGAATAATGAGTTAATTGCATACAACTACTAGGCCTAAATATTCATAAAAGGAAACCACTTTAATAGTACGTATAACTTATAGATAACATAAGAAATAAATCATACTTTCCTGTACTTTTGAATAATGAGTTAATTGCATACAACTACTAGGCCTAAATATTCATAAAAGGAAACCACTTTAATAGTACGTATAACTTATTCAATAAGCTCAGAATGAAAGATGTATTTACCTCTTTGCAGTCAGTTACGTCAGTTTTCATGAAGTGTAGCAGGAATTAATCGAATGGTTCCCTTCTCGCTTTCCTGTCAGCAGAATCCTTTTTTAACTCCCGTAGATCCCCCCCTTTTTTTTTATAGCTTCGTCCGCATTTATTGAGAACAGTGCTAGATTACTTAATCTATTTTGGCCTATTATGCTTCTCACAATTTTTTTTTAATTATTATTTTCAATTTTGAGATATCTCTCCACAGAACTGACAAAGACAGGGAGCATCAAAAACAACAAATAAGCGGTAATAAAAACTAAAAAGCTATACTCCAATGACTTACCTATATTTCACAATTAAAAGCCTTGTTAGGTCAAACTTAGAATTCTGAACACTTATTTCAGATTTCAGCTGTTTCACAAAGCAAATTAAACCTACTTTCAACGGAAACGAAGAACCTGTTTTTGTTTGTTTGTTTGTTTGTTCGCGATAGAGGTCTGCACGGGGCGGAATTTTTAGCCCGAGCCCTGCCCGATCCGAGTCCAAAATATGTTTTAGCCTTTAGGTCCGAGCCCGGCCCGAGTTCGTGCGATAATCAAATGAGCCCGAAATAATCCCGAATTACAAAAATCAAAATATAATAATAATGCAAAATTGTATTTTTATATAAAGCAATTAGAGGTTAATTTTGCAGTTGTGCCTTGGAAGTTCTCCAGAAAGAATGGTCTGATAAATATCGTACGTATATTTACAAAGTTAGGCCTGAAAAGGTCCGAGAAATATGGTTGTATATTTAAAAATTGATGACAGAACCCGGCCCGAGCCCAAAGTAATATGCTTTGTAGGCCCGAGTCCGGCCCGCAAGCCGGGAAGGGTATATGCCCGCGGGCTCGGCCCGAGTCCGTGCAGACCTCTAGTTCGCGGTGCTTTAGTTGCACATCAAGCCTTCGAAAGATAACGAAAAAAGGAGAGGGTTGAAGAACATTGCCGACTAGTACAAAACTGAAAAGCGTATTGATTCGACCTATTAGGAGGCAAGAGTGAACCCCCCCTCCTTGGAAGTGTTGGTCCACGCATTGTGAGGTTTCGCGCCATAGTAGTTACGCCCCTGTCTGGAATTGTGTTCGTAAATAAATAAACAAAATAAATGTTCTAGCAGTAAAACTGTATGTTGTAACTGGCAGTGTTTCTTTCAGGAAAAATGTTCTGGGGGGGCACACTTAGTATTCGGAGGGGTACTGCTGGTGCCATTCTATTTATTATTATATTATGGACGTATTGTTTTGGTTTCCTCCGGGGGTCACTTTCAGAGCTCGGGAGGAGGGGCAGTGCCCCCAAAAACATGTCTGGAAGAAACACTGGTAACTAGTAGCACAGGGAAAATAATAAGAATCTTGTTATTTTCTCTGTGCTTGTAGCGTGGCAGCATACCACACTTGTCATTCAGCCACATGAAAAAGTAACATTATATATTCATTTTCATACACAATTAATATAATATTGCGTGGGAAATTACAAGGTAAAATGAGATTTGTTTGCCCCTCTGTCTGGGACTTCGTAACGCTTCAGGTTGGCATCAATGTTTGAAAATGGCGTCAACAGAGGAAAAAGAGTTAGGGGTATTGAGGTTTTTACAACCTGAACTATTAACACAAGAAAGTCTTCTGGAAGTGTTACAGTCAGTGAGTGTCTTTTGCATTATTAGTAATAGTTTTCGTTGCAATCTTAATTTCATTGATATTTCTGCGGAACACACTTCTAAACACGGACATGATGGACGTGTTCTGTTCCAATGCTGACCAAAACAGCTGTGGCAATCGTATGATGACCGTTTCATGATGTTATGGAGATCGTTCTAACTAAGTAATGACACACTATGCAACCGAAGTTATGTATTCTTTGTAATATCCGTATTAAAGGAAAATTCGTTAAAGTATAAACTAGAAGGGAGAAGTTTAATAAAGCCGGTACATTTTTCCTTGCACTTTATAGTGGATTGTTTTTGAAAAGTTTCGGTCAATATTTAACATAAGGGGCACACACGTTAAAGGTATAGAATGTGTAGTTTAGATAGAGTATAGTAGAGAAGGGAGGTTGCGTTTGCAGATCCTTTTGTGAAATTTTATTAAAATTTAGCATATGCCCATATTTTCGATTACTGTACATGGTGGAAGAAGGCTTGCTGATTTAGAATAGCCCTGTATACATATGGTGGTTCCAAAAATAACTTTTGGGTAACTTTACAATACCTGTATACCCAGAAACGAGAAATTACACTCTATTAATTTTTATGAAAGAGAGCAGTACTTCCCTAACCTTAAGCTAACCCGTTCCTATCCGTACCCTACTTATTCCTATCTTACACGACTCTGCCCTACCCTACTCTACCCTTGTAAAGCGGTCCTACTTATCGATGCGCAGGTGGCGCGTGTATTGTAAAGTTTACCCTTTTCCAAATATTTCTTTTAATGCCTTACGTAGTCTTGTTCTATAAGGCTATTTCCATTTAGGTAAATATACTTGCAAGGAGGCCGGGTTCGATTCCAGTGGGATCTAATGTAATTCGGACCCCATGTTAAGCTGTCTCCATGTCTCGCATAAACTCATATTGAACGGGATGCTACACTCCAAATAAACAACGAACTAGCCAACCAAATATGGTTGCGCGAGATTTTTAGCTGAATTTATTGATGAAGTGCAGGCCGCTGAGAAAATGAAGGCGCGTAACGCAAAGGATTAGTGTGCAGGGGCGAGCGATGTTTGAAGTTTCCGAACTTTTAGTACACTTGACAAGGCAAATAAGCTGTTGGACTATAAGGAATGTAGCACTTATGGAGGATTGTAGATATCATATTTAGCCTACAATATTTAAGGTACTGAGTCAGAATAGTCCGTAGAGTAACTTTACAATTAAAATGAGTGAGTGCATACGAAAGAGAATTGTCTAGGATATAATTTTCTACTGTCGGAGTACACCTGCACAATGTAGGAAACCAGCTTCTTACATTTACAAGTATAATGTCACTAGTGTCAAACTATAACGAAGACTGTACTAGGGTTAAAATGTCGACGTCGAGGCTGTATGGCCCCACATAAATGTGAGCGTATGATTAATAGGAGATCAAAAACGGCAAGAACTTTTTTGGTTACCCTGTACAATCAATGAACCTTTGTAATATAGGATAATCGTACTATACATCACAAATTCCATCAGTTGCTGAAGGTGAAATCGGAAGTTCCCCGATCTCCTTTTTCATTCAACTATTTCTTGTTTTTGTGTGTGTAATTATCCACGTATAGTGTTGAGAAAATAGAGGTAGATTTTTAATAATTTCTTTTTTTAACTGAAGCGTTTGTAGTGTCTTTGGTTGAAATTATGGTATTAAAAATTTTAAAGTCGTTATGTGTAATCACTATAAGAGAAGGTATTGTTTCATGCAACTCATTTTCGTTTGTGTGTATGTGTGTGTAATTATCCAAATGTATTGTTGACAAATTCTTTTGAAGTGAACAATTTTCGATTTGTAATTTACTAACAGATAAAGAAATACATTTTATTACAGTTGAATTCCGTTATAGTGAGTTCGATTGAACTCGGAATAGATTAGTTGTGCATGATTCTCAAACTTATGTCTTTTCAGTGGTATTCTGTTTTGGCTGGAGATCTCTTTTTGGTAAATATGTGTTTAAAGCAAATTCTGAAACTAGGAACATGATTATAGAAACTAATTATGATCACATTAAGGTTATCATTTCAATCCAAGTTTTGAAGTATATTTTTGGAGGTGGGTTTTATTGTTTTCTTTTTTTTTTTTTTTTCTTCAGAAAATTCCAACAAGCATGCAAATAAGACTAGGTTTTAATTTCATGAAACCAATATATGTGAATGTCGTGACGGAAACTATTTTAATGTGTGGCAAAATTTTCTTTTTGACTTTTGAGTTGAAAGACAATCCAAAAGTGGAAGTTCTTCTTTTCAGTGCATGCAGTACTGTTGGCACTGATCAGCAGTCACAAAATCAAAATGTTTGGGATTGGTTTTTTTTTTTTTTTTTTTTTTTTTTTTTTGAAGAAAAAAATATTGAGAAATAAATAAATTAGAAGGCTACAGCATGAAAACTTAAACATATATTTTCAAATGGAGGATCCTATTTGAGTAAATTATTATCTTTAAAATAAAACAAGCAACAAAACATTTTCACCCATTCCAAATATAGAACATTTTAATATTTTGCCGAAATTCACATGTGAGAAATGGCGCCAGCGAGGTTTGAATCGTCCTTTCATTTCGTTGATCACTGTCACACACTTGTTTGGGATCTGCTGTCAAATTTACTTCAGAGCTAATTTAGATCGTTTTCCTTGAGGAAGCGGGACATTCATCTTTATAAACATGATACCTTCCAGTGTTTTCTCTTATTTCAGAAACGTCTGACTCAAAATGCTGTAATGCATTAGATACGGTAACTGCATCTTCATCAGAATTGTGTTATACAAAATGTCAACATGTTCCATAAGCTCGTAGAAAAAGTATAGATTGTTACGATTTTTAAACCAAAAGACTCCTTTATTGATATAGCATCCCAACTATCTTCTTTCTTATCCTTCTCAAAACATTTCAATAAATGTGATTCGTTTTCATGAACGCTACTTACAACCCGGGACCGAGAGTTATATCTTGGTGAAGAAATTGTAGGAATCCTCTTATTGCAGATCGATACTTCGCTTAGGCGATGAAGAGACAAACGTGAATCTAGTTATATTTGCTATGAACAACCTAACGGATTTTATGTGTTTACAATAAGAATTTTGTGCAGCCAAATTCAGTTGGTGCGCGTCGCAATCTGTTTTTACAATAAGAATTTCTGCAACCAAATTCAATAGATGTGCGTAGCAATGAACGTACTTGTTATACGAGAAATAATTCTGCATCAGAGTCTGTACACTCCCTTAGTCATCAATCATTGCCGGGTAGCCACTAGCCATCATATGTTAAAGCTATGAGCTTTTTCTCAACATTGAAAGGCTAATCAAAATTAAAAGAAAAACCTTAAGGGTTTCGAATTATCTTCAAGCTTGGATGACTAGATTTAGAAAATAAAGGCCGGCAAACTGCCGTCAGTTGAAAAGCCGCCTATGTATAGTCATTGTTATGTCATTAGTCATGCCAGTGAGGAAGTCTATAGGTTATCAAGGTAGCCAGAGTTTCATGTATTTAACCTTATTCCAATTTTAATTTTTTACGTCTATAACAGGAATCAGGATTAGGGGTATCGATTGTCTTTGAATTTAATATTCTTTTCGAAGACTGAATTTCTTCTAGAAGGATTCATCTTTGCTGGAAAAACTGTAGAAGTCCAGACAAGAAATTACTAGTATACTACGTAACTACGAGTCAGAAACGGGATGCTTTTTTAAAAGAGATACACGGGACGATTTTTTTTAAAAAAAAGGGACAATCCTGTTAAAAACAGAACTTATGATCACCTAATCTTCAGCAGATATTATTATTATTATTATTATTATTATTATTATTATTATTATTATTATTATTATTATTATTATTATTATTATTATAGGTATTAATATAAGTGAAGTTAAAGATATTTTTAAATGCTTAAATTAAAATTTTAGGTTGGCACCATGGCTAAATTGCTGAGCATACATCTCTATAGCACAGGATCATAAGTTCAATCCAAGATCGTACATACGTATATGTAGAAAAGAACACACCTTACATCGTTTGCTTTTGCGTTTTCCGTAAAATTTCAACCCACCCTAGACCCATGGACATGAACAGTTCTAAAACAAACTGGAATAAATTATTTACATTATTGTTGGTTTTGGTCCTGTAATGAAAGAAGTATTCAAACAGCATTGATAAGTTTTAACACTTGATAGTTCAAACTAAGAAAAAATATAATAGTAGCGGGTGCAAAATGAGTTTTTCCTGTTAAATATGCATCCTGGAGCATCTACCAGTTATCATATCGTGTATGTATGTTTTATGGTGGTGAAATCATCTGCATTTCCTTACTCAAGATACTTCTATTTTCTTTCCCTATATCGCTGAATTGGCGTTTGGTGTGGGGTTGAATTTCATGAAAGCACTTGTGACTGAAGTCGAGATGGCGTTTGATTGATAAGTACTCTCCTTTTGAAATGTTTAATCTCCGGGACAGTATACTTCATTGTAAACTAAATAATGTAAGTTTTTAATCTTTAAATTTTGCAGAGATGTGTGAAGGTGCGTGGTATGGAGCATATGTCCAAATCACAGTTATTAGAAATATTCAATCGTGTAGCGGTTCCTCTGCCTCAGAGAAGCTACAGAGAAAACAGAAGAGGAAAGCTGTTAGTCAAAGCGAGGATGAAACAAGAAAGAAAGAGGAGACGAGATGAACCAGAATCTAAAAAGTGAGTAGACATTGCGTAGCTTATAAAATGGTATGATTTCAGTCATTGTATCTAACGTTTTTTTCAAGTACACAATTTCTCCATTTTTTTTTTTTTTTTTTTTACTTGCAAAAATGATCTTATAAAATGTCAAAAAGTAAAGTACTCTGAAATAGATAAGTAATTGTGCAACTTGTATATATATTGAAAAAAAAATCTTGCTGCCTGAATTTATTTCATTTTCCTTTCACTTCGCCCACATTTTTTTGCTGTAGGTATCCCATGGAATTCCATGGGATAAAAGTTGAATTTGTACTTCTCTTCCATACTTTTTTTTTTTTTTTAATTCTATATAGGTAAATACTCTTTATACTAAAGTAAACCTTGAAAATGCATTGTCCATGTTGTTTGTAGTGGCGGTTTAATATTTTTACACAAATTTATATTTTACACAGTTTTAGGTCCAATATAACCAAGAAAGTTCTGTCGCTTTTTTACCCACCATCTTCGAACATCAATATGTCACCTAAGACTTACATGGAAGATCAAATAGTCTCCAACAGCAACGACGACCTTCTGCGCCAACGTTCTGAAAGACCATGGATTCCATCGTGATAGAACTTGGTGGGCCGTGAAGCAAAGAAGCTTCATTTGCATCTCTATTAGGAATTTGAACCGGCTCCTTCTAAGGTGATTGTCCAAGGAATGGAGCAGGTGATAATCAGATAATCGGTGCAATATCCGGGGAGTATGTAGGATGCAATAGTGTTTCCCATCCAAGGCTTAGAATTGTGCCCCGGGTCATCCTAGCCATGTGGGGCTTAGCGTTGTCCTGTAACAGGAGGATCCCTTTGCGATTCAGAAGTGCTGGCTCCAGATTTTGAGTTTTTCTTGAACACGACTCAACTGGTGACAGTATACAGTTGCATTGATGTTCTGACCAGCTGGTAGCAGTTCCCGATGCACGATACCGCGAGCAGTCCACCAAATACACAGGAGGACCTCCTGAGACAGTGCTGGTTTCGGCTGTTTTGGTACCGATTCATGGGATGCTATTCAATGGTGAAGGCGCCGTGGAGCTTCGTACGCACTTCTCATCACATCTCCAGCAATGGTTTCTTCCTCAGACAAGACAGCAAAGAAACACAGGTGTCTGCTTGCGTTGCCTTCTGGCCTGGAGTCTAATCATGTTGGACCCATCGACCCAACTTGTAGTGCTTCCGAAGTTGATGGAGGTGCTGCCGAATGGTTTCTTCACTCACACTGAATTGTAGTCCCAGTTCCTCACATGTCTGGCCACTGCTCCCCTCAATTGCTGCCTGAAGATCTTCATTTTGTACATATGTTGGTCTTTCGACACGTGATGCGTCTTCGAGTGTTTCGTCAACGTCCTTAAACTTCTTAAACCCCGCTGTACTGTCCGCGTAATTACGACACCCTCACCAAAGGTCTGGCGTATCTTCCGCCCCGCTGCAGCGGCGTTTGACCCCAGTTTGAACTCGTACAGCACACACGTCCTTATGACGCTCTGTGGAGGTCCTATGTTCACTCTGCCCTTATGCAAGTTCACGATACAACTGAACTGCCACAACCAAGAAATATGTTGGATATATCCACACCAACAACTGACATTCGCCTCATCTCCATTCGCATTCAAGTCACGGTGTGAGGGCCAATTGAACCCAGACCTCTACAAAAGCGACAGAACTTCCTTGGTTACCTTTATAAATAAGATGTAGGTATGGAAGTTAAAAAGAATTAGTACGCAAGAGGAGAAAATACTTAAAAGTTTTATCTTAAGGAATTTCGGTCCTCTGTTGATTCCCAAAGCAAGAAAGCTGAGTGAAATAGTAAGTAGAAAGAAACCAATCCACACATCAAGAAAGTTAAAAAAAAAAAAAAAAATCCCGTTCTGTTGAAGTCTAATGTACCCCACGATAGAGTTTCTCTCATTCGTTTTTCTTTTGTTTCTTTCTGACATAATTGGGATGTTTATAGTGGTTGGAGGGACTTATTTGTTTAAGGGTATTTTCAGTGTGACAAAACTTCATTAGCATGAAGTTGTCATAACATAGTCGTAATTGAGACATTATAAGATCGAATCTCAAAGCTTGCTATCCCTAATTTTCCTTAGTCCTACAGAACATTGCATGAGTTCTACCGTACGAGCAGGTTTATTGCCTTAGGGGTGTTGATTCAATTATTAATGATGTGACATCTATTGTAAAATGACTTTCAGGGAAATTGTGTACAAATATACGATGGCTATAGGATGATTTATTATTGGAGATAGAGCTGCCTTACCTTGTATACCAGAAGGTTCTTTACCAAAAGTTTTCGTTGCCCTCTGGCAACTTAATCAGTGTCATCGTCAACGCTGTTAGGGTGTTAATATGTATGTGGATTGCTTCATCTCCATGGAGTCCCTTACGTGAAAATACTACTCGAAATTCAAGAAAGAGTAAATCTCATC
Source organism: Thermobia domestica (assembly GCF_964235325.1). Lineage (NCBI taxonomy): Eukaryota > Metazoa > Arthropoda > Insecta > Zygentoma > Lepismatidae > Thermobia > Thermobia domestica. The sequence goes on along the minus strand of NC_137454.1, from coordinate 323,731,388 downwards.
ATCTTTATATGTATTTTTCAAAAGTAAGGGCATCATGAAAGAATGAAATCTGCATGTTAACAGCATAGCAGCGTGGGTAATGACTTTGATAAAGTTGCGAGAGAGCAACTCAGCGAAGACCGTTGGAAAAGTCTTTTTCATCTCAGATATAAGACTAAAATACTCCTATCTGCAGCGTATTAGTCCTGCGTTTATTGTTTTACATTGTATGATTACAATCTTAACAAGTCCTAGTTTTTGGGGCCGCAGTGACTCAGTGTTAGAGCCCTCACATGTGTCGCATGGAGACTCTAATTCGATGCCATCTCCCGGGCCTTGCGGTGGACAAGTAGCATGAGCATGTAGTGAATTTTTCGGAGTTCATCTGTTTCTTCCCACCTCCCTCATTCCACCATTATCATCCATCTCATCATCACCGTCTTCATTAGCATCGTTGGTGCATAAACATGGGATGTTAAACTAAAAAAAAAAAAAAAATAAAATAAAAATAAAATAAAATAAAAAGAAAAAAAAGAAAAGAAAAAAGTTTATAGTTTTGTTCTGCCAGTGACCGGCCCATGATCCAGCCAGATGGGTGTGTAACACTCATTAATTTTAATCTAGCTTCTTCTGGTCTTTCCCATTATATATATATATATATATATATATATAATCGGGTGGACCATTTATCTTGATACGCTCTTGTAACTTTCAAACTAATAGACTATCTATATCTGTATCTATATACACCTTGGAAATATCGGTAGGAAGACGTTGTTTTGTATACCTTTTGATCCCACAAGATTAATAGTGTTGCCAACCCAATCAAATCCACATATAAAATGAAAACTTAGAATACCACATTTGTTATTCAGTGTTGCAAACTAAGGATGCTACACTATAATAAACATTGAAAAACAACTAAATATTAGAGGGTTCTACAGCAGTAATAACACAAGAGAGACGTCCAGGGTGTTGCACATCCAAAGTACTTTAATGTCGAATACTATGGTCATCATATGTCTTATTTCGAACAATTAGAAACAACGTGACAAGGGATGGAAGATTTGACTTATTTCAAAAATGTTTAGATAAGTATCACATCCAATTGGTATGTGGTTTTTAATAGACATAAAGATTACAATGCCGTTTACATCAATTTAATATCTCAAACCATTGAGGAAATACGAAAAAAAAAAGTTAAATTTTTATATATTGCTTAAAATGACGTATTTGTGGGAACTTTTTAAAACAATTTTTGACTTAATTTGCTTCTATGACGTAACAGCAATACTTTTTTGCTAGGTATAATTACATCACATTGTCGGAATTCCATAATTTTAAGCATTGTTGTTAACTTTAACATTTTTTTTACCATATCTCCAGAACAGTTTGAGATTGCTGTAAACGGCATTATGTTCTTCATATCTATTGAAAACCAACTTTGAAATTGGATGGTGTATATCTAAGCAGTGTTTAAAAATACAGGCTTTTGAAAAAAAAAATCCTTGTCACTTTGTTCGTATTCATTCAAAATTCGTCATATCATAATGATAGTATGAGACAAAGTACTTGGGATTTCCCCGTCTGTTTTTGCGTTATTACTGCTGTAGAGACCACCAAAATTTGGATGTTTTTAATGCTGTAGCGTCCTTAGTTTGCAACACTGAATAATAAATGCTTTGTGAGGATATTTTCTTTTAACATATAAATTTGAAAAGTATAACAACATGACGTAGTGCCATTTGAGAAAATACGACTTGATGTTGAGTTGGCAACACTGTTAACCTGGTGATATCACAGGGTATGTTAAACAATGTCGCCCTGGTGATATTTGTATGCTAAAAAAATCAGCGTTTTTTGCCCATTTGTTTAATAGTTACAAAGGCGTATCAAGATATATATATATATATGAGGTGGAGCATATCTCAACACAAATAATTGTAACTTCAAAGTCATCAGAATATCCCGTAGAAACGCGTCTTTACAGATCAGAGTAGAACAAAGAAAACTTGAAGAGGTAGATCATTTCAAATACCTGGAAAGTAGTTTTGACTAGAAACTCTTACTGCACCAAAGAGATAAGATCAAGAATTGCCGTAGGCAAAGAGGGATTCAACAGAAAAGATCACTCTTACTGGCAGGCTTAATATTAGATTAAGGAAGAAGCTGGTCGGGTACTGTATATGGAGTATTGGACTGTATGGTTCAGGGACTTGGACATTACGGAAGTTAGGGAAGAAATATTCCGAAAACTTCGAAATGTGTTGGAGGAAGATAGAGAAGAAATTGGATGGAAAGAGTAACAAATGATGATCTAAATGATGATAGGAGAGAAGCGGACGCTTTTAGCAAACATCCTTCGTAGGAAGTCCAATTGGATTGGCTACATCTTGTGAAGAAATTGCCTTCTTCATTAGGGATGGCCACAAAGTTCCGGTTCCGCGAAGAACCGGTTCTCGGAGATCCGGTTTTCAGAACCGGTTCCAGACCTGGATCCGAAAACCCGGTTCCAGAACCGGATCTTAAGAACCGGTTCCAGATCTGGATCTAAAAACCCGGTTCCAGAACCGGATCTTAGGAACCGGTTCCAGATCTGGATCTGAAAATCCGGTTCCAGAACCGGATCTTAGGAACCGGTTCCAGACCTGGATCTGAAAGCCCCCAAAGACCCGTAAAGGAAGCACAATGTTCACCTTCAAAAATAATGCAAAGAGGACCATGCACTTGTGCCTTTCCCGCCCAGACCCGCTTGTGCCCCCAGAAAAAAAATTTGGTCCACCAGTGGGTGTTTAGCGAAATGAGTTGGTCAGTTTGCCTGTTTAGCCAATGAGTTTACCAGTTACCCACTTTATTTAGCCAAATGAGACAAGCTCCCGCCGCCTGGCGCCTTCCTGTCGCTTCCACCATTTCATCTAGCATTCTGTTCACAGCTTGCCAGCAGCTCGCGTTTAGCGTAGGGATGGTAACAAAGTTTTGGTTCCAGCGGAACCGGTTCCGCGAGGAACCGGTTCTATTTTCAGAACCGGTTCCAGACCTGGATCCGAAGAACCGGTTCTAGACCTGGATCCGAAGAACCGGTTCTAGATCTGGATCCGAAGAACCGGTTCCAGGCCTGGATCCGAAAAACCGGTTCCGGAACCGGATCTTCAAGAACCGGATCCGTTCAGACCCGAAAACCGGTTCCACCAGGAACCGGTTCTGGCCATCTCTATTCTTCATACCGCCATAGGGAGAAAGATGAAAGGAAAGTGAGTAGGAAGAAGAACACAATTGATTGATGATTTGAAAAATAGAAGAAAACATTGGGAGTTAAAAGAGGAAGCCAAACATCGAAAAACGTGGAAGAAACATTTCCAGGCCCAAACCCAAGAAAGAAAATAACAAACGTTAGTCCCAGGGCTGCCAACAGCTAGAATACTTAACAACAATAATGCTGATTATCTCCAATTTTGCTTTCCGTTGACGCAAAACGTTAGGTAATACGCTCGCATGGCATACGTAAATCCTACACTGCAATATATCATTTTAATTTATTTATATGTTTCTGTAGACACAATAGCTTCCTTAACGTAGTCTTTCAACACCGAATCTAATTCGGAGGTAAAATGAGCTGCTCTGGGGACACAATGGTAAGCAGCGTTTTCTAACCTTCGAGTAAAGTGGAAAAGAAAGTTCAACATTCCTATGCAATGCTGTGCAAAATGACATATACCAAACAAGCTTCCTATGCGGTATGCAGGTACAATTCCGAACTTAAACTACCTATATACTCTTCTGTGGTCAGTTCCCAACCCATTCCACATAACAACTCAATTTCGCTGGAATTGGTGATTACCATTGTGTTTCCACCGAGTTGCGGAAATCAATGAAAATCGGATTTCGAAAAAATTTGCATTTTGTTGTGGCCTCCAAGCATTAGATGAAAGGCTCCATAAAATTTGACATAGTTACTGTTACTGGCGAATCAAGTCTACGACTGGCTTTGGTGCGCCGTAGTTTTTAATTTTCATTTTCTCTTCGAGTGTTAAATGAGAAAAAAATGTCTTTAACCTTACGAACACAATTCGTGTTACTTCTTTTCACAAACTTTAATGTCAAGAACAGAAATAATATAAAAACTGCGCAAGCAGTTGAGCTCCCTTGTGGTTATATGATTAGGTTACTTGTCTTCGGTGTGAGAGATCCAGTTTCGCTTCCCACTGGGAACTCACGTGGTTCGAATCCCATGCTGAGGTCCACGTCTCATATAGCCTCGGTGCTGAAAGGAACTCCAATCCAATTAAACAACCATGCAAATTTTGAAAATTAGTACTCATCAGACACACAAGGAAAAACACATTGTACTGTATTATGATTGAATCTTCTACTGCAGTTCGCATCTTTAACATTTCCCTATTTACCCCGAGAGTTCCCACAAATGCACAAAAGACAGAGAGACACTCATTCTGCATCAGTCACTGTAAAATATGCGAATCGCATCGCGGCACAAAAAAAAAAAAAAAATGCAATAAACAGTTATAACTGCTAAGCCAATTATCGTAAACTAAAACGCAATCTTTGCAAACACGTAATGAGACCCAGAGAGATGATGAAGGATTTAATTTGTTTTTCTTCTAAATCTGAAGTTTATAAGTATTTATGTCACGATATTTTTTTCTGATGTAGCCTATAGCGTAAACACTTTTAACAAGAGTCTCATGACACGCTCCAACGTGAGTATAAATGCATCATGGTATCACAGAATTAATAGAAAATAATGACGTAAATGTCAGATTTAAATCCATTGTAATACATGCTTCAGCTTTCACGTCAATACATAATTTCCCGTTAGACGAGAGATTGCTGCCTACGCTTGGTAACACTGACTGCACAAAGCCTACTGTACGTAATACAAGCAGAAACGCGCATGTGCGGGAGGCTTCTTCATGGCCAAATGGCTAACGCGTGTTGTCCCTGGTTCAATCTCGAATGGAAGCGTAAAAATACAGATTAAAAAAAAAAAGAAAAAAAAATCCGAATAGATGTTGAAATCCCTCTTTAAAAATTTGGTACCGTTTCATAGTATCAGTATTAGAAAGAGATTTGGGACTTCAATAAATAAATTGTAAGGGGTAGTGTTTGCTTATTCTTATTTTCGATGAAATCGTGCCTTTTTCAATTCGACGTATACAGGTAATCATTTACTACGCCTTGTGGGTGTAGTGTCTGCATTCTGAATTAAACAACAAATTTCAGGAGATTTATTCAGACAAGGTGATTCTGTTATGCTTCTGTTATTAGTTAACTTAATCTCTACTTCTTACAAATTCTTCAGTTATTATACTTAATAATAATGAATGACTTCAAGAAGTTTGTGGATGATTTGTTAATTTTTCTTGCAGTAACAGTTTCTCCTATGGCGAATCCTTCAAGTCAGCCAAATTGGAACCCTTGTCGGAACGAATGAAATCTCTAACGACGGATCGCTTGAAGCCTCCACCAGGTGATCGTCTTAAGCCGCCTCCGGATCAGATAAATTACAATCGGAAAACAATAAAGTTGAACAGTTCTCCATCGAATAATACGAACATTGAAAGCAAAAGAACAATTAAATTGAGTAAACCGAGCGATAATTTGGATAATATTGTTATCAAAGACAGAAGTAAAGAAAAGAAAGAACCGAAGATAATTGAGTGTATAACGATAGAAGACAGTGAAAAAAGTGTCAAAAGTGGAAGTGTAACGAGTAGTAAAAGTGCAACAAGTGGTGAAAGCTCTCCAAGCACAAATACTGTTACTATAGCTAGGAAAATCAAATTGAAAAGGCCGTCTACAAGTGGTACAGAGGTAAGATATATCAATAATTTCTTGTAACTATATGGGCCGCGGTGGCTCAGTGGTAGAGCGTTCACCTCTGGTGCTTGGGGTCCCGGGTTCAATCCCAGCCCCCGCCAAGTGAACTTTGTGGTGGACAAACACCGTGTGCGTGGGTTTTCTCGGGGTTCTCCCGTTTCCTCCCACTTTCTTAATTCCACCATTTCATTCATTACTCATCATCACCGTCTCCTTTAGCCTAACCGGCATAACCGTGGGACGTAAAACTCAAAGATTTCATTTCATTTTTTCTTGTAACTATTTTTCTTTATATAAATAGATGTCTAGTGCAAAAGATTCAAACAGCACTGTAAATTTTGGATTTCTGGAAAACAACGTTTGTTTGAAAAGTTGGTGAAAACTACACCAATAAATTCCTGGAACTAGAGTGAGAAGAAACTGAACGTTAAACTCGTAAGAGTATGTTTCACAGTTGTAAAATATTTATTCTATAGTATATATATAATAGCCCTTATATATATATAGTATATATATATTTATTCTATAGTATATATATAATAGCTCTCAGGGGACCTTTGGGGTGATGTGTAGTCAGCACATCGGCTTCCCTCACCATTAATACTGGCTTTCTCGAGTTTGCTACTTCTTTCTTTCAACTAGCTTCTCAGTTGTTGTCACGACATTGGGTGAACACCACATTGGAACACCTGGTGCGTGTGAACGGTCACCTATCTTTCCTCTGAACAGATCCATCACTGCTTTGATGACGTCACGAGAAGCGATATTCCAGTTCAGCTAGGGTGTTGGCTATATATTCTATAGTACGACATAGTAAAGTTGCAATAGGTGTTTAAAATAGCCTCTATTTGCATAAATAAGTACTACATGTTGTCTTACAGTATTTCGAACAAGAACTGAAAGTGGAGAAAGTGCTGGCAGCACCTTTGAATACATTGTATGGTAGAATCGTCTTACAAGTACTTAATGTACGAACCAATTCCAGACTTTATTATTCTATTCTCTGCAAACCAATATTGACAAGTTGTTTATCACGGCTATCCCATCAATCCGAATGATTAGCGAGTATCTCTTGTATCCCGATTCAATTCCCAGCGAGGGCACAAAAGTTTTCAGAGTTAACCCAGCATCGTGAGGAATTTGGGTAGCTATTTGAATTAAGAAGTAGCGAAGTCATCTAAGGAAGCCATATATAACTGCGATAGCAGTCATTGTATTGACCCCATGTCACTGGACTAAAAAGCTGCCAAATCACACACAGTTCCTCATGAATTGTAGCACCAAGGGAGTTACATGTATATTAGATACGCAGAATAAGCATATGGATTAAAAAATAGTCACTCTTCCCCGTAGAACTTTCTTACAGGTACACGGTGGCCAAGCTTGTACCCAGCAAGCTTTTATGAGGGACGGGGGGGGGGACTTCCAGGAAGTCATTTTTACATACTAAAAGCGAACCGAAATTCTTGTTTCAGAATGTGAAAGTATTAATAACTCACCATGCGTAGACAACATTGCATATTACACATTATTAGTAGTAGTAGTATCTTCCATTTGTGACCCTAATGTTACGACACATTTATAAATATAATTTGCCACTAAAACAAACATACACAGACATGTTTAAAGAAAAACTTACTTTCCATGAGCTCTATCTTTAACCTCTTCACGGATATGGCATCAAATGATGTCACATATTTATCGGGAAAATAATCCAAATTTTTTTCACGAAGAACAGTGCGAACTGAAGTAATATTCTGAAGCAATTGTTTTTACTTACCTTCAGTTCGCACTCTTCTTCGTGAAAAAAAAAATAATAATAAAAAACGGATTATTTTTCCGATAAATATGTGGCATCATTTAATGCCATATCCGTGAAGAGGTTAACCCTGTACAAAATATCAGCAGATTAGTTATATACTGTATTCTTCATCTTTTTCAATTCTTATTCGTTACCGTATGGATCAGAATGTACCATGTGCAAATGCGAATAGAGAGCATTAAAAAAGAAAATGGATTTTAAAATTTTATTATTATTATTTAGCTCCTGTTTAGCCGCATTGTTAGCGTGTGCGACCTCGGTGTACATGCTCCCTGGTTCTGTTCTTGCGAGAAGTACAAAAATTTTCTGATATTGACCCAACATCATGAGGCAATTCGAAAACCACCTGAATTAAGAGGTAACGAACTCCCATCCAGAAAGCCAGAAGTAATGGTGCCTGAAAGCCGATGCACTGGCCACTCATCAATCAGTTGAACTGAAGCCATCTGGCTACTCATTGCCTTTTATGGCTGTAGTGCAAGGAAGGTTAATTTAGTATGTCTTACAAAATTTCATCCATATTTCAATACTGTATAACTAAAGAAAACTGTGACTTCTTTCTTGTGTCTCTCTCCTGCAATTCACCTCACCTCTGTGTACTGAAAGAAAACACTACATACATTTCAGCCGGTGACACCACATAATGCTTGATGTGTGTATATATGTGTGTAAGAGCACGTTTTTGTTATGGCAGTTATTAGTGCCCTCCATGATAAGTTTCTGGCTGTGCCCCTGATCAGTATTGCACTAATTATTGCATCTGGAAAGTTGGTAATTATTATAATATTGGCGTAGAGGCTACTACTATACCTAGAAACAAAATTTGGAAAGTAAACTTTTGCCATGAGGGATAAGAAAGAATTTTTGGAAATACATATCCTGAAGGAGGTTAAAAAGGGCAGGATTTGCCCAAGTGGGCCCAACCCGAAAAAACCCACCTGGGTTTTTGAGCTTTTTGTTAGTATATTATTGGTACAACTAAGGTGATCACATTGAAAGTTAATGTTATCAGATTTTATACTTTCTTTGGGCGAATTAGGTGCTTTTATGTTAAGGTATACAACAATAATAAACATAAGACCTTTGTAAGGTTCTGAATACACTGAATGAATAATAATAATAATAATAAAAACTTACCTTAGCCTGAGATAATTATAGAACAAATTAATGTATGGATTATGCTTATAGCCTATTTGAAGTAAAATATGTAATTTTATATTTTAGAAAATACTTTCTGTGAATAGTGTACTCGCCAACTCGGCGACGCCAAGGGACGTTATCCCTCATACGTTTGACGGGTTTAAGGCCACAGGTACCGGTACTACCGATAGTGCATTTGTAAAACTATTAGTATTATTTTTGATTACCTTTGATGGTAACACGAGTATTCTTCAGCAAAATTTGGTTTTCCAACAACAACAGTTTAATTCAGTTATTTGTTGCTACTCTTCGAATAAGCATTCTGTACAATCAACACCAGCAATAACCTAAAAATCCATGTCAAATTTAAGAAGCTTAATGCTCAGAGTTCCGAAAACTACGTAACGCTTACTATTTCAAGTGCTGAATTGAAACTCCGTTCTACTGGAAATTTCGATGTATAGTAAAGAAAGCATTTTCAAAGAAAGAAAAAAAAGTCGCAAAAAAAGTACTCGGGAAATTTCCGCAATTGAACGCACAAAGCATCAACTGAATACTTCAAAAATAAAACTATTTATTTTACGCTGGAAGATATATGAATTATATCTTCGTTAATTGTTTTAAACTAATTTTCTGGAAAGAACCGTCTTACAACAAGTGCTCGGGAAATTCTTGTAATTGAACGCACAAAGTATCGGAACTGAACTTCAACAATAAAACCATTTATTTTACGCTGGCAAATATTTATGTCGTATAACACATTTTGAAACATTTATTTTATAAATATCAATTATATTTTTGTTTTAAATTAATGTATTTAGTGTTTATATTTGGCGAACGTCACTGAGGCAGTGCCGTAGCTTAGATTTTTTTCTGGGGGTCAAGCATTAATACGTGTATTTTGACCCCCTAGAAAAAAGTTGTTTTACTAATTCTTGGGCCCCCTCATTCCATCTTTCCTTTACTCTTTATGGGTCTCCCGGAACCTGTGGGCCCTCCCGCACGGCAAGGTCTGCGGGACCGTTAGTTACGCTCCTGGGCCCGTTCCATACATGACAAATCAATTAAGGGGACAATATTGACAAATTTCAAAGCCATGGAATAAATATTATTTCTAGGGCTCCTTATAGTTTTTTTTTTTTTTTTTTTAACTGAAATGGGTCCATGACTCATTTTTGTTTTATTTACCTTTTGTGTGCTGTTTTATGTAATGTAGTGAACCTGTTTGATGCTTCCTGTATAAATTCATGATCGTATCGTATATGGAGTAAGAAAATTTTGTCTTGAAGTGGGTCCCCCCTCGAACGGCGGGGAGCTTCCTTGGGGGCAGTTGCCACCTGACCCCCACAAGTTACGGCCCTGCACTGAGGCTACTGGGATGATTCAATATACATTTGTTCGTTCGTTCGTCTGCCTGTATCATACATACTACAGGGTACCACTTTCGGTCTCGTAAGTTTAACTTTTCAGGGTACAAGCACAAGACACTACATTTTTTGTATAGATTTTGACGCCATACCAACGTAAAATTTCAAAAAGGCTGCCATTTCTTTCAAAATAGCAGGTATCCACGTTACAAATCGCAATTTTGTTTTTTAGGTTGAAATTTTCAGAGTACGAGCACGAAACACACTAAATTAGCTGTATACATTTTGGCGGCGATCCAGCGTAAAATTTCAAAATGGTGGCCATTTAAAAAAATAGCAGTGAATACAAAATTGTTGCAAGTTGTGACGATGATTATCTTGTAGTATAAATCACATTTTAACACTTTTACCCCAAAGACATTGACATATTTAAAAAAAAAGTTAAACCCAATTAAACCCGAAAATCACCGAAAAAACCCATATGGGCCCAGGTGGGTTGGGCTTTTTCAGAAAAAAACTGTTTTTTCAAACCCTGAAAGAGGGGTTCAAATATTTTTCCAAGAATGAATTGTCTCACATTAGATAGATAATACTTGGTTTACGTGAGCTTTCTATTAAAAATAACTGAACACATGTTTCAGCATTTTTCGAAAATTCAGCTCGTAGATAGGGGCAGTTTCTGTCTTACAAATTTTGACTCTTTATTGTGAAAGTGCCAACTAAAACAAAATTAGAGGCGTGAAATTCGATATATAAACTCATAATTGAAAAATTCGCTTCTAAAAAGGATTTTTTTTTAAATTTCTGCTACTATTCTACTGGTAGCGAACATCTCTACCACTATTATTTTGCTCTATCAAAGATCTAAATTCTTTTTAATTATTTAAAGTATATGATACTTAAATACAGTGAAACCTGTCTTTAGCGGAATCGAGCGGGACTCGCAGAAATTTCCGTTAAAGTCAGGTTTCCGCTTAATGGAGGTAGACGTTGCCTTTTTTTAAAAAAAACACATGCTTATAACGGACATACTGAGAAAATATTGTAAGTACGTTTTACGTACCTTTTTCAATTACAATGCTTCTTTCTTCTACGAATTAATACACAAAAAGTTTAAAATTAATACAAAATATGCTATGCACATGCTTTCTTTATTTTTTCAGTTGTCAAGCAGAGTTTTCTGTATACATTGCTGTTTGGCTGTTCTACTTTCCGTACACACTTTAGCCTGAGAAACTACACTTACTAAATCAGAGTCATTTTTCCGTAAGGCAAATTGTTGCAGTTTCTTTAAACTTCTGAGATCATCTTGATACGTCTTTATTCTACACTCTTTTTATTCCTCTATATTCTACACACCGTATTCCTCTTCTTCTTCCACCTCGTCTTCTCCTTCCGACTATCCGTTTGATTCTTGATTAAGGTGAGGGGACTACGGACAAATTGTGAGGGTGAATATGAGTAGTGCTTGGGAAAGGTCAACAATGCTCAGAAAAAAATAACAAAAGAGCGAAGAATTTATCCCAGACATGTAATATATATATTTACCCTCTCACAGAATGTCTAAACATTTTCTAAACGCTGTAGTCCGGATCTCAGAATTTTCCGTTAAAGGTTTATTTTGCTTTCCGTTGTCCGCATAACACAGTTTCCGCTTAATGAAGGGACTTTTACACGTTTTGCACTCCAAAATTCATGGGACCGTGGAATATTTCCGTTTAAGACAGTTTTCCGTTTAATAAAGGGTCCGTTGAAGGCAGGTTTTACTGTAATACGTAGTACATAATGGTATACTAGATTATATAACATATTGTACTCATTATGAATATTTTTCATATTAGTTCTTTGCATAATGTAATAAAATACGTGGCGTGTTTTTTTTAAGTAAATACAATTTTGAAATTTGTCCGCTGCTGTGCTACGGTCGGTATTCCACGCATGCGCGCCATGTACGTACAGCTGTTGGCAAGCCACAGACGCCATTACGGAAACATTCGACCGTGTTTACGTTTGTTTGTGAGCCTCCACCAATTGAGAATCTCGCCGACTGTGAAATACGCGCTATGATTTGTTCTTAGTGCTACGCGTAAAAGCGGCTGGAATTCATCGCCAGGCTAGTGGAATGTATGGTGAAAACATTATAAGCGATGGAATAGTACAGAAAGGGTTAGAGCTTGTGAAAATGGTCGCATAAATGTTCATGATTGAGAAACGGAGTAGCGATATTTTGTCATCATTGAAGACTTGGTGCAGAAACTTGACGAAAACGTGAAAGAGAACAAACGCTTTATGATTTCATCATATGATAAGTTTCCTCAAGTTTTATAAAGTGTTCTCTATGAAATTGTCTAACGCTTACATTATCGAAAGTTGTGCTCACGGCCATTGCAGCGGTTGTCATCCAGACTTCTGTGAGGATGATATTCAAAAGCCTGTTGTTCGGTACAATAAATGCTTTAATATTGGTGGAAACTATGTAGAAAAGCAGATTAAGGTAGAGGCTTTCATGTAACAATAAAATTGTTTCGAAGAGTATACTTGTTTTCTTTTATTTATTTCAAAACGGTACTTATAAAAACACGCCTCGTAAAATGAGATTCCTTGTATATTGTTTTATAGTTTCATTGCTGAAGAAGGGAAATCAATATTCAAAATGTGAAATGAAGTAACAAATATTCCATTATGATTTGTCGTTAATGAAGTTCGATTAATGTAGTTTCATGTAATCCAATATTATTTATAACGATTAATTAAAGGCTCTTTTCATTCCAGGTATCGTCGACCCAAAACTGTGAAGGAAAAGAGTCTCCGCCGAAAAAACAACGACAAAAAATAACGTGGCCATGAAAGTTTATTTTTGAACATACTAGTGCAGCTTTATATACGTTGTACATACAGACACTTTTTGTGTGACTGACTGACTACCGTTTATTTGCAGCTGACAAACACAGAAACGTTGTTTCAATAAGGAGTATTTGTCATTTTCAATAAGGGTAATTTGTATATTTCAGCTGTGCTCTGTGTGGCTATTTTCGATATTCTAAAGTAAATAAAAGAAAATGAATTTTCGGAGGGATTTAATAATTTCTTAAAGATGGTGATCAGTTTAATTCGATGAACTTATGTGAATGTCCCTATGAAATGGAAATAAATTAATTCAGAACTGAAATATTACTGCATTACATTTTTTTAAATGAAGTTTTGGAAAATTACAAACTAAAGAACTTGTTATACAAAGAAAGTTTTATATCTTTGGAAATTATTTCGTTGTCGTATTTTCATGTTAAGTGCTGTAACAGGAGAAAGAGTATAGCATAATACGATACTGAATTTTTCACTTTTTCAAACCTTTTCTAGTTTGAATATGTTTACAACTGCATAAGCTAGTAAAGCAAAACAGAAAATGCTTAAACGACTGAAAAATCATAGTTTTGTACAAATACATCATGAACAGTATTGCTTGGAAGCAAGAGACTCGAATTGCAGTGCTACATATGTGCAAGGTAAAGTCACAAACAATAAACGTGAATATTTTAATATAATCTGGATACATGAACATACTGGATTAATTGTTGTAAATTCATGTGTACAATGATTGTGACTACCATGTTAAACGATCAATTGGAGAATTAGTCCCCGCAAGTAAGTACGATTCTGAGCACGTACAAGTTTCCAGATTTCTAGCTTGATGAGTTTATCCGGGTTGAACTCCGGAGAAGGTATTTTGTCTGTAATTATGAGCGCAATTGCTAAGCTATATATATTATTTATTTATTTAACAAACTACACGAGACAGTTTGTGAAGCCAATTTGCACTGGAACATTAACAATCAGCAAAAATAACCACAACAATAATGAGGAAGGTAAATCCTTCCAGAACCTGTATTCAAGAGTGTCAACCCGCAAATTTATGCTGAAAAAGAAAAAGTAAACTACGGGGGAAATCATGCAGCCACCGGTTTCGAACCCTGGATCTTCCAGTTGCGAAGCAACAATCTTAGCCATTAGTTTACATTTATGAGCAGCGTGTTTAAGGAAACAATGTAGAGGGGATAATTTTTTTCTGATTCCGTATTGTTCTTCCAGTTGTTCACAAGATTTTCTTTCTTTCGCAGTAGAGCTGACAATGTGGGATAAATTTCAGTAAAGCGTTGTTGAGTTTTCTTTCACTTGCAGGCAGCAAACAATAAACCCATTAAAGCAAATAAATTCCGCTTCAAATACAGTAAATAGGAGAACTAATATTTGATACCTTCTCGCATCTTAATATTTCCTCTGTCCACATTATGTAATATATATATCTGATCATTCGTATGGTAACCGCGTGGTGGTATTTACTTACTAGTAGAAACGGTGTTAGTTTTAGTTAAGAATCAGGTTGATTATTACATTTTTTCTCCGTTATATTTTGTCGCTATTTAAACAAACATAGTACCTACAGTAATATAAATTATGGAGAGGTGAGTAATGGATTCTCGTAATTCTCATGTGTCTGCGTGCCAAAATTATATATAAACAGTAATGGTATTTATAGACTCAAACAGCTACAGCACAACCATGTAATTGACAACTGTTTTGATGACATATCAACTTTATTTTGATAAACAAAGCAGGAAGACAAGGTATATAAACTACATCGATGACTCAAATTCAAAAAGTAGATACCTTTAAGGTATTTATTATTTTTATTTTTATTTAAAAAAAAAAAATAATTTCTGTAATTTAATAAACTGAAAGCAAATGCTTACAGGAGCAACTGACAATTTATTGCTTTTAAAGCTACAAAGATTTTCAAAGCAGTATATTTTAAGATGTATAGTTCGATAGTAATGACAGTGTCTGATAAGTTGAAATTGTAGGTAGTTATAAAATAACACAATACTGTATTGCTTGACATCTATTTAAAAATTGATATAGAATGAATCATTTCTGTCGATTGTCTTCCTTATTGGACTATGTGACTGGTGGTTACCATATATTTAGCTATAATTTCAAGTCAGATAGTGATCAAATCAATCTTGTGAGTTATGCGAAAGTGTGCGGGATAGTTGGTATTCGCTTTATGTGCATGAGTTAATTAAAGCTTTTAATGTATACAATGCCGAAAGAAAAGCATTTAAGACAGAAACAAAGAAATAAAACTAGATAAAAACTAAAGAATTTTTTTATGTTATATAGAAAATCTTGTGGTTGATTCTTGAGGAAATAGTTTTTATTTATTTATTTCTTAGTAGTCTTGTGTTATAGCAATGTTTTTGATTTGTAATGTAAATGAATACTTTTCTTTGTAGAAGTTACGATCTGCGTTCTAGTTTCAGTACTAATGCATATTGCTTGATTTTTGGGTGTTAATTTTATAAGGCTGTAACCAGTATCATTGTCATATCGAAATTATAACATGCACAATACAGTGAAACCTAAATAACGGACTCCAATAAGACATGATTATTTGTCCGTAACAGAGGAGTTACACAAATTTAGAATACTCACAGCTTATGCAAAAATACATCTATACTATTATATTAAAAGAGTATGAGTGACTGATCCATCATTGTTCAAGCAATACCAGTATCGGTAAAGAAACTTAAAATTTGGACGGAATACTCCTTTTATCATGAAAGCAACAAAGAAGGAGTTTTTGGAAATACTTATCCAAAAGGGTTAAGGGGAAGGTTCAATTTTTTTCTCCTAAGATTAGTGTACAGTATCTCCCGAATCGCTGAAGTTTAGATGAAATTCGGCATATAAACGTACAAGTAAGAATAACAAAACACATTTTTCAGCGTTTTTGAGAATTACACTTCTATAATATTAAATTTTCCCACTAATTATTCAGACAGTGCCAAAGGTAAGGGTTCGCTTAAGTGTGAAGTTTTTAACAAAAAATAATGGAATACGCATTTAACAATTTTAGAAATTTAAGTTTTAAGGGGAGAAATTTTCCTTTCTTTTGTTGACATTCAAATCGACTTTATCTGTCTCATCATCACGCGAAAACGGCTGAGTCGGATGAAATGAACTTTAGGACATACTTAGTCCTAAAGCCGACTCGAGCCGAGTTTTTATCACGCTACTTTCATTAAAATGCGTATCTTAAGAGGGAAAAGAGTTAAACGTGTACGTCAAAAATTCAGTATCTTACGAGCCTATCATGTGAGAGAGCAAACTCTGTATATTAATTCCTTATTAAAGGTAAGTGCTCACGTGCCTCAGGGTTTTTGTAAATTCTCATTTTGTATTCGTTAAATGACCTAAGTGAGGAAACGTTTAAACCGTTTAAAAGGAATTTTTGTACATAAGCAGCAGTTGGATTGCCTGGGCTTTTGTGAATTCATTTTCATTAAAAGGAGTATTTAAAAGAGTTAAAATTTTTCGCAAAGAAAATGAAAAGAAATCTTTTAGTTGAACGTTCCACGATTATGCCCTTTAGGCTAATGGAGACAATGATTAAGGCAAGATAAAATGGAAGGAAAGGGGAGTACTGTGAGAAAACCCATGGGCACGATGTCCACCACGAAGTTACTTGGCCGGGTATCAAACCAGGGACCCCAAGCATCAGAGGTAAGCGCTCTAGAATTCTTAGCTATACAACTGCATCCCCAGAATTGTTCTTACTCATTGGAGGTTTATTAGAATACCACTAGAAAGCAATTAATTGTGGACAGAAAAGGTAATTTTATAACGTGGGTTCCTGTCACCACGGCATGGCGCGCCCTCAGGTTGCGGATCGAGGAGAAGGCCTCTAGATATAGAGGTTAGCTGCGAATATACTGAATAAGCAGTCGCGGACAGCCGACTAGGAGTGGTCCTCCAGCTTGAGGGTTTGAGTAAGGCTAACAACCTCATCCTGTAAAAAGAAAAGCACTTGTTCAGAAATATTCACAAAAGCTTCGGACAAGGACTGATAACTTGGCACGACCTCAGCAAAAGAAAATACACATGAGACTTGGAACTTGGAATATTAGAAGTCTTTATAGGGCAGGCGCGTTAAAATCCGTAACGAGGGAGTTAGAGAAATACAGGATGGACCTAGTAGGAGTTCAGAAAATGGAGTTGTGAATTCCGGAAAGTTTACGTTCTTTTACGGGGAAGGAAATAAAAATTACCAGTTAGGAACAGGGTTTTTCGTTCACAAACGAATATTACCAGCAGTTAGGTTGAATTTGGTACTGACAGACTTCCTTTTATTACTCTTCAGGGACGGTGGTGTGATATTATTGTTTTAAATGTACATGTCCCAACTGAAGATAAGGATAACAATATAAAAGACAGTTTTTACGAAGAAGTGGAACGGATATTTGACCAACTCCCGCGATACCATATGAAAATTCTATTAGGGGATTTCAATGCGAAGATAGGACGAGAGGATATTTTCAAACCGATTATAGGGAACGAAATTTCATAAGGAGAGTAATGACAACGGTGTTAGACTCGTGAATTTTAACATCCATAAACCTAATCGTGAAGAGTACAAAATTCCCACATCGCGACGTTCATAAATACACTTGGACATCATCAGACGGAAAAACACATAATCAAATTGATCACGTTTTGTAGATAGAAGAAGCCAATCTAGCATAATTGATGTCCGGTCGTTTAGAGGGGCTGATTGTGACACTGATCACTACCTGGTAGCAGCCATAATACGAGAGAGATTATCGTTGAATAAAGGTAATATTCATTGTCCGAAAACGGAGAGACTCAATTTAAAGAAATTAGAAGAGAGCCAGGTAAGGGAGGAATGCCAGATTGAAGTTTCGAATAGATTCTCGGCTTTAGAAGATTCGGAGTGCACTAGTGTTGAGGATACTTGGATTGAAATTAGAAATAGCATTAAAATTTCAGCAAAAGAAAAATTGGGACACGCGGAAATACGTAGGAACAAACCATGGTTCGACCAGGAATGCATTAAACTAGCAGAGAAGAGAAAACAGGCAAAATTACGCTGGCTACAAAATCCGAATGAAATAACTACACAAAATTTCGCAGATACAAGGCGAGAAACTTCCAAAACTTTTAGAACAAAGAAACGCGATTTTTTAAAAGCTAAAATTAAGGAACTTGAAGATAATAGTAAAAATAAAAACATCCGGGAGATGTATAAGGGGATCAGCGAATTTAAGAAAGGCTGTCAACCTCGTGCTTATACATTAAAGAAATCTGACAGTACAGTTCTCACTGATACGGATACCATCTTAAATAGATGGAAAGATTTCTTTGACGATTTGCTTAACAAGCAACCAAAAACTAGTGTGCGTGGAGAAAAGGAGATACAAACCGCAGAACCGTATATTCCAGAACCCAACCGAATAGAAGTAGAAACCGCTATAAAGAAATTAAAGAAACACAAATCTCCGGGTGTAGATGAAATTCCGGCTGAGTTAATTTTAGTTGGAGGCAGAAAATTGTGGAATACGACACACAAACTATCCTCCTTATCTGGAACAAGGAAGAATTGCCACAAGAGTGGAAAGAATCAATCATTGTTCCAATTCACAAGAAAGGCGACAAAACTGACTGTAATAATTATCGAGACATTTCTCTTCTGTCAACATCGTATAAAATACTTTCAAATATTCTATTAGCAAGATTGACCCCATACGCAGATGAAATTATTGGAGATTATCAGTGCGGGTTTAGACGAAATCGATCAACTATCGACCAACCAAATATTTACTATTCGCCAAATACTCGAAAAAAAGTGGGAATACAATACCCCGGTACATCAACTATTTATTGATTTTTAGAAAGGCGTACGACTCGGTTAGGAGAGAAACATTATACAGCGTTCTTACAGAACTTGGAATACCGAGAAAGCTAATTAGATTAATTAAGATATGTTTAAATAAATCCCAAAGTAAAGTCCGGGTAGGAAAATTTTTGTCCATGAGCTTTCACGTCGGAAATGGCCTGAAACAAGGAGATGCGTTGTCGCCATTATTATTCAACTTTATCCTGGAAAGTGTTATAAGGAAAATCAAAGATAGCAACCACGGCCTAGACTTGAATGGTATTCACCAGGTTATGGCGTATGCTGATTATGTAAATTTAATAGGAAAACAATAGAAAGAAATGCAGAGGTCTTATTAAACGCTTGCAGGAACATGGGCTTAGAAGTATATGCAAAGAAAACTAAATACATGGAAGTGCGTCGGGATCGTAGTACGACAAATTATGAAAGTGTTAAAATATTAAATAATACTTTTGATAAAGTGGATAGTTTCAAATATCTAGGATCAATATTAACAGAGGAAAACCATATTCACGAAGAAATTAAATGTCGAGTAAAGGCAGGGTATTCGTGTTACTATTCGGTTCAAAATCTCTTGTCGTCGCGAATTCTGTCGAGGAATTTGAAGCTTAAAATATATAAATCGATAATCATGCCTGTTGTTCTGTATGGTTGCGAAACATGGTCGCTTACACTGAGGGAAGAACATAGACTGAAAGTATTTGAGAACAAGATCCTGAGACGAATATTCGGACCCAAGAGGAACGGGAGTGGAAAATGGCGGAAACTTCATAATGAAGAACTACATAATTTATACGGTCTACCCAACATTGTTAGGATCGTCAAGTCTAGGAGGCTTAGGTGGGCAGGTCATGTAGCTAGAATGGAAGAAAGTAGAAACGCTTTCAAAGTCTTTACTGGAAGACCAATCGGAAAACGACCATTAGGAAGACCTAGGCGCAGATGGGAGGACAATATTAAGATGGATCTCGCAGAGATTGGAATACAAAGTAGAAACTGGATGCAGTTAGCTAAGGATAGAAGTCAGTGGAGAGCTTTTGTGAACGCGGCATTGAATCTCCGGGTTCCATAGGCCATAGAGTTAGTTAGTGAGTTAAAGGTAATTTTAAGTTAATTTTGCAGCTGCTCTGTGCGGTGGCTTACCAGATCGTTGACTTAAAACATGTTTTAGGGATTTTTTTTTATCGACTGTACTGCATCGGAGATTTTCACATTGGATTAGAGTTTCTTTTAAATATATATATATATATATATATATATATATGTGTGTGTGTGTGTGTGTGTGTGTGTGCGTGCGTGCGTGCGTGTTTGCGCGCGCGCAAGTTCCTGTTCATTATGAAGAGGTTGCTAAAACATAGTGGAGGGAAAGAAGATAATGTCTTTATCTCAGGACAAAGGGGAGAGTTTGTCCCGTAATAATATACATCTATTATATTTTTGCTCATACAAAAAAAAAAAAAAAAAAAAAAAAAAAAAAAAAAACATACTATAGAGATGTCCGTTAATGGAGGTTTCACTGTATTTTTTTTTAAGTTATAGACTGTCTACTTACGTTGTCCCATTCATTCTGAAATTTTTGAGAGCTTCCTCGTGCCTCATTGGATATTCGATACCCAATGAGAGTGCATATTCTTATTTCATTTTCAGCGAGTTAAGTCGAAGTTTCATATAATTTTAGTGCTGAAAAGGATGCTATATGCAACTAGCTAACGTTTTGCAGGGAAAAAAAAAACGAGGTAGGAGGCAGAGAGTATTAGGTTTATTACTATTTTGGAGTATTTTGTGTACTTCTTTTAATGTGTTTATATATATATATATATATATGGGGTGTTTCCAAACAACACCGATAACGTTTGGGAGGTGATTACTGACACCAAGATAAGACAAAACGTATAGACCAACCAGGATGCACAAATGCTTCCTTTCGGAGTTATAGGCTGCTGAAAACATGAAAAAATAGAATTAAAGGTCCATAGCTCCAATACTATCGGACCTACCGTAGTTGGGTCAAGACTTCATTTAGGAACTAGTATGTGCCCTATTCAAATATTCATGTTTCAGAATCCTGCGGTACTTCCGTACCAATTTTTATGGAAGTGGTTGGTGAGTACTTTAAATTATATGCCAGTAGCCAAACTCCCTCTATAAAAATTGTTGCGATAGTACCGCAGGAGTCTGAAACATGGATTTTTGGATAAGGCACATATTAGTTCCTACTACGATAGGTCCCATAGTTTTGGAGCTATGGACCTTTTAAATTTATCGGCCACCTATAACTCCGAAAGGCAGCATTTGTGCGCCCAGGTTGGTCTTATACTTTTTGTCTTATCTTGGTGCCAGGAATCACCTCCCAAACGTTGTCGGTGTTGTTTTAAAACACCCTATATATATTGCGTAGTTATGTACGATATAAATTGGATTGCAAGGCAAAACAGAATATTAATGAATTTTTTGTTGTTAATCTGACTTTTAAGTTGTTACTGTTGAAAGTTAATTCTAGCTAATTTATCACTTTTATTTTCAAAATAATGGAAAACCAATATTACCTTAAATACGTAAAGAAAGAAAAAAAAAAAAAAAAAGGAAACCTTTCCGTGGATTACTGAAATGAAATTAATCACAGAAGAAAGATATACCAGTTGTATTATCATCATTTTATATGGGTAATTTGTAAACACTATACCTAAAATATAAAACTTCTTTTTTAAATTTATTTTCGAATATTCAGTTATAGCTGGGTTGTCCATTTGTATTATTATACGAAGTATTACTGTGCATTACCTTTGCACGTATAATATTCTTTCAATCAAAATGCTGTAGCATCACAACATTCTGTATATTTCACACAGAATTCTGCAAAAGAAAATAAGAGGATATAGAGGAATTAAAAACAGTAAGTACATAAGTGTACAGAGAAGTGAAATCAATGTAAATATATAAAAAAAAGGGGCATAACAAAACAGTAGTAATAATATTGAGAAGATCGCAAACGAATCGAAATTTCAGGAAAAGATGGAATGAATGTATTGAGGATTTATGACTGTAGGCAAAGACCACATAGTCTAAATGTTGAAAATAAGGATTTTCTTCTAGACTACGAACTGGGAAAGAGATGTAAAAGACCTTAAATAGAAGGCCACTGGGGTAAATAATATACCAGTTTGATTTGTTAATAGTGTTTGGAGAGTGAAGGCGTGATGAAAGAATTGTTCCGACCTGTAATAAGATATATGAGAGAGAGAAGTGACTAACAACAGATTTGTTTAAGACAACAGTGATACCATTGGTTACAAAATCAAACCTATAGAAGTGTAAGGACTACAGAACCAGTAGGTCTTATAATTTGTATCATACAACAAAAATAGTTTTTTTCCAGTATTGAACAGAAGGCTGTATCGAGGAACAAAGGAGAGAGTTGACGGGGCACACTTTGGGTATACTAAAGACAAAGGCGCAAGAGATGCTATTGGTTTATTTAAGTATATGTCACTGCGAATTCCAAGTACATTTCTCCCCAAAACTAATTCGACTAGGTGAAATTTCATTACTTAATATCTACTTAGAAGAAATAGTGAAGAGCGTTTTAAAGAGAGAAGGTACTGGGAGAAGCCTTAAAGACTAGATGTATACAATTTATAGTTGATAAGACTTTCGTTGCAGAATTTGAACAGAAAATGAGAAGGCAATGGCGATTGGAAGAAAGGAAGCAGGAAGGAGCAAGAACAGGTGACTATTAACAAACTCAAAAAAGCGCTCAACTTTGCTCCACAAATTATTACAGATGTTTAAAAATGTACGTTAAACGTCGAATATTTGCCGACAGCTTTCAGCATTGTCATGACTTAAGTGAGGAACGGTGTTTAGCAAGAATTGTGTGAAAAATTAAATGTTTAGAATCGTAAACGAAAACGTCTTAAGTTCGGATGAAAATGTATCGTATCCCTGTCTTTCCATGAATAATAAAAGTACGAAACTATTTTCATTTGAATTTTTGGACAAAAGTTGGAATAAGATCACTACACCTTTACCGTCGTCGCCAACCATCGACGAGAAGAAAGACCTAAGATGTGTATTTTGTACAGCAGTTAAATGTTTTCGTTTACGATTTTAAACATTTAATTTTCACACAACTTATTCCTACTAAAACCGTTCCTTACCTAAATCTTGATAAGGCTGAGAGCTGTGAACGAGAATTCGACGTTTAATGTAAATTTTTAAACCTACTATAAGAATTTGGAGAAGCAAAAGTAAGTATCTTTTGAGTTTATTGTTAAACCGGTGACTAGTTTATGGTCCTTGGGCAGTATTACTAATAAATAGATGAAGTATTGAAGTGAAACAAAAGCAAGATAGGAATGTCGAAAGAAGCCTTTGGGCAAAAGAAAGAAAAAAAAACTTATTTTTTATGATGCTGAATAAATATTAAGGAAATGACTCAAAATGTTTCGTTTGAAGTACTAAAAGGTGGACACTTTTGCATTAATAGTTTTCAGATCTAACATATCATTATATGCTATTAAGCATTGTCAAAAGAAATAAACGTTTGAATAAAATGTCTGTTAGCACTAACTTAATTATTAAACGGTAATACAACTATCTTAATTTATTTAACAGACAATTAATGAACACATTTTTAAACATATTTTAAATAATGTTGGTAAAATGGCGTCAGGATAGTGATATTGAAGAATTAAAAATATAGCTAATTACAATGGCATAATGAAAGTACATTGTGAGGGACAAACTTGTTTCGGTTAGCATTATTTCTTAACTTCGCTAGATTCGTTGTTTAAAGTAGCCTTGCGTAATCTGACCTTAACATATTTAAATCCTTAGTTTTCTCTGGTACTTACGTGATGAACATGCGAAAATTCATTTTTCAAGTAGAGAACACGCCTGATGAAAATCTGTGTGAGAGGGCAACATCTTTGAGAGATTTTCAGGTATTTTTAGTGTTAACATTAACAATACAATACAATAAAACAATTTTTCTTTTTATTCAGAAACTCGAGATCACGTGTAAAAATCGTAAACGGAAATATTTTTGATTTCTTCCGTAGCCAACATGGTGATAAAATAGAACAATATTGATTTGCCATTCCTTCATTATTGATGTGCTGTATTTTGGAATTATTTTGTATTCTGTGAAATGATTTTGTTTTTTAATGTATTGAAAGAAGATTCGATTTTACTCCAGTGAATACGAACCGTGATACAAATACTTAATGTAAATTTCCTTGTAATTGTAATAATTTATAACGGTCAACTCTGGCAATATTAGTGCTGTGAATTTTAGTTTATTCAAAAGTCAAGTTGAAATCATCTGTTGTTCCTTTCATTTATTGTTACTTTGTGATTTAATTTAATGCAATATGACATGTCCTTGTAGATTTTTATAAAAATGACAGAATAAAATGTATTTTACGTGTAATCACAAAATGCATTATTATTATTATTTAAATCAAATGACATCAATAGTATCGTAAACAGAGAGAGAAAAGTTCATGATTCGAATTGTTTGTAAGCATTTCTATGAAAAAGTGAAATGTAATTTACTATAAATGTGATGCTACTATACATAAAAAATAATAGGAGTTACGTGGATAAAGGTAGGTACAAGGAAACCATTTTTTTAATAGGTGGAATAATTTTATTCGCGTCACAAAATCATTCAGTAAGTTAGTTAACGTTTTATTCATTAATTTATTCTTAAGGATGTTGTGTATCTTAATAAAATGTTAAAGCTCATACACTTCAAGGTGATTTTCCGATTTTTTTATACGAGGGTCGTCCAGAAATAAAGAACCATTAAGTATATCAAAACAAAACTCATTTAAAATAATACTAAACCTAACACTACTTTTCTAGATAAGCGCCATTGTTATTGAGGCACTTATCATAACTGTTGGAAGCAAGCCAAAAGCATGTTCCAAAGGCTGAGAAAGACATTTTAGCAGTAATTTTTGGTGTACATAAGTTTCATAAGTTTTTATTTGGTAGGAGTTTCAAAATTCTAACAGATTCTCAACCGGGTAAATGGATTTTTGGTTTGAAAATAACGAAACAAGTTTTTTAATGTCATGTTATACTCATATGGTGCCCATGATTGAAGCCTTGAAGTTATTGCCTAAAAGTAAAGAACGATTGCCAATACGCCTCGCGTAGACCTCCCACCTTGGTGATTACATGCTTGCCGGGTTAGCTCCCCTCTCTGCTGAGTCTAGTTCTTGTACGATCACGTTTGTTTCCTGCCAGTTGTCCGAAATGGTGGCGGCAATGGAAAACGCCACCAAGCGTATAATCCGCACTGATCATCTCCCTTACAATCCCGATGTAGCGCCTAATGACTTTCACCTTTTCCCAAAAATGAAGGGGTTTCTTGGGGAAACGCACTTCCAAGGTAACTTCATGGCTTCATTTATTGGGAGCAAAGGAGTACGATATCGGCATTGAAAAACTTGGGTTTCGTTAGTGCCGCAATAACATCGGCGATTATGTAGAAAAGTACCGTAGACTTAGATTTACTATTGTTGTAAATGAAGTTTTGTTTGGATATCTTTTGTTTTTGTTGATATACACAATCGTTCCTTACTTTCTGAACGGCTCTCATACAATGCACTGAAAAGAAAGTGCATTGTACCAAATATTTTCTTCACGAATGTCTTTTTTTTTCTTCTTCTAACTATATATGACAGCTAAGCAGAAACGTAGATATAACGACAGTAGTGTTAATGAAAGCTGGCGTCTGACAGTGGGACAGAGCACGTGGTTCATTGGAGGTTCTGCAACAGACAGCAACGCTGGCGACAAACTTTACCAAATCATAATATGACAGGATTATTTGTAACCTATGATTTCCAAATAACAGAAACAATAGTATGTAGAATATTTAATAGAATATTCAAACATCCAACTACCTTCAACAGCGTGAAAAAAATATTGGCAAACAGCTCTTCCCTTCGTTTTGTTTACAGCACATACAGCTATCTGTCAGAGGTAAGCTGTCCTTAACAGCACAAGAAAGCGATGAAAAATTACTGGAAGGGTACGAAACCTGAGTATGAAGAAGAATGGAGCATAGGGATGTGGGTCATGGCTACTGACAACCAAACATTACAATAAGCTACAAGCAACAGAAATGAAATATTTAAGGAAGATCGAAGATAAACTATCAAAACAGGACCAAAATTACCACCTTTACAAAAACAAATAGAAACATCACATCATCAGATGTATTTACCGTATGAAAGAGGAGAGGATCCTGAAAAAAAGGTGTGGGTGGCTAGACTAGGAGAAGAGAGACCGAAAGGAAGATCCCTGCAAAGATGGGAAAAGTAATGGGGGAAAATCTGAAGAGAAAAGAACTTGCGACAAACGAACGAAAAATCCTGACCAAAGTTCGTCTCAAATATAAAGTTCTACGTAAAACCTTTATACCTGATGGTAGAAGAAGACCGACTAACAAGGAGACTTACGGAAATGTAACTCACCTATTTGAATGAAACTTTACATACTTGTAGAACATCGAAAAATAATTGACACGTATTATTATTATTATTATTATTATTATTATTATTATTATTATTATTATTATTATTATTATTATTATTATTATTATTTCGGCAATGTGCGGGTTTAACGGTTGAAACCACCCTTTGAACGTTAGGGGTGGTCTCCAAGCATAGACAGAAAACAATCAGTTAATGCAGAAGAAAGCATACTGCCAGGCGGGGTTTTAGGACAACTGATTCAGAATCTCACATCAAAATTACAAAATTCAAAATGGCGGATCCAATAGGGTGATTACAATTACAAAAAGTCTCTTGGTTTGAAATGCTCTGCAGTTAGCTAAGAGCAATCATAATTGGCAGGGGTTACTGCGAGAAGGTTGCAGACCGATTTGAAACTCCTTTCTGTACTCATTTTAACGGGATGTTTGATTAAAGTGCGTCTCTGCAGCTTTTATTATTCGGGGTCGCCTCTCACTATTTGGGGTGCTTATTTATAGTGTGTTCTCTCGCCTCTCACTACGTCAGAACTTCATATGTCCTCAATTGTTAAAATTATGAATCTTTGAGAAAACGTTTTACAGTAATGATGCCAAAAAAATAAAAATAAAAAATAAATAAACATTGTTTACACCACACATACCTTATTACGGCAAGAACTGTGCACAAATCATAAAATGCTCACGATCTTTGAAACAAAATTTTACAGGATTTTCAATCAACCGCTTTTCGAGCATCAGAGTTAAAGTACAAATAAATTGTATTATCAGAATTAAACCTATTTTCCCAGTTTAGCGCCTATTGCCTTCTTGAAGATTTAACACGGGACCCAAATAAATTATAAATCACTATAAATAAGCACCCCGACTAGTGAGAGGCGAAGGGACTCACTTCAATAAGCACCCAGAATAGTGAGAGGTGCAGAGACGCACTTTAATAATCATGCCGTTAAAATAAATACAGAAAGGTGTTTCAAATCGGTCTGCAACATTCTCGCAGTAACCCGCCAACTATAATTGTTCTTAGCTAACTGGAGAGAGCATTTCAAACCAGAAGACTTTTTGTAATTGTAATCACCCTGTTGGATCCGCCATTGTGAATTTTGTAATTTTGATGTGAGATTCTGAATCAGCTGTCCTATCCCCCTCCTGCAGTATGTTTTCTTCTGCATTAAGTGATTGTTTTCTGTCTATGCTATGTT
Organism: Thermobia domestica; assembly: GCF_964235325.1. Taxonomy (NCBI): domain Eukaryota; kingdom Metazoa; phylum Arthropoda; class Insecta; order Zygentoma; family Lepismatidae; genus Thermobia; species Thermobia domestica. Next base: position 323,703,784 of record NC_137454.1, on the reverse strand, counting down.
CAAAGGATGGTTTCTACCCGTAAAGCCGCATCATTGCCGAAATAAAAAAAAAATACGTGTCGATTATTTTTCGATGTTCTACAAGTATGCAAAGTTTTATTCAAATCGGTGAGTTACATTTCCATAAGTCTCTTTGTAAGAAAGAAAGCATTTTAAAGTTTTTCATGAAAGCGTACGGACAGCTTCATCAATCGAGCGTGTATCAGCTCCTAGATATTTTTTCCAAACTCTTACAATTGTTTGTGCTTTGAAGTATAACGTCAATTTACATACCAGAGGCCAATTAAATTATATATATATAATGTATAGAAATCACCCAATCCGCCTCTTACGAGCAGAATTTCATATATATATATATATATATATATATATATATATATATATATATATATATATATATATATATATATATATATATATATATATATAGACTAGTGTTCGCTCTGTTTTAATGAAGAGTTTATATGCTGCATTTCACTCTCCAACTTAATCCCTCACTTCCAGCATTTTATGAAAATCACAATTAGAATATTATAGAAATCGACCCCTTTCCACCCTTCACAAAACTTGGGTAGGGAGAGATATTGGAGATAGGTAAATAGGTTTTACAAAAAGGAAATATTTTAGAATTGTCTTATGAGGAATGCGATAGGTATTGTAGTAGGAAAATGACAGGACTGTGATTACCAAGCAATTGATATAGACACCATGAAAGAGATTCATTCTTATGGTAATTTCCACATGAAAGTTGTGCAGTGTGCGGCGAGTAGCCTGCCAGAAATGAGAGTTAATCTCGTTACAATTACGTAGAATTTATTTTTTCCTTTTTGGATCAAAACATTACTTGTAAAATCTAACTTTTAAGCATTAACCTCTAGTATGGTAAGTAACTGTTCGGCTCTGATAATAACACGAGGAGGATGTCTACCGGAGATGATATAGAAATTTCTGGGAATAGAGGTTTTCTATATTTCTGGAGGGGTGGGGGGGGGGGAGATTTTTGGGTATGATCCTCCTGAGACCTGATGGTTGATGTATCCACCAGTAGAATTTCCCGTTTGAAACAACTGAGATAAATCATAGCAATATGACTGACGCAGTGCAACATCTATATTGATATATCTTTGCAGTGGTATTACACTTTACAACTTGGTTGTGTTTAGATGGCAAGCTGAAGTTCAGAATCCAGGAACATCAGGTTCGTCAAGTAGATGATACTTTTCCAATAGTTTTGTTAACCAATAAAGTTAGAGGTCGATATATAGACCACCGGGACTCAGTTCATAAAATAATTGTGAAACTGCTTTAATACCATTTTCTTAATGCTACAATTTACTTATTTACGTATTTAAACAGTATGCCTCAACGATTGAATGTATCGGTACTTATACTGCTTGTAGACGATCCAAGAAAGCTTGAACAAGACTCTTGTTCAAGACCATTCAAGACTATTTGATGAAAAAGACGTCAGCACTGACGTCATTTTTCTCTTGAATTCAATAGTTTCGTTCAAGGAATTTCGATTCGGTCCTGTTCTAAACAATCCAATTCAAGAGCATTCAATAGCCAATCAGCGCTCGAGTTTGAGTGCAGGAAAATACAAAACAAGTATGATGGCGTCGTGAGACAGAGCTGCAGTTGTATAAATATCTTTTCGTTACTCTTTTCCATAATTATCTGATATTCCAAGTGTGTATTATAATAAACAAAGCTAATATTTGCGCCGGAAGATATTGTTAGTATTTTTTGTTGATAATATTCACGATTTATATAGCTATAATGCTTGCATGCCCATAACTTTTGTTAAATTTTGAGGCAATGAGAAGTACAAGTATTAATTTGAGAATTTAATATACAAGAATATCGGGTGTAGATTTAGAAAGAAGAGTCCATTAAATAAAAAATATATTTATATAACTAACTTTTCTTGATTTATTAAGACGTTTTGTACTGTTATTAATCTCTGATAATATTAAATAATTGCGTACAGATTGATAATATGCTCGCAAACTGAAGTATCCTGGAAATGATTACATGTTATGCTACTGTAATCTAATTATTTTATCACGAAATCCACACGTAATATTTGAGAAGTTATTTCTTAAGGTATAGGTTGCTTTCATGCGTGCAGATCAATTTTACTAGTGCTTTCCCGTAAGGTACAAATGTGCATTCTAACATATGCAACATACAAGACTGTGCAAAAATAATAATAAATTAATAAAATCGAGATGCTATTTAACAGTGTTGGGGTAGGAGCATTGAAGGGGGTCCACGGGAGAGTAGTCCGTACGGAGCAGGCGCGTCATCGACGGAGGTTGTAGTACAAGAATAAGAATCTCTCTCTCTCTCTCTCTCAATGTTTTGATGCTCCAGGAACTCGTCCGCTGAGCAATACAGACGGTTAAATGGGTATCTATACTTGTAGAGATGAATGGTCCAGGATCAATTTGGGCACAAAATAAACAAACACAATAGAAACAATCACTTCATGTGGAACACTAACTATGTCGAAGAAACTATATGTTACAGACTGCGATGAATAACATGAGCACTGCACTGTTGATCACTTTGACACCATTACAAGTCGTAGTTGTTCACTATGTAATATTGAAGCAGATGATACAGAACAAGGTGGTTTTTGTTAGCTAGTAAGAAAGACACTGTTACGGGGCTTGTGAAATAAACAGAATGAATGACTGTGTTGAGTATCGGACGGTAGCCAGGCGTTAGAGAGCACTGAAAGGTCAGGTGGTCTATAGAACCCTCATTTATGCCACAATAACACAAACGTGAGGGGCGCTGCTGTTGTTTATATTTCTGGATGGGAGTCTGAGCAGTATTAAGACGCAGGCGAGAATATAAACAATGATGTTTTCTTGTCCAATTATGAGGGGCCTCCCATTTTCTCGTGGTGGGAGTCGGTTCTAGTTGCCAATAATAAATTCCTGGTCCTGATCGTTGTTGTTGTTGGTAGGTTCGCCATTCGGTTTGCCGTTTCTGTAGCAGCATCTCGTCGAAAGAAGATGCTGGGAGCCGGAGATCTATCGGTGTGCCATGTTGTGTTGCATATCTGCTCAGGATATCGCTAACTTCGTTCCCGGGGATGTCGCAGTGTGCGGGAGTATGAATTAACGTAACCACTTGTTGATTATTATGTAATATTCGAAGCTGTTGGCGAATATTGATGTGTAACCATGTATTGGAAGATGCCCATGGGGTTCTACATATTCCTTGTAACGCACTAAGGCTATCACTACAAATTCCCACGTTAGGTAGTTTTCGTTGTAGGGCGACTTTCAATGCCGTGCGAATTGCCCAGCTTTCTGCTAAATAGATGGATGTATTCGGTGGAAGTCTGTGAGTCTCTGCGTAATTAAGCGCTGGTATATAAATTCCTGCTCCAACCACAGATCCATGTTCGGTATGCTGTTTAGAAGCATCCGTGTAAATTAAAATGGTATTTGAGTGATGAGATTGAATGTGGTGTTCCCAGAGATGGCGCACTATCTGAGGCTGATTGGATCGAAGACGTTTGAAAGAGACCACCGGTTGCTCAAGTGTGGGAGAGAATAGAAGAGTATTGTATTGTGCAGTATAACATGGTAATTTCGGTCCTCGATGTAATTGATTGAGCCAGTTATGAATACTAACGAATGCTCGATATATCCAAGGTAGCTGTTTATAATATGGAAGTCTGGTATGAAGGTTGCTATTGTATAGGAATTGTAATTTTGGTAATAATAGGGAGGAGGTGCAGCATATGCGTTGCAGGAGGAATTTTTTAGCCATAAAATATGTTTTCACTGGGAAAGGAATTATTCCAGCTTCTTCTAAAAGTGCGGAGGAAGGTGCCGTCTTTGGTTGTCGGAATATAATTCGCTGTGTTGTGGCTTGAAGGCGGATGTGATGTTCGCTGATCCGTTTGGGTAATGGAGAAAGTAATATTCCGCCATATTGAAGTTTTGCATCCACACATTGAGTACTGACTTGTTGCAGGGAGGATATATCTGTTCCCCAACCCTTGTGGCTGATGCAAGACAGCAACTTAAAATAAGGTTGGGCTTTAAGTGCTATTGTTTTGAGATGATGCTTCCAATTTAGTTTAGAATCGAGATGAAAACCAAGATATTGTAAAGTAGGTGTAACTGGTAAAGGAGTGTTATTTACCGTGAGATGGATGGGAGGTTGAAAACGTTTACGGGTGAAGAGAGTGCAGGAAGACTTCGCCCAGTTGACTGACATGCCGTTTTCAGAGGTCCAGGAGTGAAGTTCTAAGAGAGCGTCGTGCAAAATGCGTATCCCGTCCACTATGTTGGAAGTTTTGACATATAACAACATGTCGTCACAGTATTGTTGAATACGAACCAGTTGTCTGAGTCGTTGATGGAGAGAGAGTGTGTATATATTAAATAAAGTGGGACAGAGACTAGAGCCTTGAGGAATACCCAATGATGTTGAACGATAAGAAGGATATCTGTTATGGTATTTGACGCAGATGCGACGTTGTACCAACCAATTATGAGTATATCGGAGAAAAGGTGTAGGAAGGTGGAGTTGTGCCATGTGAGTGATGAGGCGATCGAGAATGATAGAGTCATATGCATGTTCCAGATCAAGTTTAACGGCAATCAAATACTGTCGATGTTGGAATGTGTTCCAGATATCGAGAAGAAGAGCAGCAACCGAGTCCAAAGATGACATGCCTTTCCGGTAACCAGTTATTGTGGGTGGGAAGACTGAATAATATTCCAAGTGCCAGTTCAATTTAGAGAGGATGATCTTCTCAAAAACTTTCACGACGCATGAAATAAGAGTAATCGGACGATAACTCTGAGCCAACCCGATAGGTTTGTGTGGTTTAAGTATAGGGACTACCGCTAAAACTTTCCATGAAGATGGAATATGTCCTGTCCTCCATATCTGAGAGTAGATTTGAAGAAGTACAGATCGACCATATGGAGACAGGTCGTACAAGTGTTGATATCTAATCTGATCTCTCCCAGGAGCTGTGGATCGCCGAACAGTTAACACCAGATTCAATTCTTGGATGGTGATATTCTTGTAGATTGGTGAATCACACTCCGGATCAAGAAGAGGTTGTATAGTTCGTCTGTCATTCAGTGGTTCTGGAGGCGTGAGAAGGCGATGAAATTCATCAATCCAAGGCGGTAGACTGTCAGTAGGAACTGCGCGTGGAGGAGATCCTGAAATTTGGTTCCGTATAAACGTCCAGATAGAAGACGAAGTAGCCTGTGGGTGGAGCGTGGCACAAAATTGTTGCCAGTGTTGTTTGCGACATTGCTGGATGTATCGTTTATACATCGCTTGGGACTGGCGATAGAGTACATATGTTTGTTGACTCTTTTCGTTAAAAAATGCCTTTTGCTTCTGTTTAGAATCATTTAGGAGTTGTTGGCAACGTCTGTTCCACCAAGGAAAATGGGAACGGGATGCTTGGGTTCGAGTCTGGCCAGGAATTTGAGAAGTAGATGGGGAGGCTTCTGATGCTGCTGCTTCTATAATATGTATGAAAGAAGAGGTGTTGATAGGAGTGACTTGCACTGAAAAATTACGGAAAAGTTCGTCGGTCGCATTCTGGTATGTTGTACGATTGTATGATTGAAGAATGCGAGAAACGGTTGGAGCATATGGCGAGAGGTGAGCCTTGGGCGTTCTCGGAAAAGTAACTCCTTCAAGTGTAGTTATAATAGGAAAATGATCGCTGCCACCTGTATATCCATATACACTCCAACTATGGGTTGCATACAGAGCAGAACTGAGGATGGTGATGTCAGGCGCACTGGGATAACCATTAAGGTTCGGGAGACGAGTAGCAGTCCCATCATTTGCAATGAGGTGAGTTGTATGGTCCATAGCAGCGAGAAGGTTCCGAGCAGCTACGTTGGTGTAACGATTGCCCCATTTTACACTTTTACAGTTCGGATCACCCCCAATAACACAGGGACCTTGGATTGAAGTAAATAATTGTTGCCAGTAATGAGTTGTAGGAGGGCTGTCTGGTGGGGCGTAGATGTTGATAAAAGTGAGTCCAGCACACAGCACTCCGAGCACTTGTATTTTGGTTGAGCCGGTTGGTGGAAGTGTTGATATAACACGAGCCGGTAAGGAGGTGTGGATACCCAAGGCGATCCCTCCGTAGTGGTCATCCCGAGGACGGTGATAAACTCGGTATCCAGGAATTCTTAAGTTGTCTTCAAGGCGGGTCCAGGTTTCTTGTAACAGTATGATAGCCGGAGTAAAAAAGCGGCATATTTGCGATAAAAACACCTCCTTGCCACGAAATTGTTGGAGATTCCATTGTAGTATTCTTAACTGCTGCAACTGAGTCATTCTTGGATATGTTCCAGAAAGCGAATAATTCGTAGTAGTAGCGCCTGTAAATCTAATGCGGTAAGTGGCTGGGTGTCGGACTGAAGTTTGGGAGTTAACTGATGCAATTCCTGTAATAGTTCTTGTTTCTTGGCATGACTAGTATCACGTTCTTGGTTCCAAACTGGCTTCGAAGAGCTGGTGTACAAGGTATCTCCTCTGAACGTGCGAGTTCGTCTAACCGGAGAGGATCCTGTAGAATCTAGTAAGGCACGTTCTTCTGAGGAAGAGTAATTGGTTGAGGTTGGAATAAACGATTGTTTCTGTGAAGCCGGTTGGATAGAATCATGTCCAGTAGGTCGTCGTCGTTTTGGAGAAAGAACGTGGCGATGTTCGTCGGAATAAGAATCATGTATAAATTAGAATAGTGCAACAAACTCTTGACATCGTATTCACTCATTTGGACTGAACTATAGCTCTTGTAATGATTTGATACTGGTAACATTAAACTTCTAAACATAAAATACTGGTTTCCTACATTATACAGGCATGTTTCGACAGTGAGAATTATTACGGTATCTCAGATAATTCTCCAACACACAATCACACAGTTTAACAGTAAAATTACTATTCGTTTGACGTGTTATTCTTAACCAGTACCAAAACAGGGATAGATTTGTGAAGAAAGTCTGATGCAGATATGGGTGGTAAGTCCTGTAGCTGAAAAATATTATCATTGCTTCGTTTGGTTTTCTGTGATTTCAGCCTTTTCTTTAAACAGTCTTCGATGCCAAAGCATAAATAACATCAAATGGCAGTCATTGCCTCGTGATACACACAATTTTAGGAAACAGTTCGATTTTTTCTTTTTGAATGTGGTTCTGTCATCAGCACGCCATTTGAAGAATCAGATTTTTTTTAAAAAAAAAAGGTTAGTATAGGGAACGATTTTATACCTAAGCTGCACTTTACTTTTTTAACGTCACCTAACCTAACTCGCATTTAATGTAAAGGGGACAAACTACTTAGTGAAAATTCGATGGGATTGCTGCAAAATCAATTGACCTGTTTTCTAAATTATTTAATATAATCTATTAAATTACAAATGCCTGCAGAAAGTTACGAAAAATATGCTAATATTATAGCTATTCATGCGCAGGTCTGAACTAAATCAGTACGCAGTTTCGCTTTCATTTGTTTTCATAGTTACAATCTCTTGTTTTGGACTGCCATCTATTAACAAGAATATAAAACATATTCAATACCTCTATGATCGTGTAAATGTTGTTTCAAGCCCGTTCGAGACTCTTGTTCAAGTGTCTCGAACAATACTCCTTTGAACGTGTAAATTTGAGGTATTGAATGGTCTTGTTCAAGCTTTCTTGGATCGTCTACAAGCAGCATTATATTTCGTTGAAATCTCAATACATTTTTATGCAGAATTATTTTTTTCTTGAATTGAATTAGCCTTTATGACATCTGAAGCTTCAATGGCTCAGGGCCATTGAGTAGGGTGTCGGGAATGTGGGAAAGGAGTCATCCCGATATTCATTCAGTTAGACTGAAGAAAGACCTCAAAAACAAAGCATAGCGGGAAGTGCAATCAATGGATTTTCTTGCATACAATTTTTTTCTTACATCCAACTTTTCGTATGTACTTTCGTGAAATTCTCTCTCTCAACTAATCTTCAGTCATTATTCGTTCTCCTCGAAAGCGAAAGAAACTCCTTACCAATGACAATTTTTTTTTTTTTTTCCTATATGGGTCAGACACATGAACTATGGTTGCCAACTGAGCAGAATGAACGTTAAGGAAATTAATTAGACTGCGAAAGGAGTGATGTCAACAGTTTTTTGAGAACATGCTTCAACAACTCGTATCAATTGGAAACGAAAAGTTGAGTTTACTTGAAGTCCCACAGCTTGTATGATATCATTAAAAGATCCTGAGTGATGTAAATGTTCTGACCAGAATTTGGACTTTAAAAACTTTGGGAAACTAACCGCAAACGTGTAGAGGAATCAGGATAATCTTCTAGGCCTACATAGAAGTAGGTCATCCAAATTATGCACACCAATACAATACACACACACATGGTTGGTGTGAATTCAAATTAGAGCTTTATCTCATTTACCCCATGTATCGAACAAAGAATTGGATAATAAGACTGATCTTCGATTTCATTGTATTATACTGCTTGTAGACGATCCAGGAAAGCTTGAACAAGAGTCTTGTTCGAGACCATTCAAGACTATTTGATGAAAAAGACGTCAGCACTTACGTCATTTTTGTCTTGAATTCAATAGTTCGTTTCGGTTCTGTTCTAAACAATCCAATTCAAGAGCATTCAATAGCCAATCAGCGCTCGAATTGAGTGCAGGAAAATACAAAACAACTATGATGGCGTCGTGAGACAGAGCGGCAGTTGTTGAATAAATGTCTTTTATTACTATTTTCCATAATTATCTGATGTTCAAAGTGTGCTTATAATAATAAACAAAAGCTAATATCTGGGATGGAAGATATTGTTAGTATTTTTGTTGATAATATACACGATTTATGTAGTTACAGTGCTTGCATGCCCATAGCTATTGTTAAATTTTGAGGCAATGATAGGCATAAGTATTAATTTGAGAATTTAATATACAAGAACATTGGGTGCAGATTAAGAAAGAAGAATTCATCAAATAATATATATATATATATATATATATATATATATATATATATATATATATATATATATATATGACTTTTCTTGCTTTAATAAGACGTTTTGTACCCCTATTAATCTGAGATAATAAAAGAATAATTGCGTACAGAGTAATATTATGCTCGCAAACTGAAGTACACTGGAAATTATTACATGTTATCCTATTATAAAATATGCAATTATTTTATTATGGAATTCACACGTTGTATTTCAGAAGTTATTTCTTACGGTAGGAGTTACTTTCATGCGTGCAGGTTAATTTTACGAGGACTTTCCCGTAAGTTACAATGCGCATCCAGACATACGCCACATATGAAAGTGAAAAAAACACACACACACTAAAATAGAGACTGCTATTTAACAGTGTCAGGTCAGGAACATAGAAAGGGGCCCACGGGAGCAGGCGCGTCATCGACGGAGGTTATAGTGTAAAAATATAAGAATAAGAATAGTGCAACAAACCCTTGACGTAATATTCACTCATTTGAACTCAACTATAGCTGTTGTAATGATTTAATACTGGTAACATGAAACTTCTAAACATAAAATACTTGTTCCCTACACTATACAGGCATGTTCTGACACTGGAAATTATTATCCCAAACATCCTCTTTCATACACACTCACACATTTTAACAGTAAAATTACTATTTGTTTGACAGGTTATTGTTAACCAGTACCAAATATGGGATAGGTTTGTGAAGAAAGTCTAATGCAGACATGGGCAGTAAGTCCAGTGTCTGAAAAAATATATTATCATTGCTTCGTTTGGTTTCCTGCGTTTTCAGCCTTTTCTTTAAACATTCTTCGATGTCATAACAAATAACATCAAAAGGTAGTCGTTGCCTCGTGATACAATTTTGGGAAACAGTTCGATTTTTTCTTGTTGAGTGTAATTCTGCGATCAGTACGCCATTTGAAGAATCAGATTTTTAAAAAAGCTTAGTAGAGGGATTTCATTTTTGAGCAGCACTTTACTCTTTTAACTTAAGCTAACCTAACCCGCTTTTATTGTAAAAGGGGCAAAATACTTGGTGATGAAAATTCGAAGGGGGTTGCTACAAAATCAATTGACCTGTTTTCTAAATTATTTAATATATCGGTAATCTATTAAATTCCAAATGCCTGCAGAAAGTTAGGAAAGATATGCTAATATTATAGCTATTCATGCGCAGGTCTGAACTAAATCAGTCCACAGTTTCGCTTTCATTTGTTTTCATAGTTTCAGTCACTTGCTTTGGACTGCCACCTATCAACAAGTACATAAAACATGGTTCAATACCTCTATGATCGTGTAAAAGTTCTTTCAAGACCATTCGAGAGACTTGTTCAAGTGTCTTGAACAATGCTCCTTTGAACGTGTAAATTTGAGGTATTAAATGGTCTTGTTCAAGCTTTCTTGGTTCGTCTACAAGCAGCATTAGTGCTGGTGAGTTCTTAGTTTCAATAACTAACTAACTAACTCTATGGCCTACCGGACCCGAAAGTTCAATGACGCGTTCACAGAAGCTCTCCACTGAATTCTATCCTTAGCCAACTGGGCTCAGTGGTAGAGCGTTCACCTCTGGTGCTTGGGGTCTCGGGTTCGATCCCAGCCCCCGCCAAGTGAACTTTGTGGTGAACAAACACTGTGTGCGTGGATTCTCTCGGGGTTCTCCCGTTTCCTCCCACTTTCTTCATTCCACCATTTCATTCATTACTCATCATCACCGTCTCCTTTAGCCTAACCGGCATAATCGTGGGACGTAAATCTCAAAGATTTCATTTCATTTCATTTCCTTAGCCAACTGGATCCAAATTTACTTTGTATTCATAGTTCTGCGAGATCCATCTTAATATTATCCTCCCATTTGCGCCTAAACCTTCCTAATGGTCGTTTCCCGATTGGTCTTCCAGTTAAGACTTGGAAAGCGTTCCTACTTTCTTCCATCCTGGCAACACGACCTGCCCACCTAAGCCTCCTAAACTTGGTGACCCTAATAGTGTTTGGTAAACGATATAAATTATGTAGTTCCTCGTTATGAAGTTTCCACCATTCCCCATTCTTGTCCCTCTTGGGTCCGAATATTCGTCTCATGATCTTGTTCTCAAATACTTTCAGTCTATGTTCTTCCCTCAGTAAGCGACCATGTTTTGCAAACCATACAGAACAATAGGCATGATTATCGTTTTATATATTTTAAGCCTCAAATTCCTCGACAGAATTCGCTACAAGAGATTTTGAACTGAATAATAACACGAATTCCCTGCGTTTAGTCGACATTTAATTTCTTCGTGAATATGGTTTTCGTCTGTTAATATTGATCCTAGATATTTGAAAGTATCCACTTTATCAATAGTATTATTTGATATTTTAACACATTCATAATTTGTCGTACTACGATCCCGACGCACTTCCATGGATTTAGTTTTCTCTGCATATACTTCTAAGCCCATGTTCCTGCAAGCGTTTAATAAGACCTCTGCATTTCTTTCTATTGTTCTCCTATTAAATTTACATAATCAGCATACGCCATAACCTGGTGAATACCATTCAAGTCTAGGCCGTGGTTGCTATCTTTGATTTTCCTTATAACACATTCCAGGATGAAGTTGAATAATAATGGCGACAACGCATCTCCTTGTTTCAGGCCATTTTCGACGTGAAAGCTCATGGACAAAAATTTTCCTACCCGGACTTTATCTTTGGGATTCATTTAAAGGTATCTTAATTAATCTAATTAGCTTTTTCGGTATTCCAAATTCTGTAAGAACGTTGGACAATGTTTCTCTCCTAACAGAGTGGTAAACCTTTCTAAAATGAATAAATAGTTGATATACCGGGGTATTGTATTCCCACTTCTTTTCGAGTATTTGTCGAATGATAAATATCTGGTCAATAGTTGATCGATTTTGTCTAAATCCGCACTGATAATCTCATAATTTCATCTGTGTATGGATCAATCTTGCTAATAGAATGTTTGAAAGGATTTTATAGGATGTTGACAGAAGAGCAACGCCTCGATAATTATTACAGTCAGTTTTGTCGCCTTTCTTGTGAATTTCCTTGTTAGTAGCACAGCCATTCCACGAAAAGTGGGAATTTCACGAGAAAAATAGATATGAAATCTGTAGAATAATGCTATCTGCACTGGAATTGATCATCCTTATATTGTATATAAACAACTTATTTGAGCATTTATTGTACCTCTTTGTTATATATATTTGTATCACTGAATGAAACTAGTCGTCCATTGTCAAAGTTCAGTTCAAACATGATCAATTTGGTGGACGAAGTAAAGTAACATATTTTGGGGAGGAACGAAAGAAGCACACTTGTAGTTTCCAAGAAAGTAATAAGTATTGTCAAGGCAGCTACTGTATTAAACTTATGCATTGTTTGATGCGTAACAACACGATGTAACCCCCGTTACAAAAAATATTGATGAATTCATGTAAAGTCGAACATAGGTGTCTTATTTGCACCAAACCTGCGGAAAGTAATAATGAAGACATTACTAATGTCCCACCTACAATAACTGGTTTATAAATATAATATTTCCTTTTTAAAAGGTGTAACGGAGGTTACATGTCTTGAATTGACACTGACACGATGTAACCTCCGTTACACAAAATAATTATATAAATTCATATGCAATCGAAATAATAGGTTTTTTAGTTACATAAAAACTTCACCTTCGCACCAGGACATCGAAAGGGAGTGATAGATGCCATAGGTGCTCAAATCGAAAGAATTGTTTGGATAAAACTTCTATGAACATGCTGCCAATTTGTCTAAAAGTATTATTGTGCTTTTTATATCTCAAGCTGATGATGAAATGGTTCACCTCCTGCTGAACAAACGTTAGATGTTGACAACTAATATCATTGCAATACGGATATCAAGGAACTTATGTTCCGCTTGATTTCAAGTGTGGCGCTACAAGTAAAGTTGTCTGTAAGTATGCAGGCATCTGTCAGACTGGATGTGAAGATGATAAAGTTTGGGTGGTATTTCTAAAATTGTGTGGAAGTGACGATACATTGTTTCAACTTGATGAACATAATGAAAAGTAAGTTAGCTACAAACAAATAGACCTCCTGCAAATCTGAATATAATACGCAACAGGATACTGTACAAATTTTCGCGTCCAGTTGATGTATATAAAAAGTGAATATTTGATTAAAATCAAACAAAGTACCCCGATCTTCTAGAAACAAGCTTTGAAACTTGATGGAGTATATTTAGTTCTGTTAATTATTTTACGCAAGTAACAGTTTCATTTGTCTCTTTCCGTTATTTTCTATCTTAAGTTCTATAGTTGTTAATACTTTCCAACTTCACTACACAATAGTTTGTGTTGCTCTTGAGTGGAAATCCTGAGCTTGGTATCAGTTATCAACAGACTACTCTCTTATTTGTGCTATGTAATACACTCTTCTATACACCCACGATTTGGTATTACAGAGATATTATATCTCGTCTTGCAAGTCTTTGTCCTGTTTGGTACTAGTATAAGACGAACATTCATTAAGATATACAGTAGGGCGATCATTTTTTTTTTTTTTTTTTTTTTTTTTTTTTTTTTTTTTTTTGCGAATTTTATTGCACATAGTTGTTAATATTGTTCCTTTCCTACAAGTATATTTCACTGCAAAAAATCAACTCAAATGGATAATGTTTAGGGGTCGCTCAAGCGACACGAAGTTTTGCCATAGGATGCATATAATTATGTCGTATACGAGACATATTGGAGGTTTAAAAATTCAATTCTTATAAAGTAAATTGTACTTTTTGCCCTACAAAATGAATTATTTATTATTATTACTAAACTTGCAAATAGCTATTACCAAAATTACCATTTATTGATTTCAAAATAAGTGAGATACCTCTAAATATGCAGTTGCTGTTCATTTTCAACAGAAAAAATAAGGTTATTAACGAAGTTGGTAATTTTTCAAAGTACTCTTTCGAGCGTCTGAAACACGCTTTCTGTGGACGATTCCTTTCTCCTTTTGGAATTTGTCCGAGTTACTCCAGTGCTCGGGATCACATTGGAACATGAAATTGATGTCAACTCGAAGAGAACGTAAAGCTCAAAGAGAGGCTGAATTAATCAAATCATGAAGATTCTTTGTTTCTAAGCCGTGGCAGTCTGAGAGTTTTATGCCTCTTGAACCCTAATTTTCTTCACAGGCCTTAAGACGATTTATAATATTCCGCTTGTCCTCGAAAGATAACTTCTCAGAGAACAATGAGAGTGGAACTAACTCTGCTTCAAGATACCACAAGTGAGTTTGAAACTTGTTCATTGCAGATTCAGACACAGATTTATTCACTATGGCGTATGTTTGATCTGCTTGAACAGAAGTAAGTCGTTGACGGGGGCATCACATGTCTTGGGACACGAAATCCATGCTTTCACGTATATGAGACTTGCAAATAAACACACTTCCCGCAGATTTTTTTCCTCTTTGACTGTAAGCTTAAACATTTGGCGGAAAATTTATATCTTGAAGCAGCATATTACCTTCTCCATCCAACGAGCCATATGGTAAGCACCTCGTGACTTGAAAGGAAATTCACCAAGTATCAACAGGCAAAGCTCTATCATTTCATTATAGTCATCACGGGAAACATAGTTATTATCTTCCTTATGTACAAGACAATTTTGTAGAAATATAACAACTTCATTTTTCAGTGTTCGTACATATGGCATGGAAAGGCGTTCGTCTTCTAGCGCCTTAAAATTATAATGCTTAAGGTTTGGTCAAAACTCTTGGAAACGTTGAAAAAGTGAAATATTTGGACCTCTAGTATGTTTTCCAAAATTGTGGGAGGTGCATAATTAATTAGGTGAAATTTATCCGTATTTTAGACGATACCAATCATAAATATAACTCCGTTTCTCTTCCAGTCGTGGACTTATATGTCTTATATTTATGCCTACACTAGAAACGCCATTTCAGGCACGTAGCCAGGAGGGGGGGGGGGGTATGAACCTTCCTTCGAAACCAAAAAGATGATAAGATTAAGGAAGGATTAAACAAAAAGAAACGAGAAAAAGAAGAATCAGCGTTAAAGCTACAGCAAGCGTTTGGTTGCTCTTTCTTATTAGCAGCTTTGTGTGGGGGAAACGGGGGATGTAAGTTAAAAATGGATATTGTTGTAACGGGATTATTTCATGTCACGGACCCCTTCTCCCTCTATTACGAAATCCTGGCTACTTTAAATGTTGTTTTGTGCTGAAATTTGCACAAAACAACGAAATTTGTGCATCACCGCTTAAATGCGAATACGTTCAATATTTCAAATAACAGGTATGGAGCATAATTGAAGGCTTTGAGCGACCTCTAAATATTTTTTTACTGCAATGAAATTTTCATTCAGTATATTTAGACCACATGGATCAAAATTGGCAACTATGCGTTTAGATCAGAGATCTTTTTTTCTTTACCATTCTATGGTGGACCACCCTAATATACAGTATATATAGATATGATTATAGACTGCCTACAGCTGTATGTATTATGTAAATAATTACTGTAGTAACATAAACAGAGTTATATTATGATATAGTACCTCAGGACTAGTTCAGTCATTGATCTCAAATTACTTGTAACCTCCGTTACACAACAATCATATCAGAAATAAAGCAAATTTTATTTTTTGTCCTCACAACTCTTCTTTTACTTCCTAGTTTTATCTTTTAATAAAGAGAAAAATCGAACAGCAATAGTTTCGGTGCTACAAGGAACCAGAGTTCTGATTGGAAAATTACGAATCAAACCTGTTCCCAAAAAATGTAACCTTCGTTACGCAACAAATAACGTTTTTTCTCCACAATGTGATATTTCCACATGTACTTTTATCATATAAATGGTGGCATGGGCATGTATTGTTTGGTCTATAACAACACGGGCAGCACAAGCTTTATTTGCATAATATATCACTTCGCAGTAGTAAAAGTGTAACCTCCGTTACAAATGGAATGGCTGAGCAATTTATTTATTTTATTTAAAGAAAAAAGAAAATTTAATATGTTGGGTGTATCCAATATATTAAAGAATATACATACAAAATTAAACATACTAAATTATAAAATAACATTATACAAAATATTAATGGAATAAAAGAATAAGTTAACTGCTACAGAAATCGACAAATCAAATTTTCTACTTGTATTTTATGTGCTATTACATCTCTAAAGGAAATCAGACTTCCTAGATTCCCTTTATTAATAGAGCTTAATGTACCCGACATTCAGAGATGACAGGATTTCGGACCTCCAGAAGTCATGTCTATCTTCCGGTGCCGGACAGATTAATTCAATGCACTTATTTCTATATTGCGAAAATGTTTGTATTTCTTATGCAAAGAATAAAGAAAAGATGGAAAAAAGGAAATGTTTGTGTGTGAGCCTGATTCTCGTATTTTCTTTGTTTCCTTACCATAACATATAAGGTTTATAATTCTTACTTTAGTTAACAGTAGTTTTATAATTTAAAAAAAAAAAAAAAAAAAAAAAAAAAAAAAAAAAAAAAAAAAAAAAAAAAAAAAAAAAAACCTTTTTGATTCTTTTAACCACTGTAAAATTAACATTTTATATACTTTGAAATTACTTTCCTCTTTAATTCGGAGTGTGAGTTCATTATAGATCTTCGGAGCTTTGTAATATGTTTGATATTGAGTTGTAGTTTTAGTTTTACTTGTTGTTTTAATTTCTAAATTTCTGAGTGTCACATTTCTGGTTGTCTACAAATATTTTATTTCGTTCCATTTGTTTCTATTCAACATATAATACCTTCCGCAAATATAGTTTTGAAAGTGGTAACACTGAAAATTGGTCAGAGTGTCCATCTAGTCTACTGTCAGGTCCCTTTTTTAAACATATTCTTACAATATTATTTTGCTGAACCATCAAAGGTTTTAAATGAGCAGGGTAAGCAGCACTTCAGATTAATATACCATATGTAAGTATACTATTTACAAGAGAATAATATACAATACGTAATATTTTTATGTTTACAATGTATTGTAATTGAACAAGTTTATATATTTTTTTTTAATATTGTGGCGAGAAGACCATTTTAGATGCTTATCAATAAATATACCTAAATATTTTACTTTATTTTCACTAATAACCGAACTGCAATTACATTTTTAAATATTATGACAATAATGCAATTTTAGTGACATATTTTCTGGCTGTCCTGTTAAAGTTGGTGAGAACGTTATATACCTGATTTTTTTTTCAGTATTTAATACTAACTGATGATTATCAAGCCATTGATTTATTTTCTTAATTTCTGTTTCAGTTTTCTTGAATGTTCATCTGTCTAGGGTTGCCAGACGCCCCGGTTTTCAATGAAAAAATTAACTGCCCCGAAAAACCTTTCGGGATGCGTTTGTCCCAGTTTTCGTTCTTCTGATTAAAAACAAAATCCAACCTGTAAGAACTAGTATATCTCACTTAAAAACGGAATATTTTCGGAAGATTTGTTTAGCCAGTTAATTTTACTAAATAAACAACAAGGAGTTTGAAAATCTCATCCGTTCCTTCGTCTTATCGATTGTTTAGCTTCCAGCCAGAGAAGGAAAAATTATTTTGGCCTAAGATGGGTAATTTTAGATACTCTGAACGTATTGTTTTAAACTTCCATTCTGCTACATCAGACATTTCTTATAAGATGTACTTGAAAGAGATGCCGACTCGAGGTTTTAAATTTCCACTTTTATTAGTTTAAAGCAGGGATTACAGTGACAAAATTCATTATTAACTTCGGTATTTTTGTTTTGAAAATCATACTAACTGCGCCTGTATATACTTTAGGATCTAACTGAATAGTTCAAGATGTTTGGAAATATTATTGTAGCAAGGTGGAGGGGATTTAGAACACCTTAATAATAAAACCATAATTTTTGTCAGCAGAAATTTACACTAGTAGGAAAATATTACATAATAGCAAAACCCGTGTTCTTGCAAAGGGATATTTTAAGCTTTTGCTCGCTATATTACTTTTGCAAATTAATCTAAAAGTCCGAAAGATTTCTTACGTGTTTTATACATTTGATGTGAAGAATTTCCTTCATTTTTCGAACAATTCACTGCTAGTACTGTAAGAATAATATGGAAGGTTACCTGTGTCTGTCGCATTTACGGAGATCCGTAGTCTTACATCCAAGTTCCATTTTAAATTACACTTAAACAATTACAGAACTATGTTGTCTTTAATATGCTTCCCCGTATTTCTAAAGATGTTATGCACGCATTCAATAATTTTGAATTTATACTTTTCCTTTCTCTGGTAAAAATTTTCAGTGATCTTCAGGTTAAAATTCCGTAACAACTTACTGTAGCACACAATGGCAGTTAAACACACAAAGTTGTGTGGCTTCTTTAATTTTGATACTGGATTTTTTTCTGCCGAACTTTTGGAGAGCCTGCGTAAGTCTTTAAAGAGATTTACTTTTTGTTTATCGTTCTGAAATTAGCGTAAATATATATTTTTTTCTTGGTAAATGCTCAAATTATATTTCTTTTAGGGTAGTGTTTCTGACTCAGGCAAGGACGCAACAAAGAAATAAACACATTGACACATTATTTAAGACCTGTGAAACACAACCAATCGGAATTCGGAATAAGGGACGCCTGGCAGCTCTTCTTATGCTACCTTTTCACATTCTTTATACATCCCTTATGGGGCTTCATTTGTGTTAAATGTGTATCGAATGAACTGGAAAACTGAATAGTAACCTGGAAAGACAGGTACCGGTAATTAATTGATTCTGACCAAACGAGTAGGGACCCTGACCTTATATATAGTCTGAGATTGGTGTCCCGGCTTTTCGTTTACAAAATCTGGCAACCCTACATCTGTCTATGTTTTACCAGTAAATATGAGTGAGGTGTCATCAGCAAATGATTGTATATGGCCGTCCATTTTTAAATTACGCAAATCATATCTATAAATTAAAAATAATATTGGACCTAATACAGTTCCTTGTAGGACTTCTTGTTTTACATACGAACAATTGCTCTGAAAATTACTTATTTGGACGGCCTGTTTTCTGTCTTTCATATAACTGCTAAACCAAGATAGCGATATACCCCTTATTCCACATCTTTCTAGATTGTTTGAGAAAATTTGGTGTGATATTATATCGAATGCTTTAGCTATGTCTAGGAAAACTGCAATTACTTTTTCAGCCTTATCAACATTTTTACAATCTCTGTTAAATTATATACCGCATCTGATGTACTTTTATCTTTTTTTTTTTTTTTTTTAATTTCTAAATCCATATTGATATGAAGAAAAGAATTTATTTTGTTCAAGAAAATTGGAACAATTATTTATTCTTTCCACTCTTGTGGCAATTCTTCCTTGTTCCAGATAAGGAAAATAAGTTCGTGTATCTTGTTCCACAATTTTTCGCCTCCAGCTAAAATTAACTTAGCCGGAGGTTCATCTACACCTGGAGATTTGTGTTTCTTTAATTTCTTTATAGCGATTTCTACTTCTGTTCGGTTAGGTTCTGGAATATACGGTTCTGCGTTGTGTATTTCCCTTTGTCCACGCACGTTAGTTTTTGGCTGCGTGTTAAGCAAATCGTCAAAGAAATCTTTTCATCTATTTAAGATGCTATCTGTATCAGTGAGAATTGTTCCGTCAGCTTTCTTTAATATATAAGCACGAGGTAGGTAGCCTTTCTTAAATTCGTTGATCCCCTTATACATGTTCCGAATGTTTTTATTTTTACTATTATCTACGTAGTTTCAAGATAGAAGAGAAATGGGAGAATGTGATTCGATACAAAGAACATCCTTTCATAAACTTCAGATTAGCTAATACTTACAGACTGCTCACCGTACATTAAACCAATGCTAATCTAGTGCAAAAGATGCAGAAGGAATCCTAAATTCACCTCTCAGAAAAATGAGAGAAACCCAAACTTCCACCCAATATAGAAAAGCGAATATATGGTACGCATTTTCTGGTGTATGTTGCAATGACAAGTTCAACAAAAGATACATGTGACAGGGTTGTAAAAATATATAAGTTTACGAGAAGATATCAAAAGTTCGTGCAATCATCTAGAAGAAATCCATTCTGGACACCATGATGGTATTAGTCCTTCTGTACGTAGAAACCGTGCCTAACGACACATTTTTGAAGAGGTTCTTCACTTTCCGTAAGCAGGTTTTTTAGAACTCTGCAGTTTGGCTTTGATACCACAGGTCGACCTCAGATATGACGTCATCTCTACTGTCAGAATGGTGCCCTCTGAGTGGACACTTCATTTCTGCGAAGGGAAAGAAGTCACTTGGTGCTAGGTCCGGTATGGAGTGGGACAATATTTCATATTCTAATTCCACTGCCTTCATCACGGATGCATGGGCGGAATGAGCTGATGGATTTTTATCTGCCAACAACGGCACATCTTTTGTGACCAATGCCAATAACAGCATTTCTTTTGTGACCAATTATGATGTTTCTTCTTCACTTTCTCTCGTAACTGAGTCAGGAGATGGAAATAATACAAAGGTACTAGTTATATACTAAACGCAATGTTAACTTGAGAGCCGAATCACAAGCGCATTAGTACATGTTGGCGCGCGAACCTTTTCGCAAGGAAGCCTTTGTATGTGTGTGTGTGTGTGTGTTGGTTGGGTTCTCATTCGCCAGGGTTCCAACTGGCGCTGCTCTGGGTCTCAGCTGATATGCGCGGAGCGGTTATTCCTCGTTCTTTTCCTGCCGCTACGAAAAATGCTTCTTGGCTTATTTGTTTTTAATAATTCATGAAGACACGACAATAGTAATAAATGTATTGGAAATTCGCACGTGATGTATTTGCAATCCTCACAATTAAAACTCGAGAGCATGAAAACTATTTTGATTATTCATTTCAATTGGTTAAGGTAAGAAAGGATAAGAAATGAAGTTACTCTCATATATCTACCTGGAAAAGGTCAATCATAAACAGAAACACAGAAGCAGCCACCCTCCCACATAATAAATTAAAAATACGATTTTTTTCCTCAAAGCACAGCAACTCTACTTTAGCAATGAGTAAACCAGCTGCAAACCGGCAACAATCATATCAACAGTTTTGTCTGCCTATTTTTCTCTTAGTCGAGAGTACACACT
Organism: Thermobia domestica; assembly: GCF_964235325.1. NCBI lineage: Eukaryota > Metazoa > Arthropoda > Insecta > Zygentoma > Lepismatidae > Thermobia > Thermobia domestica. The sequence continues at coordinate 323,682,608 of NC_137454.1, read as the reverse complement.
GTTGACAATTTACTTTGCTTGACTTTAAAGAGGTTTCCCTTCCTCGTGTTTGCAATAATACTGAGAAGATAATTCGGATTCATTCATGATTTCAATTTCGCGCTTAACACTCTCCATGGTTTCAGTTTCTCTTTACGTACCCATACTAACGCACGCGCGAAGACGATATTTGGCAGTGTTACTCTCTGAACAAAAATTGCAGAAGTTACATGTGAGTCCCGTTCTTTCTTTTGTTTCATTTATCAGCAGGCATAGAAGTTTCTTACGGGATAGCAAACTCTATTTAATTTATATATCATATAAAAATATTAAGCCATTTCCTATCCATCGTGGACGATTTCTAACATTGATCAATTAACTAATTTTACTGGTCTTTGTTTTTGATATAAGATTTTTCAAATTTATAATCTTGCAACACTTGTAAGAGACTCGCATCTTAGCTACCGGCTTTTCACTCTTTTCTTTCCTTCTCTCTTTCCGATTCTGAGTCGTGACGTCATTTTCATAACCCGTTACTAATAAATCTAGTACCTTTTATTTTAAATATTGTTTCTGTATTAACATTTTTATATACTTGAACTCAATTAGCTCTTTGATTTGATCTCCTAAGTAATTTTACGTGTGTAACGTGAAGAACTATGTAACATGCGCGGAGTCGCCAGAATTGAAGTTGCGTATCTCGGCTATCAGGATAAGGTCACGGCGAGTATAGTTTGCTCCTGTGGTAGGTAATCTGTCATGATGACCCCTTCACAGTCCCAGAAAACTGGAAGCATCATCTTGCCGCCAGACTTCTACACTCGTAAGGTGTTTCCATTGTTTGCTAATTTCCTTTGTTTCTGGGTCATAGAAATAAACCCAACTTTCATGCATTGTCACTAGTATGTCGAAAAAGCCCTCTTCATCCATCTCTCAGCGATGCAATATTTCTCTTGCAGCGTCCTCGCGATTTCTCTCCTGGAAAAGGGAGAGCAGTCTGGCACCAACCGTGCTGACACTTTCTGAAGATGCACCTGGTTGAATGATATTCCAGACAGACTCATAACTCGTACCTATTCAACACAACACTTTCAATGGTAATTCTCCTGTCTTCCATAATGATCTCAACTTTCTCCATCAAGATGGCATCATCAGTAGAAGATGGTCTTCCATATTTAGAGCCGTCAGTAGTGGTCATGTGTCCAGTTTGGAATTGCCGTTTCCACTTGGATACCATCTCATAGGATGGGTGTTCATCCTCCGTATTTTTTTTTTTTTTTTTTTTTTTTAATCTCTGTGGATCTGCTTTGCTGATTTCCCCTGAAGATGGTGGAAACACATGCCTCAAGCTTGTCAATCACCGCATCTTCAGTTATTTACCTGAAAAGAGTTGTTCTAACGAATTCAGAATTTGCATGGATAGCACAAGCAGACAAGGACCTAATATAAAATACATGTCCGAGGGAGTTCGTAGTTCGTCACCTTCTAGGTGGTTGCACGAACTTTTTCATATCACCTCATATGTGTAAAGTTGCCAAGTCTTCCTCTGTGTAAACAGGAATAACTATTTTGCAAAATTCAAAGCAGATTGAATCCTAAATTGCATGTGCTAATTGCGGTAAACTACCGAATTTCCATTTTTCGTAGCTGTAAACAAAAGATACTGGTTTGTAACACGACGGTTAAGACATACATTCAACTTAGATATTAAAACTATATACCATAGATAGATATATGATATGTGTATGTGTGTGTGCGCGTCTGCGCTGCCAATGTATATTGACAGACACACCTAATTTGTTATACTTTGAAGAAGAAAAAGTATTTTGAATACACTACGCACTTTGTAGATGAATTGTATCTTTCCATGTTAGAAAATTTAAGTTAAGAAATGTAGAAAAATTGTATTTTATACAACTTCAAGAATAAAATGGAATATTTGCATTTCACACGGATCTTGCTTGTTGCTCCCTCATAACTTCTGTGCTTTAAACTAGTCAATTTCCTTCTAGCGGAAAAAGGACGTCTTTCATTGATTTTTAGCAAATCTTGTTTATAAATACACATTGTACTGACTTACTGTAACAGATTTGTAAGTCCAAGCCCGAAATTTGATAGCCAATACGTCGGAAACTAAAAGTCTTCACTTAACCAAAATTTTAAACATTGGTATACCTTAACAAGCTTAATATGATGTCGAATATCGTAGTGTGCACGCATTTGATTATTGATTTATTGGCTATCAAACTTGGGGTTTGGACTCAAGTAAGTCTAAACACCAACTTCGTTGGAAATTAACTCGAGAACCAGAGTCCAAGCCCCAACTTTGGTGCCAAATAACTCGAGGACTAGAGAGTCCGGACGCCAACTTTGGTGGCAAATAACTCGAGGTATAAAGATCTGCACAATTTAATATTTCATATATGTAGTAAGCTTATGTTGAACTACCACCTTGTCAAATTTAGTCAGATCGGATGAATTTCACCAGTTGCATTTCAGTTAAATTTCTTGACTTCACTCAGCTCAAACAACTTCAATGGCCAATAACGTGGAAACTAAAAAGCTGTACACTACAATATTTCTGCTATGCTGAAGTGTATACAAATCTTGTCAATCTTTACCACCGTATCAAGTTTGGTCAAGATCGAATGGGTTTTATGGATCGAGATTTAGTGGAATTTCTTCATTTCACTGAATTCAAACCCAAATTTTGTGCCAATAAGTCGAGAAATAATGATCTGTATGGTATATTTCATGTACGAATTAAGCTACAGAAGGTCTAGAACCATACCAAATTTCGTCACGGGGCCGCGGTGGCTCAGTGGTAGAGCGTTCACCTCTGGTGCATGAGATCCTGGGTTCGATCCCAGTTCGCGCCAAGTGAACTTTGTGATGGGCAAACACCATGTGCGTGGGTTTTCTAGGTGTTCTCCCGTTTCCTTCCACTTTCTTCATTCCACCATTTCATTTATTTCTCATCAGCATCGTCTCCTTTAGCCTAGCCGGCATAACCGTGGGACGTAAAGATTTCATTTCAAATTTCGTTAAAGTCAAATTAGTATTGTCGATAGCATGCTACATATAATAACCGTTCACTAAGTCGAACAACAAAATCAATAACCAACAACTCAGAACTAAAGATCTGTGCATCAAAATATTTCACACGTGTACTAAGCTCGTGATTTTCTATCACCATTCCGATTTGGGTCAAGATCGCACGAGTTTCATAGATCGTGTATATATTTAGAAAAAAAAAATGGGGGACGATGAAAAAGAACGGGCCAAGCATTAAATAGTTCACTTGCATTGTTTCTTCCACGCAAATAACCTGTCACGGTCCCTCTTCTCGCCGGAGCTAAGTGCAGGATACGTCCTTTAGCAACTGGTGTTCCAGTGCAGTCCTCTCCCACTCGGATTTTTTTTTTTTTTTTTTTTGTCAAGTCTGTTCAGCTGCTTGCAGGCAGTATTTTTAGCTACATATTCCTGCTGAAGCAGAAGCTGCGCCAGAAATTTTGAAAGGAGTACTGAATGTTTTGCTCATAATATACTGACTGTTTACTTCCGTTCTACAAATCGTTAAATAGCTCTGTATAATTCAGTTTGAAGTCGATGGCTTTTACTTTTTAAATATCTATCTCGGGTGTCTGAAAAAGTTTATATTCATTTGGTACCACATCACAAAAACATCTCGAATATATTATATTATATATATATATATATATATATATATATATATATATATATATATATATATATATATATATATATATATATATATATATATATATATATTCAGAAAGACTTTCATCCTCAGAAGATTAGTATTTCTTCATTCTTGCACAAAACGATAGTAGATTTGAAGGGAGCGCAAAATATTACCCTCTGTTATACTTGGGAAGATCAGCTAGTTCTTGCAAACAGATTGAGAGTAAAAAATTGGTATTGAAAAAAAAAAAAAAAAGCTTTTGTCTCGTTGAAATAGCACAAAAGGATGATAAATCAAACTGCCTGTTCATGTTACACTAGGAAATATCTGATATTCAGTTTGAATTTCAATGTTGCCAATGTAGCGACATATTCCTGAGACCTAGCAAGTTGTAATTTTAGCTCATTTTGGTTCGTAGTGTGTGTTTAAAGCATAAATTTAGAATACTGATAATGAATAATCTAGGTACAGACTGTCCCAAACTTCGCATGTAAATTTCATTTTTGTGTTCCGTAGAAATGATAAGACCTAGGAAAGTGAAACCTGGTGAAACTATAGAACACTATCCGTCTAAACACTAAGCATTTTGCTACACTCGTTGTCAGGAACATTTCAACTCTCTTCCCGAAACTCTTCGCACTATTGCCTGATTTTCCCTTCACTCATTACTGTCGGTCCGTAAATGGCACACGATTCCTGATGGATATCAGCTGCATTCTGTCCTTGGCGTTCAGAAATCGATAACAGATCTCACTTCACATTTAACGGGAATTTTGTATTACGGCGGCCATTTCGCCTCACTGCTACTTGCACGAATTCAACTCCACTTGGACTAGTCTATCTTTATTGAAAGCACTGAATATTACGACATGCTCAACTTCAGTGTTGCTAACTCCGCGTAAAAAAAATACCGGCCCCTTTTTTCGACATGTGCCTCGTATAACACCTATTTCAAGCACTAATAAATTCCAACATACTTGACTGATGAAAGAACACTTCCACTATAGAAGAATTGAAAAACTGATCTCTGACCTCTAATATCGTACTTTATGATGTATAATATTTATATCGAATAAAGCTGCAATGTAGCTCACATACCAGATTGTCTAAAAACTATTTAGCCTTTGGAGATCAAAATTGAGAATACATTTATTGTAATTTGAAAATAACATTCAATCCCGTCGCTATAGAACTTCTGATTTCTGGTCAAAAAATTGTAATATGTGGCTTTCACAGGCCTCTTTTGAAACTGAACACCATTCACTAAGTTCTGCAGAGATTGAAAGAAATGATACGACTCTGTTTATTTTGAGTTGCTAAGTGCATTCGTGTTAATTGTGAAAGTTGTTTCTGAAACCTACAGAGTCTATTTTGAGCCAAAAATTGAGATAGCGCTTGCTCAAGTTTTTCACACTTCCCGCTATCTGAAACGAGATAAAATGTGTGGAAAACATTTGAAATCTCAGTTTTAGAAATGAACTTGACAAATTGTCGACGGTACGGGTCCGAATCTATCGTTCTACCTGGCGACAGCATGCCCTTTCAATTCCACCGAACGCACAACATAAGCTTCCTGAGCTTTAGTGTGCGGTTTGCCACAGACTGTGAATCATCATCTCGCTTGGACCTCGATCTTTTGAGCACATTGTTGTTGTAGGTTATCAACCTTTTCGTTACTCGTGATTAACTACTTTAGAAAAAGACTAGAGTTCATTACTTTTTCAGTAGAGACTTGCATCTAGAAAATTCAATCGAGTAAATGTTTTTAAGGCAGATCATGTGACACCTAAACAGTGGCGTCGGAAGTATTTTTCAGTTGGGGGGGCAAACTGTTGTCTTTGTAACAACGGTAAGATATAGGAATGTAACATAGGTAAGATAATACGAATATATGTTTGTAATGTAACAATAATTTGATTTGATTCGTTAATAATAATAATAATAATAATAATAATAATAATAATAATAATAATAATAATAATAATAATAATATAATGAAGCTGTAAACAGTTCGTGAGAGTGAAATTTCCATCTATTAGAGGCATCTTAGTTTACATCTTTAGATTAATTAATTCCGTGTCAGTTCTGTGCTGGATTTTGGTCTGGTGCAGAAATTTTCAACCACTGAAATCAGAATTATTTGGTCTAGGAATTAATTCGTGCGGGTGGACAAGAGATGGCGCAACGAACGGAGCGTCCCACAGTTCCGTGTATCCACACATGTGTTGCAAACCCCTGTCATCGCGTATCGTTCGTAGTATAGGGCAGTGGATTAAAGCGTCAACAACACCAGTTTGTAGTTAAGTGAACATGGCGCAATTTGTGCCTGATAAAGTGTTTTTGCGGGGTGTACTGCTGCTGCATTACTTTAACATGCAGAAAAGTGCGACTGAAAGTCATCGTATTTTGGTGGAAGTGTATGGTGACCATGCTCTAGCTGAGCGAACGTGTCAGAAGTGGTTTGCACGGTTTAGAAGTGGTGATTTCGGCTTGGCAGACCAAGAGCGAGCTGGACAGCCAAAAAAATTTCAAGACGAAGAATTGACAGCATTGCTCGAGCAGGATTCGTGTCAAACGCAGGAACAACTTGCAGCAGCATTAGGCGTTGATCAAACAACAGTCTCCAAACGCTTGAAAGCCATGGGAATGATTCAAAAGATGTCACATTGGGTTCCACATGAATTGAAAGACAGAGACGTTGAAAGACGAAAAACCATTTGCGAATTGCTGCTTCAACGACAGAGCAGAAAGGGGTTTCTGCATCGAATTATTACGGGTGATGAGAAGTGGATCCATTACGAGAACCCTAAACGAAAAAAGGCCTGGGTGAAACCAGGTGAACCAGGTCCATCACAACCAAAACGAGATATTCACTGTGCAAAGGTTATGCTGTGCATATGGTGGGATATGAAAGGTGTGGTGTACTATGAGCTGCTGCAACCGGGTGAAACTATGAATGGAGAACGTTATCGACGACAATTAATGCGTTTGAAGCAAGCTCTGGCCAGAACACGACCAGAATGGGAGAACAGACATGATAAACTTATTGTTCAACATGATAACGCTCGCCCACATGTCGCAAAACCGGTCAAAACCTATTTCGAAAATGTCGGATGGGAAGTTTTACCCCACCCGCCGTATTCACCAGACGTTGCTCCTTCGGACTACTACTTGTTCGATTGCATGAACAACGATTTGATTGGACAGCGGTTTACTTCTTCAGAAGATATCGAAACATGGGTCTCTGACTGGATCGCTTCCAAGGATGAGGACTTCTTTCGCCACGGAATCCGTACATTGCCTGACAGATGGGCGAAAGTGGTGGCTAGCGATGGACAATATTTTTCTTAAGGTATTTATGTATTTTGTGTTTGTACTACAGCTTCAATGTGTGCGTACCAACCGCACGAATTAATTCCTAGACCAAATAAAAACATATAAAATTGTAAAATTTGTACTGCTCACAATGACTGTAAGTACAAATTTTACCATTTTATATACTGGTACATATTTTTAACTGTATTGGACATAGTCACACGGACACTATTAAAGAATCTTAAAGCTACTTAAATCACTTGGAAATGAATAAATTATATTTTTAAAAATCCAGTTCTGATGTTGCAGTACACTGTAATACTAGAAATTGCTGTTTAGAACTACAAACTTTGTAGCACTTTGTAGTAGAAAGTAATTTGTACATTATAAAACAGGCCACATAATTAAGTAAAAAAATAAGAAAAAATATTTTTTCTACGTACTTGACTTCGTACCAGAAATGGAAAAATGGAATTTCCACTAAAGACTTCATAAAATTTATACAGAAAATTCAATTACACTAATTATCCAGATTTATTTGTATTTTTTACTACACTTAATTCAGTATATCCAGTTCGTTATTACATTCACCTCTCTTCCTAATCTCATTATATTCACTTCACTTCACGACACAATTAATAAGAAATAATTCAAGTTTATATTGAATTTTAAGTGCTATTTTGTAATTTAAATAATTGGTTATAATACGCATAATATTTTCACTTACGTAATTCTACATTTATTTCTTTTCAAAATTGACCAACAGTACCTTTTTCTTTCGCTTGTCTTTGATATGAATTCTCTTGCAATGGTGTTTAAATCTAAGTCTAGTCGCTACACATACGCAACAACAGCAGGTGAGCCAATCTTTCCTGCGTCATGGATGTCCTCAAATATGTCTTTAGACGACGCAAATAGCTGAATTATCTTTCGCAAATGCTCAAGAAGCTGGCATAGTGAGAACGAAAGTCCCTAGACGAACAACTTGGTCGAGAAGGCTGCAAACAGTTGGGGTTTCAGCACTAATAGTTTTTAATATTCTGGTGGTCGTCAGTGACTCAGTCGTCATCAAAGTAGGTGGAAGCAGCCTGAGCTGAGCTCATAATCTATCCAGGTTAAAATCCGATGAGTGAACTCCCAATTCCTGCTTCAAATATTCTCTTGAGTGAGACCCACCAGTACATATAGCTCCTTCAGAAAGTATATTCTAGAGTTTATGAGTTGTTTGAGACCTGGCTGATTGAAACGACGCTGCACTTCATTCAACAAATAGTCAATGATTTCGAAGTAAATTTTTGGAACATCTGATACAGGTTCTATAGAAGAGTAGCTGCTATAGAAGGATTATCAGTCTCCTCCAACCTAATTGGTGTTCTCTTTGATCTTGATGAAGTGAGCAATTTTAAGTGTAGTCTGTTTGCATTTTCCTTTGCTTCCTTATAGATGTTTTCAAATGCACTGTCCGTTCGTAGGTTTCTCAGAGTGTCCTCTAGATAGAGTCGCTGCTGCTCTTTTAGCTCCAGAAGCAGAAGCTTCAGAATTTTGAAGCACTTTCGCCAGTTGTCCGCAAGGTACAAAAGCATGTATACTATCAGAAAAAAATATCATTCCGAATTTGTTCATTATTTTCAAATACCCTTTTAGAATTACTTTTTGATCATCATTTGGACCACTTGTATTACTGATGGTTTTTTCCCAACGTGATTTGAATTCGTTTGTAGTAGGTTGAAATCTGATTAGAGATTTTCGCCTAACACTCCAGCGTGTAGGACAAATAGGCAGCAAATGTTTAGGATTACTTTCGTTGATAGTTTTACAGGGTTCAAGAACAATGTCGGCGTGCGTATGTTGTCCATCGTTTTGCAGAATCCAGGTTGATGTTTCAAACGTCTTTCACTATGGCCCACACGTCACACAAAGGTTCGCATTTTCGTGCTACTTCCTGCAATAGAAGATCTAATGCATGATTATTGCAATGAATGTATTAGCTGCACCATCATGACACTGTTCGCGTATATTTTCTGCATTCAGGTTAGGTTTCGTTAAAATATCTTTGATCCTGAATTCTGTTTCCGATTTTGCGCTGTGTGGGGTGATCATTTCCATAAATATTTTGTTGGGTTTGATGAATCAGAGTCAATACAGCGCACACAGAGACAACTGTTCTTCCTTTGAAATATCAGTCGTGGAGTCGGCTATGATTGCATAAAATGGAGACTCTTTAACTTCTACTACCAAGTCTCTCTATATTGCATGTCCCATAATCTTTAAAATTTCATTCTTTCAATCAGCACTAAGCCAGTTATCCTGTCGATTAATCCATTGGTTGAGAACAGGCACATCCATTTTTCTTTCATCCAGGAGTGACATCAAATTATCCTTACTATGCAAATGTCCACTGATTGCTTGACCACTGCGAGCTAAATATCTAACACTACTAGTTATTATAAACATTGACTGTCTTCCTTATTCTTGTCTACAAACTTGGTCTGAAAGGAGAGCTGAAACAGGTGTTCTGTTTCTGCATTCATATCTTAACCCTTTCACTACCACTGGGACATATGTGTCCCACGATACATTCTCAGAGGACCCCTGGTAATTTACCACATTTTATTGCTATGAATCGATGTTCCACTGGTAAAGAGAAGCCTGCTAATGGTTCACAGAATTCTTATTAACATTATCAAATAGACAGTAGTGGAAGTGAACGTGAACAATGAAAGTGATAATGGAACAGATGAAAGTGAGGAACAATGTGCTAGTGATAAAGCAGTGGTTTCACGTACTGTAATTTGGAAAAGGATGCCGAAATGTAAAATATTTGTAATCATAAATACGACCCAATTGTTTTTCTGACAATATACGTTTCATAATTAAAAATACAAGATGATCATTCATGTCAATACCACTGGGACATATAGGTCCCACGTAAAAATATCAGAGAGGTACATAATGTCCCACCCTTCCCACGTCAAAAAACGAAACGGTGGAAAATGTTTTTTTATATATATATTTATAAGTTTGAAAACAACTTATAATAGCCATATATTAATGTCTCTCACTCCGAAAAAATGGTAGTGAAAGGATTAAACGAACGAAACGACAATAGATTTCGCATTTTTCATATGTTCTGAATTATTAATCCTACCTTATACATTTTTCCTCCTCACTATAAAACTTACTGCACTCTGCATATTGTTTGTAAGAACATTAATTTAACTTTATGGAAAATGTATTTAGGCCCTAAATGTCCTGTTACTCATTTAAACTGTTATATGTTTTAAACTTTAAAATCTCGCTTGACGACTCGTTTCATATTGCAGACTTACGATTACTTAAACAACAATTTTTAAAGAATTTACAGTATTTTGAGAATTACACCAATGGAAATAAAGAGAATTTTCAATTCTTTTTCCTAATCTTTCTGTCTAACATGGGGGCAGAAAAAGCGCCCGGTCCCTTGTTTCAAAGAGAAAGGTGAATCTGGAATAGATATTTTTTTTTACATTACTATAAAAAGCAAAACTTAGTTCATATAATCAGTGTTGTGTGATGTTTTTACAGTCTGAGAGTGAGGGGGCAAAACGAGTATCTTGCCCCCTTTGAAAATTTCAGGAGGGGCAACTGCCCCCCTTGCCCCCCCGGTTCCGGCGCCCCTGCACCTAAACGTCAACTTTCTAGATGTAGCATGTTTTTTCCAAATGGTTTAACACTGTTTGGTTATGGATGTTAGGTCATTTGAAGATGTCATGACTGCTTATATGCTGGTCTTGTTCGACTTTTGCCTGAATATTATGCTGCACTTTTTCTGTGATTGGTCGCTCTCTGCGAGGATCTTGAACATCAAAATTTCCAGAACAAAAGCGGAACTTTCTTTTGGCTGCTGCTTTTGATAACTTATCTTGTCCATAAGCTGCACAAATTTCTTCACGGGTCTGTGCGGCATTTAAGTCTTTAGCGAATAAAATTGAAAAGGTAGCGCAGTTTCCCGGAAAGTTAACTCATTTTCACGGCCAAATACCTTAGGTTAGATGACAAGAATTCCAACACTTTTTGCATATATACTAGTTTTAGCTGACGAATGACGTTAGGCCTGACTTGCTGCGACTCATGTCCTGAGATTTGGAACACCAACGCTACCTCTTGCACAAAAGGCTCATTACTTTTTAGACTACCTGATAAAAAATAGTTTTTTTTGTAAAAAAAAAAATAGTAATGCGATAAGATGTTAAAGATCTGGAAGTTCTATTTTAGACACTTACAAATATCTATTTCTGCTATTCTATGATAAACAAATTCACTCAATGAACGAAGTGTCTTTGTAGAAACTTTTTTCAAGTTTGTTCGAAGTTGTAAGTTTCACTGAACGTTTTAGTGCTCGTCAGTAGAATAACCCCACTTGGGACGGCTGAGTCAGCGAAATTTGATCCTGTTTTCCTAGAATTGGGAGGCAAGTTTCGACAAGCCTTTAGTTGCTATGGTCATAGCCTTTTACGGCTACCAGAGAAGTGCGTGGGAAAATTTTGGTTTATCTGAACGTGTATGAGAACAGTTTGTTGTTATGTTGCTAGTCTTGGATGGCTTTATCGTCTTGGGTGGTTATACTCTTGGAGGGATCATAGTCCTATCAGTTATCATGATCGAAGCTTCATGATTGATTGATTGATTTTTGCTTTTCGTTATGTATTGAATAACTAGATGCTCTTGGCCTTCATAGTCTTGGATGCTCATACTGTTGGACGGGTCAGAGTCCTATTAGTTATCATGATCGAAGCTTCCCAATGGATTGATTGATTGATTTTTGTCTTTTCGTTATGAATTTGAACCCCCAAACCCCTCCACTCTGTCCTGCGAAGAACGTAAGGGAACGTTGTTACTATGCTCATACTCTTGGACGGCGAAGCTTCCCAATTGATTGATTGATTGATTTTTGCTTTTCGCTATGTATTGAATAGCTAAATGCTCTTGGACGGATGAGAGTTCTATTAGTTATCACGATCGAAGCTTCCGAATTGATTGATTGATTTTTGTCTTTTCATTATGGATTTGAACCTCCCAAACCCCTCCACACCACTCCCTCCTGCGAAGAACGTAAGCGAACGTTGTTACTATGCTCATACTCATGGCCGGCTATCGAATCTTGATGAGAGTTCTTCCAGTTATCACGTTCGAAGCTTCCCAATTGATTGAATATCAAGTTCGAAGTTTCCCAATTGATTGATTGATTTTCGTCTTTTCGTTATGTATTGAATAGCGAAGAGCATACTTAATGTCTTAAAATATTCAATGCTTTCTCATCGAGAATCGAACCTGTACACTAAACGCAAGATCGGTGCTTCGCGATTTAGAGTTGAATTAATTCTTGCATGAAAAAAAAAGAATTTCATGTATTGGTTTTAGCGTAGCATATGATATGTACATTGTTCGAAGCTCTTCATTTCGAAGCACTATAATGTTTTCAAGTGTTCAATGCCCCCTTTCTCTCTCTTTTTATCATCGAGAATCGAACCAGGACCAAAGTGGTATTAAAACATAAATAACAACCATAAAAATTAATTTAAAAAATACAGCATCATATTATTATTATTATTATTTTGGGAGTGAAAGTGAAGCAGACAACTAAACTTGATTGTAGCTTCGCTAACTTATGAAATAAAGACTTTACACAAAATTCTACTTTGGTAGGGAGCTGGGATCGAATTTGGTACTTCATGATTTTAAAGTTGAACTAGTCCTTGCATGAAAAAAAAGAATTTCACTTCGTTTTCACGACAGAAAGGATCGAATGACTTTCATGTCTTAAAATGTGTAATGTTTTCTCAACGAGGATCGAACCAGCAGGACACGGGAATCAAACGCAAGACCTGAGAATCAAACGCAAGACCTGTACTTCACGACCATTGAGTTGAATTAATCCTTGCATGAAAAAAAAAAGAATTTCACGTATATAGCACATCGTTTCACGACAGAAAGGAACGAAATAGAAATATTTAATGCTCTTTCACTAAGAATCGAACTAGAGTAAAATAATATATTTGTCTTTATTTTTTAGTCTTTGTCTTTAAAAAAGAATAAAGTTATAAAGTGTATTTATTCATAGTTGTTTCGTGTGTGATAAAGAAACCAGATTCTACAAACAGACACAGACAGTCATACATATATATATATATATACAGCAGCGTCAAAGAAATGTGTTTTCCCAGTATCTTTTTTTTCTTTGTCTGTTGCTTCGTATTCAAGAGAAGAGAAGATTAGCTTATCGAAAAGCAAAACACAAACCTACCTACCTACCGCTTTATTAATCAAGCGATGATAAGAAAACGTTGCATTGAAGTGACAAAATGTCAGTGAACACCGGCTGACGTTTGTCTGTCTGTATGTAGCATATGCTAGGAAGAGGAATAGACCAATGAGTCATTGTGTCCCCCTAAATTTAGGAAAGGGAGCCACCATAAGACTGGTAATTAGGATATATGTATATCACTAGTAACGGAACTTCTTGGTTTATTTTTAATAATAATAATAATAATAATAATAATAATAATAATAATAATAATAATAATAATAATAATAATAATAATAACTTCCAATTTTAAGTTTCATGGATATATTGACTAGACTGAAGAAGACGGTGATGATGAGAAATGAATGAAATGATAGAATAAAGAAAGTGGGAGGAAACGAAAGTACACCGAAAAAAAACCACGCACGTGTTGTTTGTCCAACACAGAAAGTTCACTTGACGGATGGAGCTGGGGTTTGAAACCAGGGCCCCCCTCAAACACCGGAGGTGAACGCTGTACCATCAATCAACGTACACTCAAAAAGTGGGAGGAAACGGAAGAACTCCGAAGGAAATCCACGCATACGGTGTTTGTCTATCATAAAATTCATTTGTTGAAAGCAAAAGTTGAACACGGGGAAGGAGGGCTTCATTTTCAACTCGGAGACCTATGCACAAAAGATGAACGCTCTTGTTCACCAGAAATTTCACTTGTTGTTAGCTAGGATCGAATTAGGGATCCCAATGCACCAGAAATATTCGTTCGAGTCGAATCATAGTTTTACGTCCAATTTTTAATTATGTCTGTTAAACTAGTAATTTTGTCTACCAGAAAGTTCACTTGTCTGGGGCTGGATTACAACCTGGATACACCATACATCAAAGATGAGCACTGTACCATTGATCCACTAGGGTCCCCACCTGCGATGAGAGAGAGAGAGAGGTCAAATCATAGTTTGACAAGAGAGTCCAAAGAGAAAAGTCTTAGATACAATGTTGTCTAACACCCAAAGTGAGTTTTACGTTCCACGATTATGACTGTTAAACTAATGATTTTGAAAGACGGAACTTTATGATGTGAATGATGTAATAATAATCATAGCTTGTGTGTCTTAAAATTTTGATAATATGTCTACTTGTTTCTCCGTTTGTCTATGTATCTGTAGTACGTGGAGTCCAGACGAAGCGAAGATATGTGTGTTTTAGCAAATGAAAATAGTATAATCTGTGTGGGTGGGACAAGTGAAAAGTGAGTTTTACGTCCTACGGTTACGTCTACTAGGCTATAACGTCCCACGATTATGCCGGTTAGGCTGAGTGTACTATACTAATGGACGGCGATGGGACAAGTGAAAAGTGAGTTTTACGTCCTGCGGTTACGTCTACTAGGCTAATGAAGGAGAGGTGATAATGAAAAAATGAATGAAATGATGTAATGAAGAAAGTGGAAGGAAACTGGTGAACTCCGTAGGGAAATCGACGCATACGATGTTTGTCCACCACAAAGTTCATAGGGCACGAACTGAGATCGAACGAGGGACTCCCAAGCACTTAAGGTGAACGCTCTACCACTGAGTCACCGTGCCCTCTGGAACGTAAAAATGAAATGATAAGGACGGTTTTCCGGGGGGTCAATCAATAGCATCTTTTCGTTAAGTTGTAAAGGAAGCAGGGAATTTGTGGTCGCTAAAATTAATGACAGGTATATAGAAAAAAAAGACGTGATTTGAACACGGGACCTCATGCACCAGAGGTGAACACTCTACCACAGAGGCACTGAAGTTAATTTCATAATTTTCTAATGTTAATAAGAGTGAAATCTAACGTTAAATACACATACATAAGTCAACGAACTGATAGAGAGAGTCACTCAAGTTTTAGCCCTCAGACACTGTTTTAATGTTACATGTGGCATATATCAGTTGATTTTGAGTTTAACGGCCCGTTTGGCAGTGAGGCTATATGAGACGTGGCCCTACTGATTAATGTGGAATCCGAACCACATGAGCTTCCGATAGGAATCGAACTTGCACCTCCCACGCGAAAGGACTGAGAGTTGATCATTCCTTAATGTCAGTTCAGAAAGAAGCAGAATACAGGGACAGCTAATCTTTGATATCGCGAAATCTTTCTTTGAATTCATTTTTCCATTACTGAAGCTTCTTGGTATGCAACCTGTACAAAGCAAATGTCTTGTACTTGTTTCATACTTAACACAAATTGGTAAATGTATGAAGCCTTCGTTTTGTAACAGTTTCTCCCAGAGCTGCAACTTGTGTTCTAACGTTTTATTTACGTAATGATTGCAGTAATTATGTTTTTCCTTAAAGCTTCAAATTAAAATGTGACAAATATTTCGTAATATCATCTGCCATGAAAGAAACATATTGTAACCATAAAGAATCTGTCAGTAAGTTTGTGCTTTGTTCTTTGATTTGAAGAAAATTGCTAATTCCATCTCTCAAGTTCTAGGAACTTTTCAGACCCGTGGAGCACAGGATACCGAGCACACTTCTTTGCGATAGGGAAATCTAGAATATTTATGCAAAACCTTCCAAGAAAACAGCAAATTGTCGCTGGTTTAAGCCATATGAACATTGTCTATGTGAACTATCTTTGAACGTATCACAAAGTGACCCAAAGTAGATATACATATCTGCATTGATCAAGTATGACATTTTAATTTATTAAGATAATGAATTTATATGCTTCGGTCTATTCCGAGTTTAGGCATAAGTGAAAAGGAATTAAGAGCAAATAATGAAGAAACTAAGTCAATATATTGTATGTATGTGTTGTAATAAGTAAATGAAAATTCCATGAGCTGATCAGTACAGGGCTGTATATCTACTTTTGGGTCATTATATATATATATATATACGAGTACTTCTTTCTTGTTTTCTGAAGGTGAACCGAGGGTCACAAAGAAATGATTCAAGGGCCACATGCAACTCACAAGTTTTAAATACTTGTTCTACAGTTACAGGTTAATTCTGTTACCGGAAAAATGGCAGATCATTTGTATTTGAAGTTTCATTGCGTTATTTTCAAATCACAAGTGTATTCTCAAATTTTGAACTTCAAAGGACAATGCTTTTCAGACAACTGATGTAGATCTACCAAAATTTAGTTTTTATTAAGTAAGGAATATTTTAAGAAGGTATTAGTAGAATAAATTATTAACATTTCAGTTCATTTCAAAGAAGAAAGAAAAATAAATCCTCTATAAGTCAATGGACAAAAAAAAAGAAGATGACACAACACGCAACACTATCCATCATTTCTCAAAATGGATTAAATTTCCATTATATGGACTGAAGTTGAGGATTTTGAAAGACTTTGAGGCTCAATATGAATCAATTATATACAGACTTGATGCCACAAAGAAAAAACTATGTAGCGTACGTAAAATCGTAGATTACATGCGTAAATCTTAGGGATAGGCGTGAGTCGAGTCAAATGTAATTTTCTCGAGTTGAGTTTCGAGTCGAGTTACTGTTTTCAGGTCGAGTTTCGAGTCGAGTTGAGTTTCATAAATGGCTCGCTCCTTCAGCTCATTTTAAGTCGTTTTGGAATCGTGGTCTTATTAGACTGGAAAAGGAAAGCCATGAGAAATATAAGCAATAATGTGAAATACTTTTAGTGTTTCTCACGACTTTTTTTATTAAATCCATGTTGATAGAGAGAAAGGTAGAAGGACGACCAAGCATAGAATATCTAGATCTTTGATAACGTCACAGGTTGTAATTCCTCTCTGTAAAATAATCCATCAGTGGTTCCTTTGTTCCTATCTTCACTGTCTGACAAAATATGACACGATTCGAGAAACTTTTCGGTACGAAAAAGAGATAAGTCGCAAATCGACAAGTACATTTTTTTCAAATTCAAAATGAAACAGAAACATCCGAGACTCATAGACAATACTAGTTCACTGAAGTTTTAGTCCTCAGACACTGTTTTAATGTCACATGTGGTATATATAAAAGCTTTAAATTGATATAGCAATTGCACGAACACGATGTATTTTCAAACTCAAGACAATACAGAAACATCCGAGATTTATGAGCATTACTAATTCACACACATCCGAGACTTATGAGCAATACTAGTTCGCCCAAGTTTTTGTGATGAGGAAGATGTCCACATTAGACAAAATTTACAGAAAATTCGGAATATTAAGGAATGTTGATGATCTGACCCAGAACATACCTTTTCATTACAGTAAACAAAGAACAGAAATGAACATGAATTGTACCTCAAATGATGTGTGTGGGTTCGATTTTAATCACAGTTCCCATGAAGTGAACTTTGTGGTGTACAAACATCGTGTGTGTGTGAGTAGAGTTTATGTTTCTAACTTCTTATTCAAAGATTCACAAGATGGGTTATTTCTTATTTAAATGCTTCTTTCAACATTCCTACTCTATCTTTGTTTTTAAATCACGTTCACATTTTATGTTTTATCTAATAACTACAGAGATATAAAAGTAGAAACAAAATGTACAAATGAAGGGGGATTAAAAGATTTATTATGAAGATCTAAAGCTGAAACCTCAAAATACTATTACTAGGGTAACTAGTATTGCCAACAAAATGAGAGAAACTTCTCGATACAAAAAGAGGCAAGTCTCAATTCAATAAGTACATTTTCAAATTCGAGATGATACAAAAACATAGGTACGTTCAAAAAAGTTTGTGATAACTTGATCCAAGATCCAATATATTTTAGAAAAAACGATATCGAAATTAGAAATTTGTACACGCAAGCCCATTATCAGCGATGATTTTTGATTTATATTACCCCTGTTAGCAGTGACTTTGGGGGAATTGCTAGAGTTAGGAGGATATAGATATTTTTTTTTATCCGTAGTGGCATCACTTATCAAAGCTTGTTGACCATTACGTGATGCAACTTTTTTTCGCATTAAAGGTTCATCTGAAAATTTCAGATTTGTGCAATTTTTCGAAGTGTAAGTGGTCAGTTACAGTTACAGATTCGATTAACAGAATATAAGTCTAGGTACATCTTTAATAGTGTAATTCAAATTGTGGGCCTAATATCAACATGTGCAGAGCTATGTAAAAATGCATGATGTATTATATCACAGAATACTACATTGCTAGATCTACCCACTTTCTCAGATTTGTTCAAAAAACGTAACACAAGACTATTGTAATTCGTCATCTGAATTACCTTTTCTTACTTGTCTTAAAAAAGCAATACATCTTCGCGGATAATCATTTAGCGCCCCATACAAACAGTTGAGAAAATTTCTTTTCCTATTACAGTACCGACTTGACAAGTTATCAAATTATAACTATTCCAAAGATAACGTGAAAACAAATTAATTCATTTGTTCACGAAAAAGAAAATTTGTCAACTGAAGAATACTTTCTTTTTCGTGTGTACAGGAAGATTATATGACTATACGTAATAATGATCTACTGTTTCTCCAACAAATGTAGATCAAAACTTATTGGCCATTATGTGTTGCTATCTTTTTTCGCTAGTAATTCAAATTGCGGACCTGATGTCGACATGTGCAGAGTTATATAAAAATGAAACATGTATTATATCGCAGAATATTACATTGCTACTCCTTCTGTATATAGGATAGGTCAGTGTTTCTTTAGATATATGCTATCTTTTGCTGTTCAGCATTACGTCAGAACATCACGTTAACACTTCTCATTTTTGTTGACGAATGTCTTGGTTTAATATTTATCTTCACACGTATGTAGTTCATTCTTTTTTTTAAAAAGTAAACTTGTGATGTTTAAAGATGATGATGGTGAACGTGTACAATAGATTTCAATCTTTTAATGAAGTCATTCGATTCATTTTTAATGTTAGACTTTCGATTTGAAAAGTAATTAATTTTCTAAGAAACGATTACATGTTACTCTTGTGCACATCACATCTTTGCAAATACTATCTAATGTAACCACTAACGTTTTGAATCAGGTCCAGTTGGAACAAAATTTTCTAAAAGGGAGCATGGACATGCCAATTTTTGGTTGCTAATCATGGCTCACATGATCGCCAAATATTAGTAATTTTAAGCATTACCTCATTAGCCTCCTGTCTCCTTGGTATTATCACAATGGAAAGTTCGCTGACGGTATTCGTAACTTTTTGTAAAAGAGTGATGAGTAATCACAATTTAATTTTTTAACGGCCATGATGGATCAATGGTTGAGTCCCATTGGTAGATTGGCAACAGTCAGTCCCAAATGTAGGGAGATGGGCAGTAGAAGTTAGGAAAGACCCAATTCAATCATATTTTAGTTCATTTGCAAGCCTACCGTGATAATTTTAGGGGCGCTCGTCATCCCTGTGGATAAGGGCATGGGTAAAGTGAATACTTCTGGTGCTTGTGGTTCCTGCCTCAATCCGAGTTCATGTTAATAGGTAATTGTGGTAAACAAAAAAACTGTGATCATTAGTTCTCCTGTTTACTTCTACTTTGTTATTTTTCTAAAGCAATTATGTCAGGTTAGAAGAACATGTATCTTTTCTTTCTAGTACGTGTATTGTTCTTCTACTCATAAATTCAATGGATTTCAGGATGCATGATGTCTCAGTGATATAACGTTTATTCACATTGTCATTCTATCAACTAATATTTTTCGTCTTAATCATATGTCCTTTTACCGAGAAAGGGTATATTTATGGGGACGTATCTTTATTTCTCCGGGGGTCTTTACATGATGTACAAACCTATTACATTTTAGGTTTGAGGAGTATGGTGGCTCATTGGTAAAGGATTTACAATCACTACTTCGCTTTTCAAATGCTGAAGCTTCTTGGTATGCATCCTGTACAAAGCAAGTGCTGGAACTTAATGGCGATCAGTGCCTCAGATTTGGCAATCATCACACCTTCAGTTAATTACTCTAAAAAAAGAAAGATAACGAGTTCGGAATTTGCTAGATTCATGTTTCTCCAAGGCTGATGATGATGATGATGATGTTAATGATAGGTGTTCAGTATAATAATAATAAGGGCATAAACACATCTCTTTTTGTTTCAGACAATTCTCATAGTTCGTGAAGAAAAAATTATTACTTTTAGATTTATTTGCCAACGAATGGAGAAACTTTTCGGTACGAAAAGACATAAGTCGCAAATCGACAAGTACATTTTTTCAAATTCGAAATGAAACACAAACATCCGAGACGCGTAGTATTGTCACTAATGTACCTTCAAAAAAAAACATGTTATGCTAAAAGAAAATGGCAATGCTGATTTTCACTGAAGAGTGGAAAAACGAAGAAATTCTGTTAGGTGGAACGTTAAACTAAAAATATTTCATCTCTCTCTCTCTCTCTCTCTCTCTCTCTCTCTTACGAAGGGTCTGATGTCTAAATGATTACGAAAACTATTACTTAACACAATATGATGTTCTTATTTCGTAGCAAATACGAAAACTCAAGTTAGAGGTACGTTCAATTCAGTTTAACGTACCACGACTATGCCCATTTTGCTGAGGGAGATGGATGATTAAGACAAATGAATGAATGAATACTTAGTAGAATGAGAATGTATGAGTAGATCATGAAACCTCACGGACACGATGTTCGGAGATGAAACTAGGGACTGCATGCACTTTGCCACAGTGCACGACAATTAGTAATAAAAAATTATAAGCTTACTTGATCGGAGATCGAACTAGGGACCGCATGCACTGGGTTACGGAACAATGCTCTACTATACTAAGTATTCATCTGAAAGAATAAGTCATTGCTTTATCACTGCCGCATGCACTGGGGTTACGGAACAATACTCTACTATACTAAGTATTCATCTGAAAGAATACGTCGTTGCTTTATCACTGAACCACATACACAAACTTTCACATATTTCTTACGTTCGAAACGTAAGAAAATATTTCAGTTTAACGTACCACGATTACGCTCATCATACAGATAGACAGACAGAAAGATATACACTTAGATAGTACTTATTGTCTTTTCGAGTGCAGAATAATACGAGTTCAATACTACACAGAGGCTTGTAGTGTTTGAACCCCGTCGCCCAAAGCTTGGACATCTCCCCAACAAAAAAAATCTTGATGCACGCCTGTGTACATAGCTAGTATACGAATTCTATGACGGGATTCTGAGCATTTTAAAAGAAATTGATGATAATAATAGGGAATATTTTAACTACTTTCGTCCTTTTAAAGTAATATCACACACATCTTAGACTATAATATGGAGAAAACTGTACAAAGTTCAACTTCCTAGATCAACTTAAAGAAATGGAGAAATGTTCTCTTATTTGAGAATAGACAATTGTTTTAACTTGAAGATTTGTGTTTATGTTGAAATCGTGGGGTGCTGTGAATCAGTGGTAAAGCGTTCACCTCCGGTGATTGGGGGCCCCTGGTTCGATCCTAACTTTCGTCGTGTGAACTTTGTGGTGTATATAGCCTCGCTGCTGAACGGAACGTTAAACTCAAAAATCAATCAACATCATGTGTACATGAGTAACGACATCCGAGATGTATAAGCAACACTAGTTTTGTCAAGTTTTAGATCTCAAACACTGTTTTAATATTACCTAAAACACACACATACATATCTTCGCTTCGTGTTGTCTGAAACCATGACCTAAGATAATGTTGACGCGATAGCTGGAGAACAACATTGAAATGCAAAACATGTTCTGTTATCTTATTTTTCTGCTCTTTGCAAGTAGATAGTGCAGATGCAGAAACTCTCTCTATCAGTTCGTTGACTTATGTATGTGTATTTAACGTTAGATTTCACTCTTATTAACATTAGAAAATTATGAAATTAACTTCAGTGCCTCTGTGGTAGAGTGTTCACCTCTGGTGCATGAGGTCCCGTGTTCAAATCACGTCTTTTTTTTCTATATACCTGTCATTAATTTTAGCGACCACAAATTCCCTGCTTCCTTTACAACTTAACGAAAAGATGCTATTGATTGACCCCCCGGAAAACCGTCCTTATCATTTCATTTTTACGTTCCAGAGGGCACGGTGACTCAGTGGTAGAGCGTTCACCTTAAGTGCTTGGGAGTCCCTCGTTCGATCTCAGTTCGTGCCCTATGAACTTTGTGGTGGACAAACATCGTATGCGTCGATTTCCCTACGGAGTTCACCAGTTTCCTTCCACTTTCTTCATTACATCATTTCATTCATTTTTTCATTATCACCTCTCCTTCATTAGCCTAGTAGACGTAACCGCAGGACGTAAAACTCACTTTTCACTTGTCCCATCGCCGTCCATTAGTATAGTACACTCAGCCTAACCGGCATAATCGTGGGACGTTATAGCCTAGTAGACGTAACCGTAGGACGTAAAACTCACTTTTCACTTGTCCCACCCACACAGATTATACTATTTTCATTTGCTAAAACACACATATCTTCGCTTCGTCTGGACTCCACGTACTACAGATACATAGACAAACGGAGAAACAAGTAGACATATTATCAAAATTTTAAGACACACAAGCTATGATTATTATTACATCATTCACATCATAAAGTTCCGTCTTTCAAAATCATTAGTTTAACAGTCATAATCGTGGAACGTAAAACTCACTTTGGGTGTTAGACAACATTGTATCTAAGACTTTTCTCTTTGGACTCTCTTGTCAAACTATGATTTGACCTCTCTCTCTCTCTCATCGCAGGTGGGGACCCTAGTGGATCAATGGTACAGTGCTCATCTTTGATGTATGGTGTATCCAGGTTGTAATCCAGCCCCAGACAAGTGAACTTTCTGGTAGACAAAATTACTAGTTTAACAGACATAATTAAAAATTGGACGTAAAACTATGATTCGACTCGAACGAATATTTCTGGTGCATTGGGATCCCTAATTCGATCCTAGCTAACAACAAGTGAAATTTCTGGTGAACAAGAGCGTTCATCTTTTGTGCATAGGTCTCCGAGTTGAAAATGAAGCCCTCCTTCCCCGTGTTCAACTTTTGCTTTCAACAAATGAATTTTATGATAGACAAACACCGTATGCGTGGATTTCCTTCGGAGTTCTTCCGTTTCCTCCCACTTTTTGAGTGTACGTTGATTGATGGTACAGCGTTCACCTCCGGTGTTTGAGGGGGGCCCTGGTTTCAAACCCCAGCTCCATCCGTCAAGTGAACTTTCTGTGTTGGACAAACAACACGTGCGTGGTTTTTTTTCGGTGTACTTTCGTTTCCTCCCACTTTCTTTATTCTATCATTTCATTCATTTCTCATCATCACCGTCTTCTTCAGTCTAGTCAATATATCCATGAAACTTAAAATTGGAAGTTATTATTATTATTATTATTATTATTATTATTATTATTATTATTATTATTATTATTATTATTATTATTATTATTAAAAATAAACCAAGAAGTTCCGTTACTAGTGATATACATATATCCTAATTACCAGTCTTATGGTGGCTCCCTTTCCTAAATTTAGGGGGACACAATGACTCATTGGTCTATTCCTCTTCCTAGCATATGCTACATACAGACAGACAAACGTCAGCCGGTGTTCACTGACATTTTGTCACTTCAATGCAACGTTTTCTTATCATCGCTTGATTAATAAAGCGGTAGGTAGGTAGGTTTGTGTTTTGCTTTTCGATAAGCTAATCTTCTCTTCTCTTGAATACGAAGCAACAGACAAAGAAAAAAAAGATACTGGGAAAACACATTTCTTTGACGCTGCTGTATATATATATATATATGTATGACTGTCTGTGTCTGTTTGTAGAATCTGGTTTCTTTATCACACACGAAACAACTATGAATAAATACACTTTATAACTTTATTCTTTTTTAAAGACAAAGACTAAAAAATAAAGACAAATATATTATTTTACTCTAGTTCGATTCTTAGTGAAAGAGCATTAAATATTTCTATTTCGTTCCTTTCTGTCGTGAAACGATGTGCTATATACGTGAAATTCTTTTTTTTTTCATGCAAGGATTAATTCAACTCAATGGTCGTGAAGTACAGGTCTTGCGTTTGATTCTCAGGTCTTGCGTTTGATTCCCGTGTCCTGCTGGTTCGATCCTCGTTGAGAAAACATTACACATTTTAAGACATGAAAGTCATTCGATCCTTTCTGTCGTGAAAACGAAGTGAAATTCTTTTTTTTCATGCAAGGACTAGTTCAACTTTAAAATCATGAAGTACCAAATTCGATCCCAGCTCCCTACCAAAGTAGAATTTTGTGTAAAGTCTTTATTTCATAAGTTAGCGAAGCTACAATCAAGTTTAGTTGTCTGCTTCACTTTCACTCCCAAAATAATAATAATAATAATATGATGCTGTATTTTTTAAATTAATTTTTATGGTTGTTATTTATGTTTTAATACCACTTTGGTCCTGGTTCGATTCTCGATGATAAAAAGAGAGAGAAAGGGGGCATTGAACACTTGAAAACATTATAGTGCTTCGAAATGAAGAGCTTCGAACAATGTACATATCATATGCTACGCTAAAACCAATACATGAAATTCTTTTTTTTTCATGCAAGAATTAATTCAACTCTAAATCGCGAAGCACCGATCTTGCGTTTAGTGTACAGGTTCGATTCTCGATGAGAAAGCATTGAATATTTTAAGACATTAAGTATGCTCTTCGCTATTCAATACATAACGAAAAGACGAAAATCAATCAATCAATTGGGAAACTTCGAACTTGATATTCAATCAATTGGGAAGCTTCGAACGTGATAACTGGAAGAACTCTCATCAAGATTCGATAGCCGGCCATGAGTATGAGCATAGTAACAACGTTCGCTTACGTTCTTCGCAGGAGGGAGTGGTGTGGAGGGGTTTGGGAGGTTCAAATCCATAATGAAAAGACAAAAATCAATCAATCAATTCGGAAGCTTCGATCGTGATAACTAATAGAACTCTCATCCGTCCAAGAGCATTTAGCTATTCAATACATAGCGAAAAGCAAAAATCAATCAATCAATCAATTGGGAAGCTTCGCCGTCCAAGAGTATGAGCATAGTAACAACGTTCCCTTACGTTCTTCGCAGGACAGAGTGGAGGGGTTTGGGGGTTCAAATTCATAACGAAAAGACAAAAATCAATCAATCAATCCATTGGGAAGCTTCGATCATGATAACTAATAGGACTCTGACCCGTCCAACAGTATGAGCATCCAAGACTATGAAGGCCAAGAGCATCTAGTTATTCAATACATAACGAAAAGCAAAAATCAATCAATCAATCATGAAGCTTCGATCATGATAACTGATAGGACTATGATCCCTCCAAGAGTATAACCACCCAAGACGATAAAGCCATCCAAGACTAGCAACATAACAACAAACTGTTCTCATACACGTTCAGATAAACCAAAATTTTCCCACGCACTTCTCTGGTAGCCGTAAAAGGCTATGACCATAGCAACTAAAGGCTTGTCGAAACTTGCCTCCCAATTCTAGGAAAACAGGATCAAATTTCGCTGACTCAGCCGTCCCAAGTGGGGTTATTCTACTTCGTCGTAGTTCTTGAATTAGTATTGGAGTTCTAAAAAACTTTAAAAAGAGTCAGAAGGTGTTAGATTAGGACTTCTAGCTGATCACCGTACTTTACTTCCCATGCTAACCAGATTGTTTTCAAAGCTTTTGTTATTCTTGTCTGATGTGCTGAAGCCCCACCCTGTTATCACAGATCATTATTTCGGTCAAGGTAAGTGATCGAGTTTAGGTTAAAGAAAATTCCTCAATATATTTGATATGCAGTTCGACTGATTGTGTCCAAACAAAAACAGCCGAAGTACATAATTTGTGTTAGCTTTAACCATACCATAGTACTTCTTTGGTCAGTAAGACGTCCTACTCTTTCAAGCGGAGGGCTGCAGCTCCAGCACTGAGGATGAGACTATGATAACGTCCCATAAGAAAAATGCTTAAAAATAAATGATATATATCACAAAACTCTCACGTACATTAAAAGAAACTCCATTATCATTTGAAATTCCATTTATTTTAAAAGCGCTTTCTGATCAATATTATATAAATACCAAGTATCTGTTGTAAAGAATGCTCTTAATTTTCATTTAAAAAAAAAGAAAAAAATATATATATAAAAGGTTTTTATGTATTTTAGAGATCACATGAAAATAATAGGGAGCATTTTTCAGGTGAATGTTCTAAACCAACAATGATTCCAAACCTTATGGCATTTGTGAATTTTTCGTAAGAACTAAGAACTGTCAAACACATCCGAACAAATTATATCTAATCAATCGAAAAATCAATACCATACATTTATTATTTAAGCTTCATAAGTGTACCTTTTCAAGTCGAATTGCATAGCATGTGAATATAATGTAGTAAACAGTTTGGGGAAAATATTTTACATATTGAGATGTAGAGACTAGTAGTTAATAAATGCAATTTCGTATTTGATTAAAAAAAAAAGAAAATGTTAGGAATGATGAAATATGGTACAAATATATTTTAACAACTTGCTTCTAATTTATTGAACATGAGTTTCATTACATAACTTCTTTGAAATAACTATGACTATTTTCCATATGATTATCTAAAAAACGTATGCTACGTATTTCTTCTGATGTCTTTTAACAAAATATTATTAAGATAAATGCACTATAAAGCTATTAAGTACTTGTCTTCCATCTTAGGTCAGAGCTAAGCAATAATAATAATAATAATAATAAAAACGGTAACAAAAATTATACGTTTTAGACAAACAGCTGACCCAAAAATTAATGTGAGATCTTACCTATTGGTAATACTTATTTATTTTGGTTCAAATATGCTTTTATTTTAGCGCTGACAATCCAAATATTGTATATTAATATCTATACATATAGAACTATTCAGAATTATTTTTCAGTATAGCATTCATAATACAAGAAAAATAAGTTTTTTTTATTTATTTTAATTTTTTTTTTACATTTATCTACAAGTGTGTTATGTGACAAGAAATATTCTTAACGGAATTCTTGAACTTTAAAAATGTCAAGATTATGCGATTGAAGCACATAAAACTGTACCGCAAGTATCAAAACATCAAGTTAATTGATGTGTAATATAGTTAATTCAGAAATTTCCGTATGTGTTTGTATACATATATGTAATATATATATATACATTGTATATTAATATGAAAGTTTGCCTTCTTTTCAAAGATTGTAAATTTGATTTTGTATTAAGCAATAATTTGATTATTTTTCTTTCTCTCTTTCTTTTTTAAACATGAAAAGTAAGGCAGGTTTTGTTTTTGTAAGTATTAGAGATAGGAATAGAAAGAAAAAAAATATACGTATTGGTAACTCTGTACAAATAACGTTCATAATAACAATTATTATTTTGTTATTATTCTCCGTACAATGAAAGGTTATTGATTATCTCTTCCTCTGCAACAAGATAAATTCACAACAGTCAAAAATCTTCTATGAGAGTTACTTGGTAACACATACACTATCTTCTTTATTTATATCTTACATAAAATATAACTAGCATATATATACACACATCCAATTTCGACTCTCGTGTAATTTCAAAATACACATAACTATTTGTGAGTGTGTGAGTGTAACTGGAGAACTTTGGTAATATTTTTTCTTTTTTAAAAAAGGCAAATTGGAATTTATTAGTACCGGTACTAGTCTCTTTGTGCTAGATGCAAAATGCAGCTTATGTTATACCTTATTTCATTTTTGTAATTACAAAAAGGCCTCTGATTCCGATGCAATTGCAGGAAGCTCCTTAAAATAACATCACATGGATATTATTTTATTTATTATTTATGGATATCTTAACAATCACCTCTCACGTATGACTAGTTCACATTGCACAAAACTCTCATATGTCATTTACAGCTGCATTATACCGGAGTCTCATGATCGGCTTCTTCAATGCGACCTAGTCGCCAGGCATTGGGGTCAGCGGCTGCAAAGCAAAATTTGAATTATTTGTATAAAAGTATACAATAAAATAAAAAAAAAAAAATCAAACCATGCTAACAACAACACACAGAACTTAACCTAAATGCTACTTTGTTACAGTTTGTAGAATCTTATGACAAAATACTTCAATTAGTGTATTCACATTTTATATGGAATCGTGATGTGTACACACAAGGCTAGAACAAAGGAATATACGGGAACATATGAACATCAAAACAAGAGGTAATGGAATTACGAAAAGACAGATACACTTACTAAAAGGAGTAAATATACACATTTATCTTCCAAGATTTAAAATGTTCGACAACAAAATGTACAGGAGAAATGAAGAAAAAAATAAGAAAAGGAAACACTTTCCCTATCTTTTTTTGTTTTCTCCACATTCCTGTACAACTACGTTCACAGTATTTATATCTAAACGCAGCTAACAAATTATAATGGTTTGTTCCTTTTAGACTTTATTTCCTGTTTTCATAATCATAATGTAAGAATCTTCTATTTATTATTAAGTGTATGTTATAGTCTTCACCTCTTTCGTTAAAGACAACTTGATTTATTTGTATTCAGAAGTCAATGGCCACTTTCTTCATGTTAACACACGGAAACATATTTATGTAAACACTATGCTATTCGCATTGATAATTCCTTTAAGTCTACAACATTTTTCTTAACCTTTCGTTCTGAATGTAACTGTGGTTACCAAATATATGATTAAGTATAAGGAAAGTGTTGCCGAAACGAAAGAGGTAAATGACATATATAAATTTTAATTTGCAGGATTATTATTGCTTTTAAATTTTACTTATATAAACTACATAAATGAATAATGAATTTCGATGGTTATTCTGTAATTATTCGCACAGATATTAAATAAAAGTTGTACAAAACATTTTTTTTTTTTTTTTTGTTTCAGTTCTGTGTATTCTATAGTCGGGATACGAAAATGATTGTTTAAAAATGAAATTGGCCTATATACAAACTCGGAAGCCATTATCTCCCATAAGCTGCATATTAAAAGAAAATGTAAAATATGTACCAGTACCATGTAAAATATGTGCTTGGAGAACATTTGCCGAATAATATAAAATGATATAACACGTGTAGATGATGGACTCAACAGATTTCGAAATTACCATCTTAGATAGCAATTGAACTTTGGAGGCTGAGATGTGAAATAAAAGTTTCCAGTTGAGAATAATGTTTTAGGATAATCATCTTTCTCATTGTTTCCCCCCAACGTTTATATATGGCGGACGCCAAGAGACGTAGGCTCCATATTGCCTATTTTCTACCGTTAAACATGGCAGTTATTCTGCGTTATAGTAAGGAGAATGTTTAAGAGCAGCGACTCAGGTACAGACTTCGTTCTCCATAATTATTGACACAACTGAGTATCACACCGCATGAAACTGCGTCTTGGCCCACTATTCCTCTGGAAACGATTTACGAGTTATATATCCTAACTCCACGATGAATTCAAGCTGTACTATAAGATGAAGGTGGTGCAACTCCGTGTTAATCAGGTGTTGCGTTTTTATTAAGATGTTTCTATTGCTTTGACAATTATTAATATAAGTAATTCCCTTAAAAATCTTCGGGAAATGTCGACAGTAAAAATCTCTGTCATCCTTCTCAGTTTAAAACAGTATGTTATTACATCTGCGGAGTGTAAATGACTTCCCATTTAACTGTTATAATTTTTTGTTAACTGATTTTGTCGATAGCTGTCACTATATACAGAAACCATTCCTAAGTTTTGTATTGACAATTTTAGATGTCCCCGTACCAGCTCTCAGAATGCCACGTTAGTGAAGCTAGTCCGAAAAGTAATCGCAAGGAAATTTCTGCAAATTTAATTCTTGTGTCGCAGTCGCAAGGAAGTAAATTTTAGAGTCATATTTTCAATAGCTTAGGAATTTCTGGTAAGATGCCAGTTTCAGCAGTTCGTTAATTTACCTAATAAGAGTTCTCACGAACACATTATTACTTCTACCAGCATTACCCACTGCTAACAAGGTAGGATGAAAATTTTTGTATAACATTACTTGGATCAATTTTACTCTTCCGCCGCACTTTAACTTGTACCACAAATTCCCAAATCTCAAACTGTTATTTCGGCTCTTTCCCGCGCTTAACATAGATTCCATAATTCAAATCTAAACAGGATAGAACGTATAATAAATTTAAGAATCTAGTAACAAGCTGCAATGAAATCGTTTCACAAAGGAAGAATTACGAAGTCACTTATCACACACCTTATATACAATCGTATGCATCTTCAGGTTTATCTACTACCAGCTAAAATATCCATTCTTCGCATGGGGGCTGTATTTGGAAGTCAACGCCTGTGGGAGTATCGCCATTCATCTCAGCGACCGCGAAAACTGTTGATTTGACAGTAATATCGGTCATTTTGGATTATTTTTACATATCTCGGTATTCCCGTTCCGCAGCCGAATGGGGTGAATTTGGAAGTTAATGCGATTGGAGTTTCACCATTGATCTCAGCGACCGAAAAACTATGAATTCAACATTAACATCAGTCATTTTGTACTACTTTTACATGTCCCGGTAAACGTCCCCTCTGGTTCGAAATTTGTAAAAACACTTCGTCTTGGTCTGGGGCCAACGAATCCGTGACCCAAATTTAGTAATTCGCGGTCCATACTATTTTATTTACATTAGATTTGTGCTTATTTCGAGTAGAAATTTGTTACTGTTAGTTACTACATGTCGTTGTTTCCCAAAAATGAATATAATATTTTGACATATTCTATAATTACGAGGTACTTTAACCATAACACTTAACATATTTCGTAAAGTCAACCTATAGAACTTCCCTTTACAGTGAAATGCGCTTTCTCTATCTGAAAAGTCGTTTAATTCCACTTGATTCTGTCATATGTTTATTGATGAACAACTATTTTAATTTGGAAAATACTTCACGGCATTATTCAAGAAAATAAAAGTAATAGGAGTACACTACTGTAGTTAGTAGAAAGTTTATGCTATATTTCTCTTTCTTTCTCCTTCACCCCCAACCCCGGTAATACAAATACTGAAATGATTCAATATTTTAATTTGTACCATTATTTATCGGGATAAAGTTGACCATGAACCTTGAGGCTGAATAGTTTCTGTGTGGATCGCACCTGTCTACTACAACTTACGTATATATTTCTTTGCTGTTTAGTTTTAGTGTGAAAATAGTTCTGTTTTCTTTGAGTAATATTCACATTAAAGTTAGTGATTATTTTATTATAATATCGGTTGATAGCACCTAAAAATGGTCTTCTGAGTAATCAAATAATAAACATTTGCCCTGAGTTCACACGACCTAAGGTCCGATTCCCAATGCTAATGTCTGACACACGAAGAAATCTTAAATTAAGAGCCATTTCAATTCAACTTATAATTAAAAATTTGCATATATTGCAAACACAATATTGAAACCAACCTAAGGTACAAAAACCTCGACATTAACAAAATGCAAAGAGAATATCTCTAAAATATTCGAAAGGACGATAAAGAAAATGTACGAGTATATGGAGCATGGAGAAGCCGATATAACAATGAACTGGATTAAATAACTGGAAAAGAAAACATTATAAAATCTCGACTATGATGGCTTGAACATATGGAAAGAATGCACGATGAAACTACGCGAAAAGGTGATAAAACAAAGGCTCTACTTCGTAAGATTTATTAACTTTATTACATATTTCTGGCCATTACTGGCATCTATGCTCTTAAGCCGATCACGGAGCCGATGAGGGATGACGTGTCTCGGCAAGAAGCACACTATCCGAGGAAGAGGGGAAAGAAGAAAGCGGTATGGAACCTGAAAGTTAGGTACCATCCCAGTATTTCCCTGATGTGAGTAAGGAAAATCCAGTAAAAACCTCACTCTGGATGACTGGCCTGAGAAAGCTCTTACACTTTTTCAATCGAGTACACAGAAGAAAAGGAAGAACTAGAAAGAAATGGTTGAAAAATGACAACAGGGTCAATCCATACGAAGTGGTCCAGAGGTGGTTGCTCGACCATCTCCGAAAATTATAAAAATTTGAGTGTATTGAACCTTGTGTATGAGAAGGTCAATAACATCATTCATGTTGTTCTATGTACAAATGTTCCTGAATGACGGCCATCTTTGTTGTCGGTGGAGTGCCATTTTTTTTTGCATTTGCAAGCGTTTACGAAGATTACAGTTACTCAGGACATACGAATCAGACGAACACCAAACAAAAATGAATGTTTACAGGAGAGACTGAAGTACACGGAGAATATAAACTTTTGCGTCTAAATAAATATACAAGGTTGTAAACCAATACATGGAATCTCCAGAAAAACTACAGAAAATTACACAAGGGGCTGTATTTTGGAATGGCATAAAGTAGGGGGGGGGGGTTCATAATTGTTGTGCTGAATACTATTGCATGTGAAGAGTCTGCAGAAATATCCACAGCTATGATACTACTGGCACCTATGATTTATGGGGGAGGGGGAGGGTCCGAAAGTAGAAGTTTGTGATTTAGATGCCATATTTGGGGCGTAATATCTCAGGAGGGCAAAGTGCTAGAAATTGCTGCTTATGCCACAAAGCAATTCTGTATGTGAATAAACTATTGCGAAAAAATCATGATTGATATTACACGGAGAAAATAGCAAGGATATGGTAAAAACGCGAAGAAAGCACGTGCGTGATGATGGTTGTAGCCCGGAAAAATAAATGTTTGGATATGTTTCATGCTAGAGCTCAAAAACTGTGCATGGTGCAGCAATTAGGTCCGCTTTTGTTTATGTTCAGTTAGATAGAAACTTGCGGGTGGCGTTTGTTTCATCTTTCTAGCTCCATGATCATTGCCACGTCTATATGGTAAGGGAGTTAGCTCTCCCTTGCACCCACGACACACACAGTCGAACTGGACAGCAGTATTATGGCACTTAATGTATCAGCAAGATATCATTGAAATCCAGTCACAGTTACAGAAGTTAATGTATTCACAAAGTTGCGTTATATAGGATAGTCTTTGGCAAGCTGGGGACTCCGCCCCCAGACCCCCACGTTTGCCCAGCCTACGGCCTCGAACCTCTAAAATCTACAATTCTACCAAATTTCAATAAAAGATAAGATTTTGTATTTCAAGAAAACACCAGTGTTCTCATGGGAATTAATTCATCCCCCAATATATACCTGAAAAACTAAAAATATTCACTTTTGGCAATTTTCCTGTGGGTTAGTCCTGGAAGTCTACAATCATGCCAAATTTCATCGTCCTAATCTTGCCGGAAAAGCCTAAACATTTTGGGGTGTAGATATCCCATATAAATAACATTGGGAGGACTTTTCAGTTCCCCATAAAACCTCTCTACGTTTGAACTTTTTTATTTTTGGTGATTTACTTAAGTAACGCTAACGGAAACGTACCAGCATATCGAATTTCAAGTTTTTATTCCAATTCTAAGTACCTAAAATATGAGATTATAAGTCCAAACAAGGGCTCATTTAAGTAAGGTAAAGAATTTCTTCATACTCCCTTAGAACCCCTAAAAATTAAAAATAGTAACTTTTGGCAATTTTCCGGGGGTTAGTACTTCAAAGCTACAATCATGCTAAATTTCGATTTTCCACGTCAACCGGAAAGTCGAAATTTCGACTTTTCACGTCCTATATTTTATTTCAGTTCATGTAGTTTTATATATAGTTAGGATAGATGTAACGCAACCTTTTGAACATATTAACTTCCGTAACGGAGTGGATTTCAATGTCACTTTGTTGATACATTAAGTACCTTAATACCGCGGTCCAGTTCGACGATGGGTGTCGCGGGTGCAAGGGGGAGCTAACCCCCTTACCATATAGACGTGGCAATGATCATTAAGCTAAAAAGATGGAACAAATACCACTCGCAAGCTTTTGCACAACTGAACACAAACTAAAGCGTGCCTAATTGCTACACCATGCACAGTTGAGATCTAGCATGAAACATATCCAAACATTTAAATGTTACCGGACTGCGACCATCGTCACGCACGTTCTTTCTCCGCATTTTTTCCATGTCCTCACTTTTTTATCCATGTAATATCAGTCATGATTTTTTTTGAACAGTTTATTCACATACAGAATTACTTTGTGGCGTAAGCAGCAATTTCTAGCACTTTGCCCTTCTGAGATATTACTCCCCAAACAAGGCATCAAAATCACAAACTTCAAATTTCGGATCCCCATAAATCTACAGTGCCAGTAGTATCATAGTCGTGGATCTCTCTGCAGACTCTTTACATGCAATAGTATTCAGCACAACAATTATGACCCCCTCCCCACACACACACACTATGCCATTCCAAAATACAGCTCTTTTAAAAGTATAATTTTCTGTAGTTTTTTCTGGTGATTTCATGTATTGGTTTGCAACCCTGTATATTTATTTAGACGCAAAAGTTAATATTCTCCGTGTACCTCAGTCTCTCCTGTAAACATTTGTGTTTGTTTGGTGTTATTCTCATTCGCACGTCCTGAGCAACTGTAATTTTCGTAAGCGCTTGCAAATGCAAAAACTGGCACTCCACCGACAACAAAGATGGCCGCCATTCAGGAACACTTGCACATACGAAAACGTGAATGTTGTTATTGACCTTCTCATACACACGGTTCATCACAATCAATTTTTTATAATTTTCGAAAATTGTCGAGCAACCATTTTCACCATTTTTGGACCACTTCAGATTGATTGACCCAACAAAGATTTAGAAAAGACGAAGATAAATAACAGTAGAAGGATGACGATGAATAGAGAAAAATGGAGGCTGGAAATAGAGGTGGCCAAGGCTCACACCGTAGGTAGGTAAAGGACAATGTCGCAGAGCCCTATCGATATATAAAAATATCATCATTACAATGTATTGTTTTCTTTCTACTATGAAATTAAAAACAGATGAAGTATGAAATGTCAATATGCCACTCTTACATTACAAAGAAAAGAGAACTGGGTGAATTTTTACGAGTATGTTTCGCCGTAAATTGCAGTTTGAGATAAATTAATTTGTAAGATTATGTACATGGAAAATCTTATATGAACTACAATATACTTTGTTCGTTATCTGGACAATTAACGAAATACATACAAAACGTAGTATGAATGAATGCAGCACTTTATATGAATCAGAGCAGCGTAATAATGCACAACATGCAGCTTCTTGTGTACGAATAGTTTAAAATAATTATATTACATTAGAAATACGAAGAAAAGTATTGAATTCATGATGTACAAAAGTAAGTTTCATTGTGCGCTTACAGTGCTTGTATGATGTAATTTTCTTTCCCTTTTGGCTCATTCCATGTCAAATGAACCAATATCAGATTT
This sequence comes from Thermobia domestica, assembly GCF_964235325.1. Taxonomy (NCBI): domain Eukaryota; kingdom Metazoa; phylum Arthropoda; class Insecta; order Zygentoma; family Lepismatidae; genus Thermobia; species Thermobia domestica. Next base: position 323,647,026 of record NC_137454.1, on the reverse strand, counting down.
TATGATTGCCCTTACATCATGGATTTTCTTCATATTTTGTCTGTGGGTAGATACCCATGAGAAATGACCACAGGAATATTTGCAGATTTTTATCTCCTAAACGGACCTCAGGAAAAATAAATGAAAATTGGCATTTTCCGAGACTTCTGCCGCGGAAAAATCGACATGTAATGTTAAAAATTACGTAACTCCCTTATTTTTCGGCCAGTTGAAGTGTTTCTGGTGTCAAATTAAAGCTAATAGTCTCTCCTATTCAGAACTACTGTTGAATCAGAAAAAGTGGTTCATAGAAAAGAGATACAAACTCTGAAACACAATTTATATGATTTATATGTGATTTTTGTAAAAAAAATCATATCTGCTAAATCACTAAAAACACAACCTCCACATTTTTACCTCAGATTCACCTAAATATGTATGTTCAATAGTGCAAAAATGAAAAGGGTGTTTTTTGTGGTTTGTCAGTAAGAAATTATAATGCAGGGACACGACTTATGGCACGTTATTAACATTTAACATTAACATGTTATTAACTATAGAAATGTTGCATTTTGTTGGAATGTTTACTACATTGGTTACATTTGGCTTGGTTGAGATGAACGCGTAACGTGCAAAAATTAATATATTGAAACATTATTTTATGAATACGGAAGGGTATCATAAATATTGAAGGAAGTCAATTGCAATGACATTCTCGCTCACTCACTCCCCATCACACATACCCACGTTACTATTACTAGTGGCTCTAAGGACCAGGTGCCTCACGTGAATTTCAAAAATTGCGCCGTATAGAGTGGATGGCCGCCATTTTGAAAAAGTTTGCCGCCATTTTGAAACTGTACATTGGATCACTTGATTGTTAGATACACTAAATTTTATGTCTTTTGCTTCTATTCTCAAAATTTCAAGTCAAAATACTGAAAATTACGACCTGGAGTGTAGATGGCCGCCATTTTAAAAATCGACCGCCATTTTGAAAGTTGACATTGCTCCACTTTAATGGTACGCACAGTAAATTGTATATATCCCATGCTTCTATTCATAAAATTTCAAGTCGAAAACCCGAAAACCGCCCTATAGCGTGGATGGCCACCATTTTGAAAATCTGGCCGCCATTTTGAAATTTTACTTCTGTTCTATACTATAAAGCAAATTTCGAGCGTCTCACGGTTCTTACCTCAAAATTTCGTGTTAAAAGACTGGAAATTGCGCCGTAAAGAGTGGATGGCTGCCATTTTGAAATTTTACTTTTGATCACCGCCAAAATCTATACAGCAAGTTTAGGGTATCTCGTAGTCCTATCCTAAAAATTTTGTATTAAAATACCGAAAATTGCGCCCTGTAGCGTGGTACAGACAGACATACAAACAGACAGACACAGGAGTTTAATAGCAATTAGTTTATATTATATATATATATATATATATATATATATAATGTTACTCAGTGACTGTTATTTGGTATTTCGAATTTACTCTAACAATGTTACAAATGGAACCAGGTGACCAGTGTTCGGTTTGCAGGCAGTATGAGGAATGTGAGGAAGTTCCAGACAGGAAAGTAACTTCCGTGTGTGATATGAAAGCAAGTGATGTGGAACTTATCAGACTTAGAGCCAAATGTTCTGACTTGAAATTTATTTGTGATTTCCATTTAAAGCAGTATTTATCTCTTTATGAAGACAGGCAGAGAACATGCATTGATCCTTTTCTAAAGCATAAGAAAAGGGTAGTGAAAAGTTTAAAATCTATTTCGCTGGCATTTTCCAGAAGATTTACAAATTTTGAACTAATTCCTGGCACAAAATTGTGTATATCTTGCAGGAAAGCAGTGATAGCAACCTAATAAAGCGTGTGAATTACTTAACTGTTCACCACTGAAAGCTACCAAAAGAAAAGTGGACAGAAGAGGCACATACTTAACACATAAGGCTAGTCGTCTTGCTGCCAGTTTCACAGGGTTAGCAGCAAACGCTTTTGGTACTGAAGGGCCCCAGTCCTATAAGAATGAGGTGGATGAAGACAAAAAATGCAAGGACTGTGAAAGTCTGATGGAGAGACTTAGCGCAAAGTTTTCTGCCAGCAGTGTTGATGAGAAAGTCCAAATATTAACCCTTGTCCCTGAATCATGGAGTATCCAAGACACAGTGTCTTATTTCAATACCACTGTGTATTTAGCAAAAAAAGCAAGGAAAATATTACAAAATATCACGAAATTTTGAGGTAAGAACCGTGAGACGCTCGAAATTTGCTTTATAGTATAGAACAGAAGTAAAATTTCAAAATGGCGGCCAGATTTTCAAAATGCTGGCCATCCACGCTATAGGGCGGTTTTCGGGTTTTCGACTTGAAATTTTATGAATAGAAGCATGGGACGTATACAATTTACTGTGCGTACCATTAAAGTGGAGCAATGTCAACTTTCAAAATGGCGGTCGATTTTTAAAATGGCGGCCATCTACACTCCAGGTCGTAATTTTCAGTATTTTGACTTGAAATTTTGAGAATAGAAGCAAAAGACATAAAATTTAGTGTATCTAACAATCAAGTGATCCAATGTACAGTTTCAAAATGGCGGCAAACTTTTTCAAAATGGCGGCCATCCACTCTATACGGCGCAATTTTTGAAATTCACGTGAGGCACCTGGTCCTTAGAGCCACTAGTAATAGTAACGTGGGTATGTGTGATGGGGAGTGAGTGAGCGAGAATGTCATTGCAATTGACTTCCTTCAATATTTATGATACCCTTCCGTATTCATAAAATAATGTTTCAATATATTAATTTTTGCACGTTACGCGTTCATCTCAACCAAGCCAAATGTAACCAATGTAGTAAACATTCCAACAAAATGCAACATTTCTATAGTTAATAACATGTTAATGTTAAATGTTAATAACGTGCCATAAGTCGTGTCCCTGCATTATAATTTCTTACTGACAAACCACAAAAAACACCCTTTTCATTTTTGCACTATTGAACATACATATTTAGGTGAATCTGAGGTAAAAATGTGGAGGTTGTGTTTTCAGTGATTTAGCAGATATGATTTTTTTACAAAAATCACATATAAATCATATAAATTGTGTTTCAGAGTTTGTATCTCTTTTCTATGAACCACTTTTTCTGATTCAACAGTAGTTCTGAATAGTAGAGACTATTAGCTTTAATTTGACACCAGAAACACTTCAACTGGCCGAAAAATAAGGGAGTTACGTAATTTTTAACATTACATGTCGATTTTTCCGCGGCAGAAGTCTCGGAAAATGCCAGATTTTCATTTATTTTTCCTGAGGTCCGTTTAGGAGATAAAAATCTGCAAATATTCCTGTGGTCATTTCTCATGGGTATCTACCCAAAGAAAAAATATGAAGAAAATCCATGACAAAAGGGCAAATGGCATTGGTTCATTTCACATGGAATAAGCCTTTTATTATCTTACTCTTACTTTCCCCAACTTATTTAATCAATAAGATCGTAGTATAAAGAATTTAAGGAAGTAATTATCATGAATAATTTATTTGTTCGTTTAAAAGCTTTAACAATAAAGTTCCAGGACTGATGCTGGTACTCTATCATGTGAGATTATGCTATGATATTACTTATTTGCAGGGCATATGAGGATTTGATAAAGAGATTGTATGTACTTTTCTAAACATCGGCCATCGAAGACTACCTACATTCTGATCAAAACAAGAAATGAATTGACATTTGGAGGATCACGTATTGCCCTCCTGACACATCGTTAAGTATTCTGAGGCGTCCGCTGTGCTCCTACTTCGATTGACAAGCACTTCTGAAGCTGTGTTACAAAGCTTAACATTGTAATGATGTTCTTTTCTACAGAAACCCTTCACTTGTGACTACCACCACGACGTGTATAAGAGGTCCCTCTCTTGGTGACTTTAATAGCCCCATGACGTAGTTTCCCTTCTCAACACTAATTTCGACGTGGTTTTGAACTGTCAATTAGTTTTTAATTTTAATTAAAGTATAGTTCCCACTGGGCCACCGTAACCACCATCCCGGTATCGTAAGATACCATATTAAAGAACATTCAGTTTTCCGTTAGGTTAGAGAAATAAGCATCAGAGACTTACGAGATGATCAGAATTGTTCACCGCGAGAATATCCTATTTCGTAGCCTAGTGTTTGAATGGTATATCTGGTTTCTTGATGGACGTGAAGATGTTTCTGATGACCCCACAAGTGGACGTTCATCAACCAGTCGTTCCAAAGAAAATGTAGAGCGTGTTCACAATCTTCTATAGTCAAGCACTGCATGATCGAGGATGTGCTTCACATAGGTCGCAAAATGATCTGACACATTCTGAAAGAAGATCTGGGAAAAATGAAGATTTGCTGGACAGCTGTGCTTCATTGACTGAAAAGCAAAATGCTGTGAGTCGACTGCCGCAAAGAGTTGAAGGACTCGGACCATTCAATGCTGGATCATACAGTTACTTGATCATAGGCGATGAATCAGAGTTTCTTCGATAGGCGGGACACAGCTGCTCTAAGAATCCACGAGAATAGGAATCAGGGTCTCTGATGTTTAGAAGGGCATAGATACTCTCTTTACAGTCACATTATAAACTTATGAACTATCTTCTGTCTTTAGCAGTTACAGAATATCAGCATCAGTTCTCGAACTCTGTCAGAGCTTTTATATAATTTTTACGGATTTTGCAAGGAAAATTTCCCTCGTATATAAAGCTGTAGTATTCAACATACCTTTGGGTGCACTGAACGTGACTTTTCTTCCGAAGAGCCAATTAGCCCTCATCATCCTATCATATCCTAAAAGGTTTTATCGTTGAGTTTTCGAGAAAATCTATTTTAAAATTTGCAACGATATCTCACAAACTGAGCCAAACATAAGCATTCTGAACATGGAATTTGTCGTTTTAACTTATTCTTTTACTTTTTTTTCCTATGAAGCGGATGTGAAGGACAGGATTGGTTTCCTCATTTGCCTTATGTTTCGTCATTTATTGTTTTTTCCTGAAAAAATCAAAGACACTATATCCTACGAGTTTAACCGAACTCATCAGATTTGGATCAAACTTGGCATGGTAGTTGGCCATGACCTGGTATACAGTAGTGTGAAATGTTGTGCAAGCTTTTGGTTCCCGAATTAAGGGAACCGAATTTCCAAAAACTGAGAATCAACCGAGCTCATCCGATCTGGTAATAATTCACTTTTAAAAATCTGGCTTCCGTGCCCGCACGCGCGAGTAACATAGTGAACAACAACAACAACAAAAATCCGAATCGGAGAGTATCTGTCCCAACCTTTCCACATCTGAGCGGACGCACAAATCTGAATCAAAAGGTAAAATGAAACACGAGGAGCGTCGGTCCTAGCCGTCCTCCATGCCTAATCAAACGTGGAATCTCTGTCCAGTTTGAGCTTTCCAATTGTGGAAAACAAGTTTGTCCTTTATTGAAACAAATCTTTACTGTCATACCGGACGAGTTCGGTTGATGTTTTTTTCTGTTTTCGAAAATGGCTCAAAATTTAATGCTCATAACTCAGGAAGCCCTCACAACATAACATTTCACACATTAGTCCAGCAAGTCAAGGCCAAGTTTGATACAGATCGGATGAGTTTGTTGAACCTGTACGAAATATAATGTCTTTTGATTTTTCCGACGGAAGGACGATATGCAATGTCGGAAGGACGAAAAAAAAAAGTAAATGGAAAACAGAGTATCAGTTTCGTCTGACTTCAAAGTCTATCTCATGGAGAAAACAGTCTTTTAAAAAGATAATAATAAAACGACATATTCTATGTTCAAAATGGTTCTCTTTGGCCTAAGTCGTGAGATATCGTTGCAAACTCTAAAACAGAACGAAAAGCGCAGAAGATATATCTTTTTGGATATGATAATATGATGAGAGTGGGAAGGGGGGGGCGGTGGCTCAGTAGTAGAGTTCACCTCCGGTGCTTGGGGTCCCTGGTTCGATCCCAGCTCGCGCCGTGTGGACTTTGTGGTGGATAAACACTGTGCTCGTGGGTTTTCTCGGGGTTCTCCCGTTTCCTCCCACTTTTTCATTCCACCATTTCATTCATTTCTCAATCACGTCTCCTTTAGCCTAACCGGCATAACCATGGGACGTAAAACTCAAAGATTTCATTTAATTTTTCAATATGATGAGAGAGCTGTTTTACGAGCTAATTGGGTTTCCGGTACCTGATTTGCATCTAGCGAGATTCCTATGTAAGAGTAATTTGGTGCGATGAATATTTTATGACTTCAAAGTAGGCTTATACGTCAATAGTTGTTATGAACGTTTGCAACAGGCATCTGGAAATACTGGACTTTAAAAAGGTACAGTTTATAACTGGTAGAGAATTCTACAAGATCTGTGTGATTAAGCCGGAAGTGGATGGCAAACAACAGTAACGACTTCTGAAAATATTGACCCTCTGAAATAACTAATCAGAAAAACACGAGATCCATCTATCAGAAATTATAGTAGGAATTGAAGAGTGGATTGAACATTTGTAACTAATGCGTAAATATTTAATGGCTATTTATATTAAAATAAAAAAATAAAAAAAACAATGATAGAAAATTTAAATGCTGTCTGATCACAAGCCACTAAACAAGAATTTATTACTATGATCCTAAAAAGAAATGCCAAACGACATGTTGGATTCGTGTAAATGAATAAATATACGAGGTCTGGTGATTGAAAAACAGAAACAGTAACTACAGTCTAGAACGAAATAATATGCCTTGTCCCAATTTTCAAGGTATTGTGCAAACTGCGATCAAAAAAACAGGGCTTCATGGAATTCTGCTTCACCAGGATAAACACCAGGTCTTATAGGGCTGCTCAGACAGCCAGCTTCTTAGCTAAAAACGAAGTATAACTACTGTCACACCCTTTCTGTTTCCTTGACCTGGGAACTACACAACTACTTATGTTTTAACGAATTGAGATGAGGCAATGAACTGAGATAGCTAAGAGATTGCTTCAGAAACTTGATTCTGGAATGGATAAGTGTATTGCTGTACAGAAGGGAAGGCAGGACTGCTTTAAATGTTCGTGAAGTTTCGCGAGATTCGGACAATTAATGTATCATTGTAAAGCTTTTAGCGTGAACCTCATCTAATCATAGAATGTAAGTTGAAAGAAACAGAAAATCTGTCACAGCAATTAAACTGGATACGCCACAAAAGCACTTATCCTTGCTTTTGGAACAAGCGTGGTTATTTTAATACCTATCTATAAAGGTGTACTCGTAATCAATGTCCGTCTTTCTTATAAATTGTGGAGGAGTGCATTTCATTAATTTTCTTCAGGACTAATTTTACGAGATGTGTACTGGCATGAATTAAATGTGGGAAAGAGAATTTGAAGAGAGACTGAAAATCAGCGATTTAAAATTAAAATAATTAAATGCTGATATATATATATATATATATATATATATATATATATATATATATATATATATATATTAAAAATAGTTTCTCGTTGTTGCAAAAGAGCAGCTAAATGTGAACGCTTAAGTTGCATAGAATTGAATACCAGGCTCACACCTATCGTGTTCTCAACAACTAACCTTGCAGTGACATAGTGTTCTGTTTGTTACTTATTTCCGTTTTAAATTAACCAGATAGCTTCTGGCAATCACTTTTAAGAACAACCAATTATTTTGTAGACATTTGGAATAAGGAATTTTTTGCTTTACACAAACAGTCTATACAGTTTTGAATTTATTTGTACAAGGAGTACGGACAAGTGTCAAAGAGCTTTTTTGTCTTCAACTTTTATCCATGGAATAATAGATTGCAGCTACAATAATTTTGTCTCATTGGCTGAGGCTCGACAGGAAACACCATGATGCTAATAACTAAATGGTAAGATCATTCTCTCATAGCAGGTGGAACACCAAGATTTGATTCTTCGTCAGCTCAGCAATCAACCGTCCGTCTCTCACGTATTTTCTCCTCTATTATTCCATATACACTGATATAGGGTTCAAGATCAGAATCAAAACACATACAGTCACATTAATAAAAATCTGACAACTAACCTCTCTTTCAAGCTCTGAATTCTCACCACCATATGGAGAACAATTTGATACTTTGGCTTGAAACTGATCTACGACAGTTAAAGAATTCGGTATAATTCCTTTCTCATATATCAGAATACAATATTTAAAAGGTGAGTGGCCATAATTTATTGAATATGGCTATGTGGAGTTATCTGTTTTTGGTAATGTAATTATCATGCGCAGTAGCCGAATCGACGTTTGATCTTGAAAGCTGCTTTCACGACGACCAACTTAGTCACAGCAGCGTTGCCAAAGCTATGATAAAGTTCGCTTCGGCAGGTATGCTGTGTTCTTAGCGAAACGAGAATCTAGTCAACATGTTGCAATATTCGTGATGTTTCCTCACTGGACGTTTCACAATAAAACATTCAACTGTTACTAGTTTACACTAAACGTCAATTTGGCTGCCACATAGTATAATAGCAATCTTCACTGAAATAAAGTAAATTCCACATGACAGTACGCTGAAATGAAATATTCTAGTAAAATTCGAGGACCCTGAATTATAAAAGTCAATACCTGCAAAATTTTTAAGGTGCTTAAAGAAAATGAACAGTATTAAAATATATACAGTGCCTAATACTAAAAAAAGTACTTTATCCACCTTTTAGATATTGGTACGTCCATAATTAACACAACACAGAAATTGCGTAGTTATTCCGTTAATGAAACAACAAGGAATATATGAAGATGACTTTTATATATTGATTAACTTAATAGTGATTCTATTCTGTAGTTAGTATATAACATGCAAAGTGTGAAATTATGTTTTTTTTTTTCTGTGAAAGTAAGTATATACTGGGTATATCAGCCTAAAGCATGCAACTAATTATCTATTTCTGTGCACGTGCTAGTTAAGTGTTTATTTGTAGTATGTATAAATATCTATTTATGCATTCAAATTTTTAACAGTAATATTTAATTTTAGTTGATTAGTTTTGAAACTGTGCAGGAATAATTTAATGTTTCATACTACAAAAAGTATTATAATAGAGTGATTATTGACTTTTATTATGTATAATATTTTACTTTGTGTGTGTTCTGACTTAAGGGCGAAAGCACACTGACAGAAGTTCAAGATAAAGCAAAACATTTATGTAGACCAAATGAGGATGACTTTTTATAATTATCACTCGAATTCATATTCACATTTCAACCGTTACCATCACATTTAACTTATCTTGCACATTTTTTTTAACCCTTTACGGACGAAAAAAAATTGTTACCTTGAAAGCCATACACACTTATGATTGGGTATTAAATGACTTATTGACAAATTAAAGGCAAATTAGGCTTATAAAACACACACCTGTCCTCTCTGTCCAGATGTATTTGTATACCACACCTGTAATGGACTGAACGATTGGCTGTGTTTATGGCACGCTGTCCTTTGTTTCCCCTCTATTTCATGACTTTCTTATTCAAACGCTCTATGCAACAACAAGTCTTTTTCCGAGGTTCAGCCAAACTCTGGGATTTACAGCCTAAGTAAAAACTTCTACACCCACCGAGGATTCAATACTGATCGTTTGATTGAAAGTCTGACATTACTGCCTCAGCTACAGGCTAGGTCATCTAGATTCAGCAAGTAATTTATTATTATTATTATTATTAATTATGCATTTCCTACCTATTAGCAGCTACAGTAGACAATTTTCAGTTTCTTTATTCGTAAGATATGTATTTGGTAAATTTTCCTGACAACTTATATGCTTCCCTGACTCTCCCGGTCTGTTGGGCCCTGGTATTATAGTTCTTACTAGTTAGAGCAGTCATTTCCAACTGCATGCTCTGTGACGTCACAATCGGTTGCTCGAATTGTCATTAAACCGCTCTCACAGAGCAAGGAGAAGGCAACAAACCTATCGTTGATAGAAGACAGTGGTGGCAGGCATTCTAGTTGCCCAACCTGTTTTCTCTGCCCTGGTTCTGAACAGAAAAACTCACCGACTCCTACCCTATATATTGACCAGTCGAAAAGGGCCGAGTTAGAGCATCGACAGGAAACAGGGATACCACCCGGAGAGTACAGTTTGATTTCTGGTCCAGTATAATTTTTTCGCCGTTTGAATATCACTGAATCTATCATCACAAGGATTTGGTGTTAAAAACGAATTTTCCTTTTAATAAAAAGAAGCTTTACCTTCAATAATTATTTTAGTATTTTGATCTTGTAGCATGTAGAGATTTTAATCAAAACAATTACACTTATTTACTCACAATTTAACACACAGCAAGTATAAATCGCAATTCATCAACGTTGAGTTAAATGGCAAAATGTTACTAAACGCAGTTATTAGGTAAGTGAAATGAGAAACCAGGTCTGCAATTCATAATATTTGGAATATATTGTGGAACAAGGTTTTAGTTCCATTTCACTGCGGAGTGTTCCTTCCGGTATTCCTTAGTTATCTGAATTACACGGTTAGTTACCCTACCTTCAAATGACACAAAGTTACACGCTTCCTATTTTGCAACACTGTGCCATTTATAAAGATCTGTGCAAGATAATTGTTTATGTATATGGGACGTCAATTCTTTCTTCCAAGTGGTTTGGAAAGTGTATATATCTTAGAAAGGATGGAGAGAATTAAGTATACTTTTTTTGACAAACTAAATATTAACTATATACAGTATATATGTAAACCGAAAGTCTTGTTTTAGAGAACTTTGGTTTTCAACTCAACAACCAATTCTGTTGACAACTGTTTTGCTTTATTTTGAGTATTTCTCCATCAGTGTACAGCTGGCTACATTAATAAACGTTTGCACATCGAATATAATACAAAATATCCTTAATAATCACAATCTACAGCATATTATATATATTGTATAATATATTACTGAAAAAGAGTGCCACAACTAAAGGACAACAGCCTATCTAATTCATCTACGGTTTGAACATACAGCCACCAAGTAACCTCCCAATACATCTAATTCACAAGCATATTTTTTTATATATAGACACTTACCACAGTAATAGTACCTAATCCTAGGCATACCTAGGCAAAAAGAAATTACGTATTCATAAAATATAAATAGATCTGCATAAAAAGACTAGCATCTCCTTTTTTAATAAAACTATTACAAGAAACTGCAGAGAAAAATGTTAACGCCAAAAATAAAGTGAAGACTAGTCTGGGCATGGCTTTAGCATTGTACACAAAAATATATAAATGTTTATATATATAAAGAGAGATATCGCACAACTGATTGAACTCATTCAGATCAATTAGCACAGTCAAAACTACTATTATGTGCTCCACTAGAGTATTATGCAAGTATTAATGTAAATACTTTGTGTTACCAAATATAGCTCAACTATATATGCGAGAGATGTTCGTTGAATAGTAATTATTATTTTTATTGTATTCCCGATGAACACTGCAACGAAAATTTTGCTCATATTAAACTCTAATGCGTCAAGCCTTTACATTGAAAAATGCCAAAGAGTTCTAAGGATTCAAAACTTTAAGTCGTGGACATTAACAAAGGCTAGCTTTTATATTAAGCTTTGTAACCATATAATTTGGAAATATTAAAGTTAATTTTTGGAAACAATTTTTGGTAAAACAAAACTATTCAGGAAAGATTCTTTCATTTAACGTGATCCATAAAGCCAATAAAATCAACAACTCTACGTATCGGTTAATCAAGTCGAGCAGATATTCTTGTAAAATACCAAAAAATTATGTAGAAGATTAAAAAGTTGTCCTTTTCTAGAAGACATACTGAAAGTAATTTTGCACTGATTTGACCGTATTCAAGCTGTTTATTGTAAATTATAGAATTATATTTACACAAATATTCGCAATTGTTAAGAGGCACAATTCACTGAAGAATTTAGAACTTAATTTCGACACGTCTTTAGTATGACACATCTTCAGTATGACATACTATTTTATTGACACTTTTGGAAAGTAATATTCCCGTTAAGCGATAAATTTTTTACAGAATTATTATTTTTAAGAAAATATAATTATTTGCTTTTAAGTCTTGTATTGTTATTCGTAAAAGAATATTTTTATTTAGATACCTACACGAAAACATATTTAAAACTTTAGTGCTTCTACTATCTTTACTGCTTTTAGTTTGTAGAATCCTATAACGGTCTGAACAACTGTCATAAGATAATGAAATTATTAAATTATGAAGTAGGTTGTAACCCAGTATACTCAAGAAAGCCAAAGACGTCCAAATGACTCTTCCAGTTTTCGAACAGGCGAACTTGCATTCTTAAGGTAAGCACTACCAGTGAGAGCCTCCTAATTAAGTTTCAAATTGTATTTCTTTAGTAATATTAGCGATCTAAAATATATAATGTATAGATAAATAAACCGAGTTTACGCTTTTTTTTTTTTTTTTAACATTTCGATGTTTATTTCAAAGTTCGAAACAATTTTATTGAACATCCCTCACATAAACTCTCAATGTTACAAATACATGTTTAATACTATTACTTTGCATATAACTACGTGATGCTTCATACTATAAGAAAAAAAGAGGATAAAACTACTGAAAATGGTGCATTACCATATACTTCTCTACCAAAAAAAAAATTAGAACAAGGATAAAATTTTTGCACTAATGTTAGAAAGTAACAAAAAGGAAGTTACCTTTAAGAATACACTAAGTTTACAAAAAAAAAATAAGAACGTCCTTACACAACTTACCTACTAATGTTATTTATGTATATGTTTATATATATATATATATATAATATGTAACAATTACACTGATTTCTCTACCAACTCTACTCCATTAGGATTAGTTTTGTGCGGACGACTACATCGGGTAACGGAACCACAATTGCCTAACAGGTGACTAGCTTCCCTAAGTTTATCCCCACCTGTTAATAGGGGATCATGCTCACAGACAATCTCATCATCTAGAAATAATAACAAGCTTAACAGAAAAAAGAACAGATAGACCACAAATATATATATTACAAAATTATAAACTAATTAAAAAAAAACAGTGCTACCGATGATATAATACATTCCATGTGCATAGCAAAATAAAATTACAATCAGTTACGAGATCAAATATCATGCAAGTGTCCAAACGGTACACAATATGTATATAAAATGCAGAACATTGTATCTAATATACAAACGTGCAACATTTTTTTAAAAATAACTTTCTAGTGATCGAATTTATTAAATACCAAGTGTCCACAAAGAATTAGTTAATTGTAATACGCTATTCTATTTCTTGCCACACAAGCAATCACACTGTATTTTAAAAACACTATAGTTTCATCTATCCTATAATCTCTACCATCGAAACTATGTGACTATATGCGTGTTTAGCTTTTCCGAATGTTCGTAAACATTATTTAATTGGCAAGTATACTCTCCATTTTTTAATAAACTTACTCTCTGGCAATGAGATAAAACATTTTCTGGATGGATGTCTATAATTAGCTCCAGCATGCACGCGTCAAAGGGCATTTATTTTAATGAATGATGTTTATACAGAGTGATCGCAAAGTATTGTACTACCTCACGGTATTTTCCATTTCGACCAAGATAGGAAAGAAGCATGTATGGTGATTGTGAAGAATCGAAGTTTCGACGGATGGATCTTACCGAAAAGGGGATTTTTTTATGTTCGAACAGATGTAGGTTTATACACTCGCATGGAGGCCATAATGATTAATGTGTTCGAAGTAAATTTTAAACTTAGGTTTTTATAGCATTCTCGAATCTTTTTTTTCTTTTTAAAAATTTTCTTCCCACCTCCGAAAATTACGGTAATTTATTGGAGAGTTAGAATTTTAAGAAAATGATATTTTCTCAAAAATGTCTCTAACAATTTTATTTATACTTCCTTAACAACCCTATATAGTATAAGTCATCTTCCTAGGAAAAAAAACTAGAAGTGGGTGCTTAGTCTTGGATTCAGTTCTTTTCGGAAGATTTTTTCAAGAACGACCTCATTCGATTTTCTTCATATTTCATAAAATAAAGGTTTCACCAACATCCCTACAAAATACAGTATAAGTAATTTCTCCCTAAAAATTCACAAGAGGTAGTTTACATGTGGGGTAAAGTTTTTTTTTTTTTTTTTTTTGGCGGTTTTTCAAATATGACTCATTCGACTCTGTTCATATTTCATAAACAAATGTCTCATTAACATCCTTACGTAAGCCATTGCTCATGAAAATATCCAGAAGATGTATTATCTTGGGGGGTGAGTTTTCTTCATACGAAGTTCTCCGACAACTTATAACAGAAGCTTATTCATGTTTCGCAAATATATGTTTCCGTAATCTGCAGCTTGAAATGATTTAATTTGAGATATAGGAGCGAGAATGTTTAGTTCGGTGAATCGTACGTTTTATTTCCTTTCTTACAGCGTGTGAGTATCCCGAATTTTAGAATTTGTGTCTCAAGGGCATCTTATGTAGCACCTGGCTGACACAGGCGTGCGTAGACCCTTGGATTAGGGGGGGGGGGGCAAATCAGTAGCGGTACTCGTAAAGATATGCAATCACTTTTGTAATCATCACTTTCTTTATGATTTAATTTTTATTTTCATTACCCCGGAGGAAGTGATTATTACAGACATCTTTCAGGGTCCGTTTTTATGAAATATAATCCTTGTTAGCTGAGAAAATTATTTTAAAAATCGAAAAGAAAACGCAATGCCAAAACATCAGGTGGAGCGAGCGCCCCCACGTGCACACGCCTATGCGGCTGACCCTTCGACTACTACAATCTTTCATTTCTCCAGTGTACACTAGCCTGTTTGGCGCGTTTTAATGCTGTACGTAGGGTTTTCATATAATAAAATTATCTCATTTTACATTAGACACCCACGTCTGTATTTCGCGTATTAAGATCTAAAATGTTAAATAAATGAAATAATTAATGAACTACACGTTTTCATTTGGAGCAGACAACTGTTACGATGATAATGTTATATTGTCTATATCCGTCATGCAACATGACAATACATGATTATAAACAGTAAAATATAAGAACAAAATGTTTCATTAAAATATATATATGATTTTTATTTATTACTGTTAAGCTTTATCCGTAAGATTGTTATATCAGAAGAATTGGATATTATTTTAATAGCATGACATTTTGCATTTATCAATATTTTGAATACAATCCGATTCTAGCATATTTAGAGATATTAAATATGTAATAAAATATGCTAGAAGTACAACCGACATCTCAACTAGCTATTTGAAGTGAATGAACCGAGCTCGGTGAGAAATAATGCGTAGTGGGGAATTGGCACACCTACTCTAAAGTAAATGAGTATATACACTCACAAATGTACGAAGTTTTATTTTTTTCAGCTTTATTCTAGAACTACTAGACCAGCACCCTTTATGAAACAGAGCCACTCAAGATCTACTTTAACATATTTGGGATAAATATTTTATTGATATTTACTCTAGTGCAAATGGAAATTATTTTGCACATTCATTGTAACGGTAGGAGGTTACTTAGAAAGGTGTGTTCACTTTATCTTGTAGTGACCTAATAACTTTTCTTATATGTGCTTACTTCCTCTGTTCCCAAAATGTTCATGGGCGCAAAAAACACAGACCTCACTGAAAACTGAATGATCAGACCTATTTTTAGTATGACAAATAACAGCTGCTTGGTGTGTTTCTCAAGCGATTATGAACATAATGTAAATCCAGACATAACGAACAAACCAATTCAAATAGTATTAACATTTTAATACATATGTTATATTTAAACACATGGAAATTACTTATGACTATTAAAAAGTTACATCATTGTTTGTGGATACTAGGAATTTAATAAATACGTGAATAAATAAATACATAAATAAATAAATAAACAAATAAAAAGTACTACACTAATTGCTACAAAACAAAATTTTCTAGAAGTACCAAAACATGAAATAATACTTTTTGTAGTGCTGTGGACAATTTGTCTCATTGTCCCGTGACATTTCTTCGTGAGATTTCACCAACATTAATGAGCTTTAATGCACTTTCTACATATAATTAATAGGTGTCTTAATCGTTCAAACTCTTAAAACACAGAACACAAAACTGTAAATAACTTGTTGAAGTATTTATTGCTGTTTGGAATATATTATCAATGTATGTGTCGATTCGTATGATTTTTTATTCTAATTTTTCATAATGCATGTTATGCTTTGTAGACAGCGGTGCACGCTAAATGACTAGCTGAAAGAGCATGCAATGACAATTTACAACTATAAACTACGTTGCAAATAGGCATGTTTTCCTATTATAGAAAACGAAGAAGAAAAGCAAAAGATTTTAAGGAAAAATGCATGCAACGTTACCTTTTCTTTTCAAGGTTTGAATGTCTGAAAATATGAGTTTTCATTGACTATGCTGAAGTGTAAGGGAACTACATTTTTTGCCGATGTTAAAAATATTATTATTTTAAAAATAGTCATAGAAATCGACATTGTTAATGTTTTATTTGCTATATTTTCTAAAAACTAAAGTTTTTCTGCCTCTAGTACCTATGCCTCAGTATATTAACATATAATACAAATAGTTTCCTGTTAACAAAGCCCGTCTATGACGCTTCTTAACAGACGTAGAAACCAAAAGTTGAAGATTAACACAAAGCTATTAAGAAAGATACAATATACATGAATATCTCTTATGAAGAAGAAGTTAATTTACGAAATATTCTTCGATACAAAATAGTGTTGAAAGATAGCCTGGAAGATACAAGCTATGCGGTAACTTCTAAAATTTATAATGTTAGTTGGATTATTTTCTGATAATTGTTTCAAAAGTGTGTACAAACGATACTGCAGATAATTGACGAAGCAAGCAGCTACTGGTTATACGACTGCCGAAAAGTAATTCATTATGTAACATGAATTAAAAAAAGAAAAAAAGAAAAACGATATATTGTATTTGAAGTAAAATCTAGCTTCCACTATAAAAAAGAATGATGAAATATACGAACATACTATTGAATCGCAATGAGTTTTACTCTCTCAAAAAATAAATTACTTTCAAAGGTTTTTTTTAAAAAAAAAAAAAGTATTATAAGCATTCAAAAGTTTCATATAGTAAAATTTCGTATTATGAAGTGCCTATGCAGAAATTTAATTCTGTACATAAATAATTGACATGAATATGGAAAAACAGAAAGAAGTCCTAGACCATTACTTGATTACTTAATTCTGTGTATTTATTAATTCAAGCTCAACTTTGACGTAATATATAGTCTCAGATTTTTTTGTTAGCCTTACACCGACGAATAATGTATGTCATTACTGCTTAAATTAATGTTATGTATGTAATTCGGAGCAACTGTATTAATGATTACCCGAGTATTAATCTAAAATAGATTTAACAAGGTATCACAAAGGATACTTGCAGTTATCCCGTCGATATTTGCAGTTATACATTTATTTAGAAATTGCCACAATTTATGAGTTATACGAGAAATTAAATATACTAGAAAGGCTCAACAAAATTCATAAACCTTCCTTTCGTAGTTTAGATAATACTTAATAACCATTTATAGTGAATATACAAGACTATTTTAATCAGTAAGCTGTTTGTCGGACACGCCCTAATTCAGGATTGTGACAAAGTTCTATAAACAATTTAGCTTTCTTTTTAGTACTTATAGAGAAAGTACTGGTCTAATAGCATCAGTATACATTGTAAGTAGTCAGTAATTCCATACAAGTTTGGAATTGGAAGTTATTTAATATATTTCGTGTAACTCACTTTTCTTCTTTCAGTATTCTATTTTCTTACAAAACGCATATTATCTTCTTCCATTCATTTTTTATTTTTTTTACAGGTTTTGGTATATTTTGCACATTATAATTTTAAATAACCAGTAAGGTATGAATATCAAACAATATTTTCCCTTGAAAACTACTAAAAGCCTGTACCTTAGATAATTATTTCAGTTGCACAAGTTGTAATGAATTATTGAAATAAACAACTGACTTATAATCTAAAATGTGAACTGTTTATGATTTAATAACACTGCACTTATATTTGGACTTTTCTTTAATAATAGGTTTTTTTAAAACAGACTTGGCTAAGTTTATTTGGTTCATGTAATATGTACAAAAGGATTACAAAGCAATGATGTGCCTTTAGTTCCAGAATTACAATGCGTAATTTTGTATAAGAGTCAAACGAGCTAGAAGTTCCTGTGAATGAATACATGCCGACTTTCATAAAAAGTATTTTGAAGTCGAATATTAAAAACAGAATGTCATCCGATTCGATTTTTAAATCTTCGACATGATTTAAAAAAATATATATATATATTCTGAATACTTTGGCTAAAATAAAAGTTTGCAGTTTTCTGCACTTGAATTATTTCGTACAAAAATTACCATACTCCATTTTCTTATTTCCTACAACATTGGTATTCTTACCAACTTATTTAATAAAACTGATAATTTCTTCATAGTAATCTCTCCAATTTTAGTAGCCTAAATGTCTTGTAACAAGCGTTTATCATGTCCATAAATTTGAAATAAAATCACGCGAACTCAGAAATTCAAGATTACGTAACACGAACTGTCAAAAAATATATATATCACATTATCCTTATTGAAATGACCCATTAAGGTACAAAAAATTTAGCTGTTGTAGAAACTTCATAAGGATTATAATTCAGAAATATCCTTTCTATCAATGAATATTTTAATATAATAATAATAATGATAATATCAATCTCTTATATTGTTTAATTATCTATTTGGTACGTATATATATATATATATATATATATATATATATATATATATATACTAGAAATTTATTGCGATCAAAAGGTGACAAGAACACGATATACATTTTCATTTCTCTTCCTACTAAAAGCTGGAACTCTTCTGATCGTACTTACATTCTTGTGCAATCGACCCTATTTTGTACTTTATTTAATCAGTTATTTGAAGCTACATCTCTATCAAAAATTTCGTAGGCTACTAAATTTAATATTTTTCGAAACAATATTCTAGATCTACGATTTGTCAATATTATTGTACTAATAATAGTTCTTTTTACATCTGAAATGTATCTTCACTTACGCTTTCTTTCTAAACTCTATTGTGCTTGCTACGAAAAGACATTATTTGTCAAATATCTTCAAATTTCGAAACCTCCTTCACTTCTGTCTTTTACGTTTTATCATTGGTCTTAAATCGCTTTACTAACAAGATGTCAACACCGTGATACAGGATGTGCACTTACACGTAAAATTAATATTATCTTATTTACACGAACTTATTGATATATAATTCTCAGTTGTGTTATGAATTTCACGTACAATATTTGCTTGTATGAGTCTCAATAATGTAATTTTCACTGATATAAGCAAAATTATTTTAATTCTTTAACGTGCTCAATAACTATTCGCATAATGTAATTGTAAGTTTTTCACTGAATTTATAAGAGATAATTTAAATCACAAAGCATACTGCTTACACTTTGAAAACAAGTTTATCCTATCAAAATTTGTTTGTTAGTTGTGTATTTTGGTTAGTAATTCCTCTCAACTATCATACAACATTAAAAGGCATTACTGAATACATGAAAAACGGGAATAATATTTACACTACACATTTTCTGACAGAAAGTTATTAATAATAGTACTAGAGATGCTTAGGTGGAAAAAAAGGAAAAACCAGCATAGCAAACATTTATATAGAACAATACTATACCTTGAAGCTGTCTGTTAATTAATGCAGTTATGCCAGGTCCGTCTCCTGATTTCTTTACAATTAACATTGGCTTATCTTCTCCGTCCTCAATGTTATTTGGCAAGTGGCCGTTATTACTTGCAGCCATCGTTTCACTGACCTGTTGAAGAAGTTCAAATTCAGTATATCGTTTATTTATTAATTCTTACATTACTTAAAATGAGTTCAATTTGAACATTTTTTTTTTTTATCATGATAGGTGCTATTATAGGATAAACAGAATAATTCAAACGGTTAATGCGACATATCATTAGTAATTGGGACCACAAATTAACCCAAAATTAAAAATTAAAATAACGGATGTCAACTCGAACATTATAAGGAAAAGAAAGTAACTTGATAGTACTAAGATCAATTTTATTTGTTTATTCGTAATTCTTGTTCTCCCTAACGAATATAACAAAACAATTACATTATTTCAGTAAGATTTCACAGTGTTCAGAACAGGGTTGGCTGGTTTAAACCAGCTGGTTTTTTTCAAAAAAACCAACTGGTTTAAACCAAAAAACGAAAAATGTTCGTAAAAGTGTAAGTGTTTGTAAAATCTTGATGAACACACATTTGTGGGTTATCACATTTCACTCCAGTATATTATTCGTATTATATTCAGACTAAATTCCCTATTCATTAATCAAAAAGATTATACTACAAAATCAGCTTTTGTTTTTTAAGTTCATGAATGTTTCGTTTGTGATTTTTTTAAATAATTTGTTATTATTGTTATGTAATTGCAATCAAAGAAAAATTCTAAATATTGTTTCGTTTCAATAATGTTTACTATTGATAAAATACATCGAAATGCCGTACTTTTGTGTGCGTGTGTGTGAGTGGGTGGGGGGTCATACAAATCCCACGAGAGGCATTTAGTGAAATCAGAAGTATCTTTGGTATCTATTTATGTATAAATGTGTCTGAGCCAAAGTGGACTCAAATAATTCGTATCTTTATTCTTTATTCACTGATATGCAAATTAAGTCATTGTATTTCTTTAACTTGGACTAATAAAAGTCGTTGTTAACTAAGTTGGACTAAATTAGTTCTTCTGTACTCTGTAGTACTTTGAAATTGTCCATATGTAATTCTGTATAATGGTTTCACTTGTGCAACTGTTTATCTTTTTGTCCCTCTGAAATGACTCTTGACAATTACATTAACATGTATGTAAAGATCAGTACAACATATTTTTATCGGGAGTCCTTCGTGAGTGGGTCGGCAGACGTATCGCATTTGTGGTCTATTAGTCCTGGTTCCGAGTTCAAATGGAGGACAATTTCTCTCGGATCTAAGTCGAGAAGCGGTTTGGATTCCACTTTGCTTATGTGACCCCTTTCAGCATAACCCGGTTGTTGCATAATAACACCAAGGCGAAACAAACTTATTTCTGTCCATATATGATATGAATACATTGAGCAAATTATTTAAACCAAAAACCCTGATTTAAACCAAAAAAACTTGGTTTAAACAAAAAAAAAAGGGTTTTTTGTTTTTATTTTAAATAAAAACCATGGTTTTTGCCAACCCTGGTTCAGAATTAGCCTGATTTAAATCTACAAAGTTTTTAAAGTCTACAAAAGACTAGTTTATAGTCTCTCTTTAATATGTTGTTATTATTAATCATAATTAGTCTTACTATTTGCAACTATCTTCTATCCAATTTCAAATAACTGACATATTAGGAATATTCATTAGTTTTCTTTTGTTTCGCTTTGTCTAAGCAATTATTTTCTACATTTGCCAACAAAAGCCTATATTCCCCTTCAAAATTAATTCCTTCAAGAACTTCGAAATTAATATGTTCATGTATTTAATGTTTGGTATAATTTGCATTAACACATGCCAACTTGGAGCTGCAGATATATTTTTTCAAACGTATTTTCCATTTCAAAGTTATTGACCAGGGTTGGCAAAAAACATGTTTTTTATTGAAAAAAACAAAACAAAACAAAAAAAAAACGTTTTTTTGGTTTAAACCTTTTTTTTTTTGTTTAAAGCAGGTTTTTTTGGTTTAAATTATTTGCTCTATGTATTTATACCACATATGGGCAAAAATAAGTTTGTTTCGCCTTGGTGTTATTTTACAACAACCAGGTTATGTTGGAAGAGGTCACATAAGCTTAAAGCGGAATCCAAACCGCTTCTCGGCTTATATCCGAGAGAAATTGTCCTCCACTTGAACTCGAAACCGGGACTAATTGGCCACAAATACGATACGTCTGCCGACGCACTCAGGAAGGACTCCTGATAAAAGTACGTGGTACTGATCTTTACATAGAACTACTTGTTAATATAATTGTCAAGAATCATTTAAGAAGGACAAGAAGATAAACAGTTGCACAAGTGAAACCATTATACAGAATTACATATGGACAATTTCAAAATACTGCAAGTACAGAAGAACTAATTTAGTCCAAGTTAAAGAAATACAACGACTTAATTTGCATATCAGTAAGAAAAGTGAATAAAGGTACGAATTAATTGAGCCCACTTTGGCTCTGACCCATTTATACATAAATAGATACCAAAGATACTTCTGATTTCAATAAATGCCTCTCGTGGGTTTGTATGACCCCCTCCCAAAAAAAGAACGGCATTTCGATGTATTTTATCAACAATAAATATTATTAAAACGAAACGATATTTAGCATTTTCCTTTGATTGCAATTTTGCATAACAACAACAAACAAAAAAACTCTCAAAAGAAACATTCATAAACTTATATAAAAAAGTTGCTTTTGTAGTATAATCTTTTTGAGTAATGAATGGGGACTTTAGGTCTGAATATAATACGAATAATATACGGGAGAGAAACGTGATAACCCACAAATGTGTGTTCATTACGACTTTACAAACACTTACACTTTGACGAATCGACTTTTGTTAGTGACTGCACAAAGACAAAAATATTACATGAACATTGTTGGGTGACTGTCAATTTCTGTAAAATACCTACGTACCGTTCACCAAAGCGTATCATGTAAGCGTATCAAAGCAAATAGCATTATCTTGTTATACATTAGCAGAAAAATGTATTTAAGTTATTTTAGGAATGAAACAAGGTTTCATTGGGTCATTATAGCTTTTAAAGATTAAAGATCAAAGAGGAACTAAGAGAGTAAATGACATTGCTGTTCTATAATGTGTGCGTGCTCAGACTTTCAGTTTATGTGAAATATATTGTTAATCGGTCATAAAAGTACTTTTTCTTCAAATTTGTTGTTTCTTAGTAGGCAAAATAAGTAATTATCTTAAATGTAATAAGCTGTCTTAGCTAGAGAGATCACAAATGTTTGTGACTGAATTTTGCATAATTTAAGAACATAATACTCTTATCTGTCACGAATTCTGATACAATATATTGTATAAAAATACGTTTAGCTCCATTCTTCGTGTTGTAATTAAACTACTACCTATAATATGGGCGATAAATTATGTACACTTTACACAACACAGTAAGATAATACAAGAAAAATCAAAACACGTATACATAAACATAAATATTGATACACGGTGTATGTAATATAAAAAAATGTATTGAAATAAAATAATATATCTATTTACTGAATGGCAAAACGTATTAGCACATGACTAATACAAAGAATCCAATAACACACAGTTAATGTAATAAAAATATTACAGATTAGTTCCGTTACTGAAGTCAGATCAGATTAGATCACACAATAGATTTCAAATTGTAGTATTAGTATATCCATGACTTAGTATATTTATGTTGCCTGCTGATTGTATGATTTATATGTATGTCCTAATTTCATGTCTTGCACCATCTCATGGCCTATTGTACGCAAAATAAAGAAAAACAAGTTATATTTTCGTGCTCTCTAAAACAGCGTTAAGTTTTTCGTTCTTTCGAGAATAACCGTAACTATACGTGATATATCGTTCACACATTTTCGCTAGCTCTGGGTTTCTGAACGTGAACTGCGCTCTTCATATCCATTGATCCCATTTTTTAAACATGGCATTTCTATGGATCTTACAACAGTCGTATTTTTTTTTAATATATAATTTACGATACTTTTTTATATCCAACCAATGAACGTAATTTAACTGTTTATTCGTTTCCTTTGTCATTTTCAACATGTCTTAAAAATAATAATAATAATAATAATTTCAAATTATGTTACTTTTAAATTGGTATCGTTCGTATGCATCTATTTTATTACAGCCCCCAATCGCATCAAAACATTTAGATCAGCGTACGACGATAAAAGGAACTTTAATACGAGTTTCGGTACATTTAATACCAATATTTTTCTTTAAATAATGCTTTCTATATGGCTTCTACAACCCGACTCTCATGCTCTACAATGGAGTGTATGAAACATATTCTATAATGCTTTAGTAATAATATCCATGTAGCAACTCAATGCGAGATACAGGACATAATTTGAAAGCATATTTACATACTTAATAAGCAAGCTTGATTTTATATTCGATAATGCTTTGCTAATCGTGAATCTTGTATTCATAAACATGTAATTCAGCAATTGTACAGCAAAATCTGAGTTATTTAAAAGGAAAGGCCTAAGTAACAAATATGTTCTCTCTTATCAATATAATATTGCATTAATAATATCAATTAAAAAATTATTACGCTGCTTATTCAATGGCGATGAGTTGAAGCAAAAGGTCAACTACAAAAAAGTACTACTAGGTTTTTTGTCAAGTTTACATCCAGCATACTTGCACTGTTTATTATAAGGGATAAACAAGCTATCCTTGGAACGTTATTTTTCTGCGCAACGAACGGATATAGAAATAACAATAAATGAAGCGTATGGTAAGTGATGAGTTACTTTTTCCAGATTAAACTGTCATAAATGTATCATGAGATCAATGGCAGAACGTCGGTTTTTATTAATACTGTAAAAAAAAAAAAAAAAAAAAAAAAAAAAAAAAAAAAAAAAAAATAGTTCAACCAGTTGTTGCACATTATCCCGTATCGTAAACCATATCAATGTAATTTTAAATCTCATAGCATCATTCAACTTGACAACTGTTAGCAATGCAGATGGTATGTTAGCTACTCGGAAGGTTTATAAAACACATAACTGTTTCCTTTGGAGGGTGTGTTGTTGGAAAATTGTGATATTTTTAAAAACTGAGACGAAGTTCGCTTAGTTAAATGAAGGTTACGTTTGCGATTCGTTGATTTGTTTTAATCAAAATTTTAGCAGAAGAAAGAAAATCATATCATGATACCATTATATTCTTTCTTGTAACCGAAGCTACCAATAATATCGGCGATAAATTAAATTTAGTTTAAGCTTAGGTATAGAACACGAGTAGAGCAAAAGTATTGGAAAGAAAGAGTATAGCTAATGGAAGAGATGAAAGCTTATAATATTCAAGTGTAAGTATAAAGTGAAGTAAAAACAGAGTATTAGAGAAGTAAAACTAGACTAGGAGTATATAAAGAAATACTGTGAAGTACCGGCAGGCAAAAGTAGTTTGAAGTGAGTTGATTTTGAGTTTAACGTCCCTTTCAGCAGCGAGGCTATGAGACGGGGGCCTACTGATTAACGTGGAACCCGAACCACATGAGCTCCCACCGGGTCTCCCACGCCAAAGGCGCTTACGATAACTGCTTAGACACGAAGGAGCTCCAAAGGTAGTTTGAATTATCGTGACTTCGCAAGAAGACAGCAAATGGAAAGCGAACAACTCAATAATAACATAGGCAGATCTAGAAATGGAGAAACGAATAACGACTATACAATTATATGCCCTGATGGAGGAATTAGATGCAATGGATGTGGTGAGTTAACAAGAACACTGGAAAAAGCAGTACAAAGAAAAACACTCAAATAATAATAATAATAATAATAATAATAATAACGAGAGATTGGAATGCACGAATAGGTGACGACCCTTGGAGTGGACGTAGTTCAATAGGAAGTTATGGAGGCGAGAAATCAAGAAATGACAACTGAAATCAAATACAGGAGTTCTATATAGAAAACAAACTGATATTAGAAAATATATTTTACAACCACAAAATGATACACAACATTACTCTTGAAACAGAAGGACAAAATGCAAGCTATATCATGGACTATATGATATTCTCTAATCCAATTAAATATACTGTCCTAGAGATCAAAGTGACAAGGGACGGGCACACAACTCAATACCGACCACAGGGATAAAATATTCTATAGCATAAAGGCAGAGGCAGTCGAACCAAGTAGATAAGAGACACTGTGGTAAAGGCAATAAAGAAAATCACACGAAACTTAAGGTTAATGAACTTTTTGCAGTAAGGAAAGATGCATATTCTTTATCGTATGCAACCAACAATGCTTTCCTGGTGTATAGGTTGCATAGAAGCTATGGAATGTCCTTGATTTTAAACTACATAGTACATTAGAGTGTCCGTTACCCGTAATGAATTCAGCAGATATAATCGCTCTTGCTATCTTGTGCAAAAAAAACAGAATTCAAAAATTTACTTTCGAGAGTTATCGTGCGAAATAACGGACGGACGAACGTACTAACAGTACAATCTTTTAAGTCCCACAGCCTGATCCTAATAAATGCAGAAGTACTAAAAGGACGAAGAAAAGATAGATTCCAAGAGATTAAGAGAGAAACTGAAACGACTTCGACAGAACAATAATCCGAATATCGATAAAAAAAATGAAGATATTTTAAAGAGAACAGCCTACAAATGTGAATGAAAGGCAATAGAAGGTAAAAGAGAACAAAATGATAGAATGAAGAGGTAAAAAGACTAATGAAACATACGAAAAGGGATGGAAGCACATCTTAAGTATATGTAGAGAAGAAGAAAGAGAATCAATTATAGAAACAAAGGATTTAGTGAAAGCAAAAGCAAAAGCATGGGAACTAATTGAAACACAAACAAAACAAAAAAGTAAATAAATAAATAAAATAAGAACAACAATGATTTATTAAGGCTCTCAGTATCAAATACAGAAATTACGTCAAGAGGACTAAAAATGAAGCAAAAGAAGTGGTGACAAATCTTCCGGATATATTCGAAGTCCAGCAGAAAAGTTACCATAAAGACGAAACTTCACTAACCTTCGAATTAAGGGAGATATAAGCAGAAACAAAGACCGAAAGAAACAGAATGAAGAAAGTGAAACGTATGAAATAAGTATGACTAAGTGGTTACACTTGGGGCTTTCCAGATTTCCGAGCACCGGCCGGGTTCAAAATACATTCTAAGGATTAACAAAGTAAATCTAAGGGCTTCAATATTAAACTACCTACAATTAATTATCTATGCCATTTATGCATTATAGGTATGTTATACCTAGTTGTTGTTATTTACAAGGATCATATTTTTATTGTAACAAAAGGAAACATTTAAACTCTTTTTCATTGTTGGGCTGTATTATAGCCTAGCACTAACGTTGTTTTATTTGATGATTTGACAGCTGCAAAGTTTAAATTTAGTTTCGATGGAAATGAGGTGTACATTGAGTTTTCTGTTTTGAAATCTATAATATCAAGAATTGATAGATATAACAATAATTGTAAAATTATGGAATGCGTTTTTCGATAAAGCAGTTCACCAAATCTATTCAAATCTTGCTGTACATGTTGAATGTGTGTAACAAAAGATGATCAGATGATAGGAACAGAATGTCAACAGAACTTATGATGGCCAAAATTTCTTTTCAGATGAATATGAAAATGCCCTGTCAAAACTTCCACACAGTGGTTCTGAAAAATATGACTCTTCACGTAACAAGGAACTAAAATAATAATAAAAATAATAAAATAGGCGTCTATAATCCCTAATGTTTAGTCTTAT
The DNA here is from genome assembly GCF_964235325.1 of Thermobia domestica. Classification (NCBI taxonomy): domain Eukaryota; kingdom Metazoa; phylum Arthropoda; class Insecta; order Zygentoma; family Lepismatidae; genus Thermobia; species Thermobia domestica. The sequence continues at coordinate 323,619,422 of NC_137454.1, read as the reverse complement.
TTTCATTTAGTTTGGTACAACATACGTTTGGTTAATAGTAATGGTAATGTTAGTAGTTAATAATAGTGGTGGTAAGTGTTAGAAGTATCGGTGGTAATACCATACAGGAAACTTCAAATTCATGCCATCAATTACAGAAATGCCTTTGTCTCCGAGCCTGCTTTATTTTAATCTGGCTTTAAATATACAAATCGTCATATTTCAGTAGAAAGTACAGGAGAAAGATATAGTATACGGCCAGAATACTTCAAATATGACGGCATGATAAACAGTGGCTAAAGAAAATACTTCAGAAAGCTTGAAATTGGGGGAAATATCACAGGAACGGGAAGAAAATCTTATACTCCCTTCATCCGAATCAGGTACAATATCTGTTGTGAGACTATTTGCTTCAATATTTAAATTTTATTACAAAAGATTTCCCTTGCATCCATTTGTGAAAAAAAAGAAAAAAGAAAAAGAAAACATTAAAGACTTCAAACATCTCATCTGAGCCACTTTTTCTTGTTTGTTTGTTTGTTTGTTTGTTATCGAAAACTGCGAGGATAGTAGCTACGCCCAGAAATGCCAACAGGATTTTTTCCAAGTGGGGGGGAGGAGGGCAAAAGATCGACACATAAGTGAAGTCGCAAATATAAACACCTTAATGAACATAATTCATGTAAAAACATTATTACTGAAGCATATTGAGTAACTATATTAACTACAACAAATTTATTTACTGTTCCAGTGTGTGAGTAAACAAATCTAATATATTTTGACGTGTATTTCGAAACTGTAGGGAGGAGAAAGCAATTGCTTCAGCTGCGGATGCCCATGACTACGCCACTGTATGAGACGTCAAAACTCTGAAGAACTTTCATTTATTAATAAAACTTCGAAGTCCTCTTGAACGGAATATATTAAATCTTTAAAGGTACTTCCAGAGATATTCATAATATGTAAGTATTCTTGATTACCTCAACCTTTATTTATTTATGTATTTATTTATCCTTGGAGAAATAGCGTTCAACTTATTGGCCTTGGACGCTTTTCGAAAGTTTTAAATTTGTAAGTTAAGACCTGAAACCCCGTATGAATACTAGAGACATATTTCTCTCTCTAAGCCCTCTTCATTCTTTTAAACTTCTCAAATCAAAGAATATTATGATTTAATTAATACTTTCCTCGCACTTACTAAATACTATCAGCAAAGATGATTAGACTGCGACGTCTAACAAATTTATCTAACAACAAACAACATCTAGAAAATACCCACTATTTTACGAAATAATGATTAACTGTTAGCAATATAGAGTTCTGAAGTGAATTTAATATTTATTCGTCAACCTTGCTCTTCCTATTTTGAAAATTATGGCACAGATATGGATGAGATTTACACATTTCAAAATTTAGTTTTTCATTTATTTATTTTAAGAAACTAAATAAAAGGAAACGCTTGTCGAGTAATATTTGCGGTCATATGACAACGACTCAACCAGAATCATACAGTACGATTGTGTACAAAATTTCAGAGAAACTGCAAATGA